>NC_092037.1:29920364-30232525 GCF_003086295.3 Arachis hypogaea
CCATCCTTCAAGCTCTGAACTTATCAATGTTAATGGACAACGTCTGAAGCTGTACCATGGCGGAAGATGCAGAAAAACAAAGAGCTTGAGATCTTCCTCTTGGAAGATCCCCACATGGCAGAAGATTGAGCTAGTGGAGCATCCAACTTACGGACTTTAAAGCAAAGTGCTAGATGGGAGACAACCCACCATGGTATGATCGTTTTTTTCTTTATTTTACATTTTTCTACTTAATAACTCCTCTCTTTATCAACATATTTCGTGCATCTGCATTTGCATACTTTTTCACAAAAAAATGCCACGCAATGTGATCGCATCAGCGATGCGTCCGCGTCACAAGGAGATGGGAGAAAATAAAAACGAACAGAGAGTCATGCTGGTGCGTGGCTGGAGGCGTGCCAGTGGCACAAATCATCCTACGCGACCGCGTCACTGACGCGACCGCGTCACTGACGCGACCGCGTCACTGACGCGTCCGCGTCACTGACGCGTCTGCGTCACATGGGAATAATGGCCTCCCACGCGACCGCGTGCCCCACGCAGCCGCGTGCCCTGATTTTCGACGTAAAAAGGGGTGCACAATGTAATATTGTGCGAGAATGGTGCTGGAATGGTGCTGGACGCACCAACCCTATCACGCAACCGCGTCGCTGACGCGTCTGCGTCATCGCTTCTGAAGCCCACTCACACGATCGCATGCCCCACGCGATCGCGTCACCCCAAATTTGGCAAATATATCAATTTGAACAGAGAGTTGTGCAGGCGCGAGGCTGTACTCGCGCCAGTAGCATAACATGGGTCACGCGACCGCATGACTGATGCGACCGCGTCAACTGAACTAAAGCACAATCACGCGAACGCGTGCCCCACGCGGCCGCGTCGCTTGCGCCGCACAACTCAACCTAAATTGCCAAAATATCTTATCTTTCTCTTCTCGAAATCCTAATTTTTCTCTTCCCTCCTTATTTCTTCCTTCTCCCTTCTTCCTTCCATCTCACCTTTCACTCTCTCTCTTTCTCACCTCCATTAACAAGGTTTTATTTTCTTCTTCCCTCCTTCCTTTTCTATCATTCTTCTTATTTTATATGTTATTTTCTTTTCTTTTCTTTTTCTTTTCATTATCCATATTTTCTTTCTTCTTCTTTCCTTTTTACATGGTGTTAGAAATTTATTTGAGTCATTATTCCTCATTATATGCTTGTGGATTGTTGCTAATTATTTGGCAATTATATATTATTTTCTTTAAAGGGTTGCTTGCATGTTTGCTTTAATACTTTCTATACCTTATTTACCATGCATGCTATGTGTTTGTGAAAAAGACCATATGGCATTATGCACTTCTCTATTATACTTCCTACTATTCAAAGCATGTTTTTCACAAATTCCCTTTACTATTTTATTAACTGAATTTAATTGCCAATACAAATGTGATAGTTTGTTACGAAGTGATGCTTGATCTATGCTACTCATGCCCTTGCCGGCATGCCAATAAACATCTTGCATCTACTTCCCTATCGTGCACTTATTCTATTCCCTTTCTTGATCTTTTCACATGTCGTCATGACCATGTGTTTATTTCATTCATCTTTATCGTGCACTGATTTTCACTCACTCTATCCCCTTCCTTGCTTTATTTCTTTGAATTTAACTTACTTTCTCTTCCCTTTTTCAGAATGGCCACCAAGAAAGGCAAAGAGAAAGCTACCCCTAAACCCACAGCAAGGAAAGGAACGAAGAGAGCATTAGTGGCAGGACCTTCTTCAACTGCAGTCAAGCCCTCAACAAAAAGAATTAAAAGGATTATCAAGGTTGATGAAAAGGAGAGAGCCTTCCCAGCCAAGGACACTGCACAATTCCCAAATCGCTACTGTGAGCAGATGTTTCCTATTCTGGCAGCTCAAAATTACAACAATGAACACCTTCTTATCCTTCCGCCTCGTATCGCTGAATTTGTTGAGCCGCAAATTTCACAAAGACATTGGGGATTCTTACAGAGACAGCCACGACAGGTTAATCTTTCTTGGGTTGTTGAGTTCTACTCCAACTTCCACTTGCTGACTCTGTAGTCCTTCTATTTATGCCAGAAGCAAGTCCCCATTACAGAAGAGGCCATACAGCAAGCCTTAGATCTCCCACCTGCTCCAGAAGGATTGGACGCCTTTCAGAAAGCCGCAATCAAGCGCCAAGCATACACCTTTGACTGGGACGCTGTTCTCAGAGTTATCGCTCGACCTGGTGATAAACCCCATTTGTAGGGTTTATCTTGTACTTGATTTAAGGGATTTTATGACCTTTTACCCACATTTATTCAATGAAATAGCATGGTTTTATAACTTCTCCTTTAATTGTGCTTAAGAGTGAAAACATGCTTTTTAGGACTTAAAATAGCTAAATCTAATTCTCCTTGATTCCATTAGATGCCTTGATATGTTTGTTAAGTGATTTAAGGTTTATGAGGCAAAGATTGGATCAAGGGAATGAAGAAAGAAGCATGAAAAGTTGGAGAACTCATGAAGAAATGAAAGAACCGGAAAGCTGTCAAGCTGACCTCTTCGCACTTAAACGACTATAACTTGAGCTACAGAGGTCCAAATGATGCGGTTCTAGTTGGGTTAGAAAGCTAACATCCGGGGCTTCGAAAAGATATAAGATTTGCCATAGTTTCTACACGTATGGTGGCGCGCACGCGCATAGTACGCGCACGCGCCGTTGCTGCCACCTGGTTCACTTAATGCAAAACGTGGCCAGCGAATTCTAAAGCCTTGTGGGCCCAATCCAACTCATTTCTGATGCTATTTAAGCCAAGGATTGAAGGGGGAATGAACATACTTCCATGCTTTAGAAGTTAGTTACCATTAGTTATAGTTTAGTTTTAGAAGTAGTTTTAGAGAGAGAAGCTCTCACTTCTCTCTAGAATTAGGATTAGGTTAAGGTTAATCTCTCTTCTTAGATCTAGGTTTAATTCATGCTTTGATTCACTTTTCCTTTACCAATTCTTAATCTTCTCCTCCTCCTCTTTCTAGGTTAATCTCTCTTTCATTTTGTTTTAGATAGATTGTTGTTCCTTTGTTTTCTCTCAATAATGCAATTTGAGGTAATTCATGATAATTGTGATTTTCTTGATTGTTGTTGTTAATTCTTTGCAATAATTGTTGTTAGATTTTATTCTTGTTATCAATTTACTATGCTTTTCTTATATGCCTTCCAAGTGTTTGATGAAATGCTTGGTTGGATTTTAGTGTAGATTTTGTTCCTCTTGGCCTAGGTAGAGTAATTAGTGACTCTTGAGTTATCTAATTCCTTTGTTGATTGATAATTAGAAGTTGCTAATTGATTTGAATGCCTCTAAAGCTAGTCTTTCCTTTAGGAGTTGATTAGGACTTGAGGAATCAAATTGATTTATCCACTTGACTTTCCTCTATGGTTAGAGGTTAACTAAGTGGGAGCAATGGACAATTTGTCATCACAATTGAGGAGGATAACTAGGATAGGACTTCTAGTTCTCATATCTTGCCAAGAGCTTTGCTAGTTGTTAGTTTGTTTTCTTTGCCATTTATATTTCTTGTCTAAAATCTTAAAAACCCCAAATATAACTCACAACCAATAACAAGACACTTCATTACAATTCCTAGGGAGAACGACCCGAGGTTTGAATACTTCGGTTTATAAATTTTAGGGGTTTGTTTTAGTGACAAACACCTTTTTGTATGAAAGGATTATTGTTTGGTTTAAAAACTATACTTTACAACGAGATTTCATTAGTGAAATTCTAAACCATCAAAAATCCAATCATCAAAAATGGCGCCGTTGCCGGGGATTCGCAATGGTGTTATGTTATTGGTTATTGTATATATGTGAATATTGTGAATATGTTTGCCTTTTTGCTTCTTTGTTAGTTTTTAGTTTGTTCTCTTTATTTGTTCCTATTTTTTTTCCTCTCTTACTATCATGAATTCTCACTTTGGCTTTGAGTGTGATTACAATTATGTTTTAGGTGATGAGAACTACAATGAGAATGTGTATCAAGGATGGGATAATCAAAGGTGGGAGGAGCCATATGCATATGATCAATCTTCATGGCAATAACCTCCACCAATGCACTATGAAGAAGAGCCATTCTATGATGCATATCAATCCAATGGTTATGGTGAATCTCCTTGTGACTTTCAAGAACCACCACCATATGCCTATGATCCATATCCTCAACATAACTTTCAACCATACTCACAAGCCCCTTCTTACCAACCACCTTCATATGATCCTAATCCATATCCATCCTACCAACAACCATATGAGCAATATGAACCACACATAGAGCCACCACCACTCCAACATCAACATTTTCAAGAGCCACCTCCTCTACATTATTACCAAGATGAACCACCTCCAATATATGAAAATTTTCAACCATAAGATGAATTCTACCTTCCACCACAACTTCACATGGAAGAATATTCATGTCCATTGATCCAAGACCCATATGATCCCTATCATGATATCCAAGCAGAACAAGAGTCAAGGGATCATCTCAAGGAAGCTTTGGATCAATTTCAAGCAATCATGGAGTGTGTTGTGCAACAAGTGGAAAGAGTGGAGAATATTGAACCACTACAACTCTACCAAGAAGAACCACCTTCCTATTATGAACCCTTTTCCTAAAATGATGAACCCTTCCACCCACCCCAACCTCTAATGGATGAAACCCTTGGTGTTCTTGTTCAAGGGCAAGAAGAGATGAAAAGGGATGTGCAAAATTTCATGGCCGCCTTGGATGCGGTAACAAATCAATTAGCATCCCAATGCTTGAACACTCAAGGAACTCCCATGGCTACATGTGGAAAATCAAATGAAGAACATAGCATGAAGGAGAGATTGGAAACTCCGGTGGGAAATGAGGGAAGTTGCTTTGTATTGGAACAATTGGAGGAAGCTTTAATTGTTGAAGACAAGGAAGAAGTGGTAGAAGACTTAGGAGATGCGGAGTCTCCATGGGAACATAGAGTTGAAGAAAACCCCTCCAAGATGATTGAAATTGATGCTAGGGAGGAAAGTGCACACCTTCCAAGGCATATTCCATATGAAGGCTTGGATGGGATAGAGAAAGAATTGAGTTCCCTTGGTGATGAAGATCAAGCATCAAGTCTTAGTGGTAAAGAATCCTTTGAGCATGAAGAACCTTCTCCCGTTGCATTTGAAAATGTTGTGGAGGTAAATGGTGGACGAAATTGTGATCCTTAATTAATGGCTCCTTGGCATGTGCCAAGGAGAACTAATTTAACTAACTGATTAGAGAAGCTCACAACTCCGTTCAACTGACCAGCAAGTGTACTGGGTCGTCCAAGTAATACCTTACGTGAGTAAGGGTCGAATCCACAGAGATTATTGGTTTGAAGCAATCAATATTTATTTTATTAATCTTAGTTAGGATATCAATAGGATTATTTGGATTAAAAGTGAAATTACTGGATTTGATAAAAGAGGGAACAATGTTACTTTGATTTGCAGCACTGGGGAATATGTTGGAGTTTTGGAGATGCTTTGTCCTCTGACTTCAACTCTTCCTTGAAATCCTCTTCTCACACGCAGGTCCCTTCCATGGCAAGCTCTATGTAGGGTGTCACCGTTGTCAGTGGCTACTTCCCATCCTCGCAGTGAAAACTATGCTCACGCACTCTGTCACAGTACGGCTAATCACCGGTTGGTTCCCGCTCCTACTGGAATAGAATCACTCTTTTGCGTCTGTCACTAACGCCCAGCAGGTTAAAGTTTGAAGCACGTCACAGTCATTCAATCCCGGAATCCTACTCGGAATACCACAGACAAGGTTTAGACTTTCCGGATTCTCATGAATGCTGCCATCAATCCGGCTTATACCACGAAGATTCTGTTGAGGAATCTAAGAGATATTTATTCAATCTGATGTAGAACGGAGGTGGTTTTCAGGCACACGTTCATGGGTTGAGGAAGGTGATGAGTGTCACGGATCATCACCTTCTCCACAATTAAGCGCGAATAAACATCTTAGATAAGAACAAGCGTGTTTGAATGGAAAACAAAGGAATTGTATTAAATCATCGAGACGCTGCAGAGCTCCTCACCCCCAACAATGGAGTTTAGAGACTCATGCCGTCACAAAGTGTATAATTCAGATCTGAAAACGTCATGAGGTACAAGATATGTCTGTAAAAGTTGTTTAAATAGTAAACTAGTAACCTAGGTTTACAGAAAATGAATACACTAAGATAATTGGTGCAGAAATCCACTTCTGGGGCCCACTTGGTGTGTGCTGGGGCTGAGACTAAAGCTTTCCACGTGCAAAGGCCTTTCTTGGCGTCAAACTTCAGGTTATGACGTGTTTTGGGCGTTCAACTCCGGATAATGACGTTTTTCTGGCGTTTTACTCCAGACAGCAGCATGAACTTGGCGTTTAACGCCAAGTTACGTCGTCTATCCTCGCTCAAAATATGGACTATTATATATTGCTGGAAAGCCCTGGATGTCTACTTTCCAACGCCGTTGAGAGCGCGCCAATTGGACTCCTGTAGCTCCAGAAAATCCATTTCGAGTGCAGGGAGGTCAGGATCCAACAGCATCAGCAGTCCTTTTTCAGCCTAAGTCAGATTTTTGCTCAGCTCCTTCAATTTCAGTCAGAAAATACCTGAAATCACAGAAAAACACACAAACTCATAGTAAAGTCCAGAAATATGATTTTTGCCTAAAAACTAATATTATTTTACTAAAAACTAACTAAAACATGCTAAAATCTACATGAAATTACCCCCAAAAAGCGTACAAAATATCCGCTCATCACAACACCAAACTTAAACTGTTGCTTGTCCTCAAGCAACTAGATGAATAAAATAGGTTCTAACAGAAATAAAGAAATAGTAATATTTTCGAGTTCTAAATGAGGCTCAGATTCTTATTAGATGAGCGGGGCTTGTAGCTTTTTGTCTCTGAATAGTTTTGGCATCTCCCTGTATCTTTAAATTTTTAGAATGATTGGCATCCTTAGGAACTCAGAATTCAGATAGTATTGTTGACTCTCCTATTGTAGTATGTTGATTCTTGAACACAGTCATTTTATGAGTCTTGGTTGTGGCCCTAAGCACTTTGTCTTCCAGTATTACCACCGGATACATAAATGCCACAGACACATAACTGGGTGAACCTTTTCAGATTATGACTCAGCTTTGCTAGAGTCCCCAGTCAGTGGTGTCCAGAGCTCTTAAGCACACTCTTTTGCTTTGGATCACGACTTTAACCATTCAGTCTCAAGCTTTTCACTTGGACCTTCATGACACAAGCACATGGTTAGGGACAGCTTGGCTTAGCCGCTTAGGCCTGGATTTTTATTTCCTTGGGCCCTCCTATCCATTGATGCTCAAAGCCTTGGATCCTTTTTACTCTTGGCTGGTGCTCATGGCTTGTGAATATTGTGTTATTATAATTTTTTTTTGAACTGCTTTTTCTTGCTTCAAGAATCAATTTCATGATTTTTCAGATCATCAACAATATTTTTCGTGTTCCTCATCCTTTCAGGAGCCAATATTCATCAAATTCAAAGTACATCTTATGCACTGTTCAAGCATTCATTCAGAGAACAGAAAGTATTGCCACCACATATAGTTAATTATAAATTTTATTTATTAAGAACTCGAAAAATATAAATTACTTCTTTATTCTAAAAGAAAATCTACTACTTTATTCATGTCTAATGATGATGAGAAAAATAAATTATAGCTTAATTGGAAATAAAATCAAAATAGACATCCTAATTACTACTAAATATCTTCTAAGGTCAATTTCTATAATAATACTATCACAGAGTTAAAGCTGGAATTAGAACTTAACAACCTGTATTTTGGGAAGTGGATGTTCCTCTAGTCTGTGGGGTGCCTTCAAGAATTAATTTCTGACGCTTCAGCTCCCTTAAGTTCACATCCTTGCTCTTCCTGTTCTCTTAGGTGCCATGGTCTTAATGAGTTTTAGCTCAGTGATCATGGCAAATCACACCAAACTTAGAGGCTTGCTTGTCCTCAAGCAAAAGAAAGGAAAGGAGAGGAGTAGAAGGAAAGGTATTGTCAAATAAAGATAAGATGAGTTTAAAAAAATATATGAGAAGAAATTAAAAATATTTGAAAAAGAATTGGATTAGAAAAAGATTTGTGTTTATGAATTAAGATACATTTGATGTTTTTGAAAAAGGGATTTTAGAAATTAGGGTTCTTAGAAAACCAATTTGATTTTGAAGGATGACATTTTGAAACATGTTTATGCAAGAAATCATGAATTGAAACTTAAAAATTTAGAAAAATTGTAAAGAAAAATGAATTTTACCTCCTCCCCACCATCCTGGCGTTAAACGCCCAACTGCTGCATGGTTTGGGCGTTTAACGCCCAAATGCTGCTCTTCCTGGGCGTTCAACGCCCAGCTGATGCATCATTCTGGCGTTTAACGCCCAGATGCTACCCTTACTGGCGTTAAACGCCCAGTGGGTGCTTCTCATGGGCGTTCAACGCCCAAATTGTTTCTTACTGGCTTTTTCACGCCAGTGAGCTTCCAATTTTCCTTGTAACTCTGTGACTTCAATCAATTGCTATTTCACCTTTTGAAGATACTCTAGCATCTACCTGTAAAACTAGATCAAATAAAATTATATTTTGTGAGTGGCTGGGTTGCCTCCCAGCAAGCGCTTCTTTAATGTCATTAGCTGGACTGAGTTTTAATCAAGTCTCAGTTTTGAGCATTCTTGCTCAAAATTGCCCTCAAGGTAATGTTTGACTCTTTGTCCATTAACAATGAACTTTTTGTTAGAGTCATTATCCTGAAGCTCTATGTATCCATATGGTGATACGTTTGTAATGACATATGGACTTCTCCACCGGGATTCTAATTTCCCAGGGAATAATTTGAGCCTAGAATTGAATAGCAGAACTTTCTGCCCCGGATCAAAGACTCTGGATGACAATTTCTTATCATGCCATCTTTTCGCTTTCTCTTTGTAAATCTTTGCATTTTCGAAAGCATTGAGTCTAAATTCCTCTAGCTCTGATTCGAGACTCTCAGCCATATTGACCTCTCTTACCAGAGAGTCAATAATATCAACACTCATTCAGTCATTTGGGGTGTCTGGATGTTGCATGGCTTTAACAACATTCAGCCTGAACTCTTCCTCATTGACTCTCAAGGTTACTTCCCCTTTTTGGACATCAATGAGGGTTCGGCCAGTTGCTAGGAAAGGTCTTCCTAGAATGAGAGTTGCACTCTTGTGCTCCTCCATTTCCAGCACCACAAAGTCAGTAGGAAAGGCAAATGGCCCAACCTTGACTATCATGTCCTCAATCACGCCTGATGAGTATTTAATGGAGCCATCAGCAAGTTGAAGACATATCCTGGTTGGTTTGATTTCTTCAGTCAAACCAAGCTTTCTGATAGTAGATGCAGGAATTAGGTTGATACTTGCTCCAAGATCACATAAAGCTTGTTTGGTGCAAGTGCCCTCTAATGTGCATGGTATCATAAAGCTCCCAGGATCTTTAAGCTTCTCAGGTAAGCTTTTCAGAATGACTGCACTGCATTCTTCAGTGAGGTAAACTTTTTCAGTTTCCCTCCAATCCTTCTTATGACTTAAGATCTCTTTCATGAACTTAGCATAAGAGGGTATTTGCTCAAGTGCTTCTGCAAACGGAATCTTTATTTCAAGAGTCCTGAGATAGTCTGCAAAGCGGGCAAATTGCTTATCCTGTTCCGCTTGGCGGAGTTTTTGAGGATAAGGCATTTTGGCCTTGTATTCCTCAACCTTAGTTGCTGTAGTTTTATTACCTACAGAAGTAGGTTGGGAAGCCTTTTTAGAAAGGTCAGCACTCGTATGTGACTGATTCCCCACTAGTATTTGAATGCCAGTGGTGGGAGCTGGAGTGGCGTTAGACGCCCCCTCCTTGTTTGTTACTGGCGTTTGAACGCCAGAACCATGTTCCCCTTGGGCGTTCAACGCCGGATTCATGCTTGTTTCTGGCGTTGAACGCCAGGAATGAGCATGGTCTGGGCGTTCAGCGCCAGCTTTGTCCCTTTCTGGGCTTGGACTGTCTTCAGGAGGATTTTGAGTATCCACTTGTTCATTTCTTGGTTTCCTGCTGCTTTGAAGTGAGGTATTTAATGTTTTTCCACTTCTTAATTGAACTGCTTGACATTCTTCTGTTATTTGTCTTGACAGTTGTTTTTCTGTCTGCTTTAATTGTACTTCCATGTTCCTGTTAGCCATTCTTGTTTCCTGTAATATTTCCTTGAATTCGGCTAGCTGTTGAGTTAGAAAGTCCAATTGCTGATTGAATTCATTAGCCTGATCCACTGGACTGAGTTCTGCAGTTACTGTTTTAGCTTCTTCTTTCACGGAAGATTCACTGTTCAGATACAGATGCTGATTTCTGGCAATTGTATCAATGAGCTCTTGAGCTTCTTCAATTGTTTTTCTCATATGTATAGATCCACCAGCTGAGTGGTCTAGAGAAATCTGAGCTTTTTCTGTAAGCCCATAGTAGAAGATGTCTAATTGCACCCATTCCGAAAACATTTCAGAGGGGCATTTTCTTAGCATCTCTCTGTATCTCTCCCATGCATCATAAAGGGATTCATTATCTCCTTGTTTGAAGCCTTGGATGCTTAGCCTTAGCTGTGTCATCCGTTTGGGAGGGAAATAGTGATTCAGGAATTTTTCTGACAGCTGTTTCCATGTTTTTATGCTGTTCTTAGGCTGGTTATTTAACCACCTCTTAGCTTGATCTTTCACAGCAAATGGAAAAGTAATAATCTGTAGACATCCTGATCCACTTCTTTATCATGTACTGTATCAGCAATTTGCAGAAATTGTGCCAGAAACTCTGTAGGTTCTTCATGTGGAAGACCAGAATACTGGCAGTTTTGCTGCACCATGATAATGAGCTGAGGATTCAGCTCAAAGCTACTAACTCCAATGGAAGGTATACAGATACTACTCCCATATAAAGCAGTAGTGGGGTTAGCATATGACCCCAGAGTCCTCTTGGACTGATCACTCCCATTTAATTCCATAATGGAATAAAAGCGATGATATGTATGTTGCTATTATCTGTGTTATAATAATGGAATAAATAAAAATGGAATTTGTAAAAATATTTTGAAAGTACTTTGTGAAAATTTTCGAAAAAATTTGAAATTGAAATTTGGATTTTATATTAAAAATTTCGAAAAAGTAGTTTTTTTTTAAAAAAAATTGGTTAGAAAACAAAATTTTTTTGAATTTTGAAAATTTTTTTGATGAAAGAGAAAAACACACAAAAGACACAAGATTTAAAATTTTTAGATCTAGTGCTCCTTATTTTTCGAAAATTTTTGGAGGGAAAACACCAAGGAACACCAAACTTAAAAATTTTAAGATCAAGATATAAGAAAAACTCAAGAACACCTTGAAGATTCACAAGAACACCAAGAACAAAAGAAAGAACACCAAACTTAAAATTTTTAGAAAACTTTTAAGAAAATTTTCGAAAATTATAAAAAAAGATTAACAAGAAAACACCAAACTTAAAGTTTGGCACAAGATTCAATCCAAGAAAAATTATTTTTGAAAAAGGTTCCAAAGGGTATAACCAATTATCAAGAACAACTTAAAGATCAAGGAAGAACACAGAACACTCACACGAAAATTTCCAAGAAAAATATAAAAGATGCAATTGACACCAAACTTAGAACAAGACACTAAACTCACGAAAATTAACAATAAATTAAAAAAAAATAATTTTTGAAAAGAAATTTTTTTGAAAAGAAACTATCCTATCAAAATTTAATGACTCTATAAAAACAAATTATTCCTAATCTAAGAAATAAAATAAACCTTCAATTGTCCAAACTCAATAATCCCCAGCAACGGCGCCAAAAACTTGGTGGACGAAATTGTGATCCTTAATTAATGGCTCCTTGGCATGTGCCAAGGAGAACTAATTTAACTAACTGATTAGAGAAGCTCACAACTCCGTTCAACTGACCAGCAAGTGTACTGGGTCGTCCAAGTAATACCTTACGTGAGTAAGGGTCGAATCCACAGAGATTATTGGTTTGAAGCAATCAATATTTATTTTATTAATCTTAGTTAGGATATCAATAGGATTATTTGGATTAAAAGTGAAATTACTGGATTTGATAAAAGAGGGAACAATGTTACTTTGATTTGCAGCACTGGGGAATATGTTGGAGTTTTGGAGATGCTTTGTCCTCTGACTTCAACTCTTCCTTGAAATCCTCTTCTCACACGCAGGTCCCTTCCATGGCAAGCTCTATGTAGGGTGTCACCGTTGTCAGTGGCTACTTCCCATCCTCGCAGTGAAAACTATGCTCACGCACTCTGTCACAGTACGGCTAATCACCGGTTGGTTCCCGCTCCTACTGGAATAGAATCACTCTTTTGCGTCTGTCACTAACGCCCAGCAGGTTAAAGTTTGAAGCACGTCACAGTCATTCAATCCCGGAATCCTACTCGGAATACCACAGACAAGGTTTAGACTTTCCGGATTCTCATGAATGCTGCCATCAATCCGGCTTATACCACGAAGATTCTGTTGAGGAATCTAAGAGATATTTATTCAATCTGATGTAGAACGGAGGTGGTTGTCAGGCACACGTTCATGGGTTGAGGAAGGTGATGAGTGTCACGGATCATCACCTTCTCCACAATTAAGCGCGAATAAACATCTTAGATAAGAACAAGCGTGTTTGAATGGAAAACAAAGGAATTGTATTAAATCATCGAGACGCTGCAGAGCTCCTCACCCCCAACAATGGAGTTTAGAGACTCATGCCGTCACAAAGTGTATAATTCAGATCTGAAAACGTCATGAGGTACAAGATATGTCTGTAAAAGTTGTTTAAATAGTAAACTAGTAACCTAGGTTTACAGAAAATGAATACACTAAGATAATTGGTGCAGAAATCCACTTCTGGGGCCCACTTGGTGTGTGCTGGGGCTGAGACTAAAGCTTTCCACGTGCAAAGGCCTTTCTTGGCGTCAAACTTCAGGTTATGACGTGTTTTGGGCGTTCAACTCCGGATAATGACGTTTTTCTGGCGTTTTACTCCAGACAGCAGCATGAACTTGGCGTTTAACGCCAAGTTACGTCGTCTATTCTCGCTCAAAGTATGGACTATTATATATTGCTGGAAAGCCCTGGATGTCTACTTTCCAACGCCGTTGAGAGCGCGCCAATTGGACTCCTGTAGCTCCAGAAAATCCATTTCGAGTGCAGGGAGGTCAGGATCCAACAGCATCAGCAGTCCTTTTTCAGCCTAAGTCAGATTTTTGCTCAGCTCCTTCAATTTCAGTCAGAAAATACCTGAAATCACAGAAAAACACACAAACTCATAGTAAAGTCCAGAAATATGATTTTTGCCTAAAAACTAATATTATTTTACTAAAAACTAACTAAAACATGCTAAAATCTACATGAAATTACCCCCAAAAAGCGTACAAAATATCCGCTCATCAGTAAACTTCTTTCACCCTCCCTATTATGATTTGAGTAAAGGAAAAGGTTTAGATAAAATTGTTGAACAAAGGATTGAGATTAAGAGATCTTGTGAAGAGGTGGAAATCTCTAGAAATAGAAGAACGAGGGTCGGTTATGCTTTGTCAAGGTCTTTGGAAGCATCTTTGCCTAGGTTGCTATCTACACCTTCATTTGAGTGGGTGAAATTCATTTCTATTAGTTTTATTATCCCACTTGAATATGGTTTGCTTGAAACGGATGGCCAACTTAAGGAAGTTTGTGGGATGAAGCGTAAGCGGAAAAGGTTTTGTGGTGGGCGTTGCAAATCAAGGCTCATTATAGTTGATGCTTCAAACATGAGATATAAAGGTTGGAGTAGTACTCAAATAGATGGGTCTAACAGGATTGTTGGCCACTATATAGAGAATTCACCTTACTTACCACCCGGATGGACTAATAATGATGATCAACTTCAAGACGGGTGTGAAAATAAAGTGTGGGATCCCGGATTAGAAAAAGAGGATCAACTTTGGGAGCCCCAAGCTTGTGAAGAACTCCATCAAGACTTGGCTCAATCCATGAAGAATCTTGGGGCACAATGGAGAACCAAGCATTGGTGGGAGTTCCAAGATGAATACAAGCACAAGCCACCTTAATGAGGAACTCCCCATAAGTCCAACTTAAGGACAATAAACAAAAGTGCTAGGTGGGAGACACCCCACCATGGTAAAATCCTTTCATTTTCTCTTTTGTACATATTGGTAGAATTAGTTCTTGTTTTGATTGTTTTAATGAGTCTAATTGGTAGTTTAGTATGTTAAATAAGGTTTTATGGTATTTTGGTAGCTGTTTGGAGATTTGGAATGCTTGGATTGGTGCAAAAACATAGCAAAAATTTTTGAAAAAACAGAGCACCATCCACGCATACACGCACTGCGTGCGTACGCGTGCATCAAGCGTTTTGGACCATCCACGCGAGCGCGCCATGCACGCGTATGCGTGGATTGAGAAGTTCCACCTTCCATACCTTGACCCGAGAGCTAGGCCTACACTGTGCGGAAATTGGGCCTGAGGCACAAACCTATTTGCGCGCTCGCGCACATGACGCGTACGCGCCACTCTCGAAATAAGCCATCGACGCGCGCGTGTCATGCGTGCGTACTCGTGGATGCCCTTCCTTCAATCCACTTCTTTTCCTCTCCTCTTTCCATTTCTTTCCTCCTCCTTTCTTCTTTCCTTCTCCTACCCTTAATCCAACACTTCCAAACACCATCGATAACCATTTATTTTAGTTAGTTAGTTAGTTTGTTAGTTAGTTTTAGTTTAGTTTTCATTTTATTCTCCCCATTTTCATTATAAGTGTTGGCTTATTGATCTTGTTTACTACACATTGTTGCTCCTTATTGCCTAAATGCTATTTTAGCATGAATGTTTTTAGATAATCTTTGTTGGACTATTTAACTGAGGTCATATTTTGCTACTTGGTTCTGAGTTTTTCATGCTTACCTTTTTAGAATACCAAGTGATGAGAATTGCCTTCGAACTTGTAACTCTTTTTGAATTGCATGATTTAGCCATCATGTGATTTGAGCCTTATTTTGTAATTAGGCAACTTCTTGATGGATGTTATGCATTTACCTTAATGCATTGTATTTCATGATCATACGCATCCATATGTGTTTAGCTTGAATGCTTTCATGCTTCTCTAATGCTTGTTTTACCTTACAAGTTTACTTAAAGCATCTCAAGCACACTAGGATAAGTGAAGTGCATGCTTCTTTTGTGACATAGCTTTTATGCTAATGTGTGTTCTGAACCGCACAATTTAGAATTCACATACTTATTTGTCACTAATGTCACACTAATTCACTCACTCAATTCTAGTGATTTACCTCACTCCAACAATGTATGCTTCCTTGTTTTTATATCTTCTCATCTTATGGTGTTATATTTTTGTTTTCCATGCACAATGCACCACAAACAAAAACGGAAGCAAGACTAAGAACACGCAGCAATCCGGAGAGTTGCCGTACCCCCTTGCTCATCTTTGAGTGCACCGAGGACGGTGCAAACTTTTAAGTGTGGGGAGGTCGTCCGACCAGTCGGCGATTTTGGGTGACAAATTTCTAATTCCAACACTTTTGCATTTCATTCTAGGATTTTATGATTTTTACTCGCATTTTCTTAGTTTTTGCATCTATATACAAAATAAGCTTAGTCAAAATAATGAATTTTCAAGATTTCTATCTATAAGGCACCAATTGATTTGAGTGAAAACTTTTCATAGAACTTGATTGAATTATATATCTTGTGGATCATGTTTTTGAGCTAAGAACACAAGCAAGTGAGACTTGAGCCTAATGGTGTGGTTACATCTTATAACCACTTATTTTCCTTCTTGTGTGCATTATTCTCTTTCTATGATTGTAATCTTTGAATTGTTTGATTCTATATGTCCATTATTCCTTGTATTCAAGCATTTATATGATTGAGGCCATCATTTCATTAGCTCACTTACCCAAATAGCCAACCTTTTATCTTCCTTTGTTAGCCAAATTTGAGCCTACGATTAACCCACTTGTTCTTAATTTAGCACATTACAAGCTTTAAAGCGAAAAACAATAAATGTCCTTTATTTGGATCTTTGATTAGCTTAGGCTAGTGTGTGTGAGTATCATTCAAGTGTGGGAAACTTGGGACATTGGGTGAATAAAAGGGTAGTTTTGTATTTCTAGTGAAAATATTGGGAATTGGGTGCATACTCATGTATTGATCAAATGTAAAACCTTATGCATTGATGCTCTTGTATATAAAAAAAATGAGAAAAAGAAAAAAAAAAAGAAGAAAAAAAACAATATGGAAAAGAAAAAAATATAGAAAAAGAAAGAAAAAGAAGAAAAAGAAAGGTAATAAAAAGGGGACAAAATGCCCCAAGTAAAGCAAAGTCCAATAAAGATCAATGCATAAGTGTTGTGAAACGAAAAGAAAATGCACGAGTATGTGAAAAAGTGAGAAAAATGGGTAGTTAGAGTAGAACTTAATTGTATAGGTTATTATATAGGTTAAGTGGAAAGTTTAAGCTTATCAAAAAGTCAAATTTCAAGCTCACTTAACCATATATGCATCCTACCTTGACCCTAGCCCCATTACAACCAAAGAAAAGACCTCATGATACTTGTATGCATGCATGAAATATATGTCGATTGTTAGAAGAAAAACAAACCTTAGAAAGCATGATTAGGAGAGAATTGAGAGAATCAACCCTAAACACTTGAGCGAATAGAGTGCAAACACTACCGGTGAGGGTTTGATGCTCAATTACATGTTTTCACCTATGATCATAATTTTCATGCAAGTTTGTAAAAATATTTAATAAGTCAATTCAATTGCGGATTAGACTTGCTAGTCCTTAGCCCTAGTGCATATATGCTTCTTGGGAATTGATTTATTTTGACTAAGAAAATTGCATTCATTTAGATAGTTGCATATAGGTAGATTGCATTTAGTTAGTTTCCATTGAATAATTGCCATACCCTTACTTCATTCTTGGTTTTAGCATGAGGACATGCTTGGTTTATGTGTGGGGAGGTTGATAAACCCCATTTGTAGGGTTTATCTTGTACTTTATTTAAGGGATTTTATGACCTTTTACCCACATTTATTCAATGAAATAGCATGGTTTTATAACTTCTCCTTTAATTGTGCTTAAGAGTGAAAACATGCTTTTTAGGACTTAAAATAGCTAAATCTAATTCTCCTTGATTCCATTAGATGCCTTGATATGTTTGTTAAGTGATTTAAGGTTTATGAGGCAAAGATTGGATCAAGAGAATGAAGAAAGAAGCATGAAAAGTTGGAGAACTCATGAAGAAATGAAAGAACCGGAAAGCTGTCAAGCCGACCTCTTCGCACTTAAACGACTATAACTTGAGCTACAGAGGTCCAAATGATGCGGTTCTAGTTGGGTTAGAAAGCTAACATCCGGGGCTTCAAAATGATATAAGATTTGCCATAGTTGCTTCACGTATGGTGGCGCGCACGCGCATAGTACACGCACACGCCGTTGCTGCCACCTGGTTCACTTAAAGCAAAACGTGGCCAGCGAATTCTAAAGCCTTGTGGGCCCAATCCAACTCATTTCTGATGCTATTTAAGCCAAGGATTGAATGGGGAATGAATATACTTCCATGCTTTAGAAGTTAGTTACCATTAGTTATAGTTTGGTTTTAGAAGTAGTTTTAGAAAGAGAAGCTCTCACTTCTCTCAAGAATTAGGATTAGGTTTAGGTTAATCTCTCTTATTAGATCTAGGTTTAATTCATGCTTTGATTCACTTTTTCTTTACCAATTCTTAATCTTCTCCTCCTCCTCTTTCTAGTTATGTGCTTTAATAATTGTAATTCTTCATTTTGTTTTGGATAGATTGTTGTTCCTTTGTTTTCTTTCAATAATGCAATTTGAGGTAATTCATGATAATTGTGATTTCCTTGATTGTTGTTGTTAATTCTTTGCAATAATTGTTGTTAGATTTTATTCTTGTTATCGATTTACTATGCTTTTCTTATATGCCTGATGACAAGTCATCATATACCTATTTTTCTATGCTTTTTCATACAAGAAATTGATGATTTGTGCTTAAATATTGAATGCTTTTGTAATTAAATGATATATTTTCTTGATATTTTAATTTTATAAATCTTGTAGGAAATAAGAAGAAAAAGAAGCAAAGAAGCACAAAAAAAGGAGAAAAAAAGAGCTTTGGGACACACTTTGAAGTTGGAGCACACTTTGGAGCCTTAGGCCACGCTTTTAAAAGCGTGGCCCATGACCAAATCAAAGGTGAATAAGCAATCAGCGCACACTGCCCTGCCCTTGCCAAGGGCAGGGCAATATCATGATGAAACAAAGTTAGGTTGGAAGCAAATTTTCGCTAAGGTAAAATCTGGGCGCTCACAGCATGACCATGCCTCCTTCAAAGGGCTATAACTTGAGCTACAGATGTCCAATTGATGTGCTTCCAGTTGCGTTGGAAAGACGACATTCAGAGCTTTCCAACGATATATAGCAATCCATATTTGGCGTACAATTGAGGCAGGAACGAAAGGAATCTTTAAGGGCCAAAAACAAGCAAAAATAAACCAAAATGCTTCCATCAAGGCTCGAAGAGGGAGACACAAGGAAACCAAGGAAGTCTGCCCTCAAGGAGAGCAGAATGCCCTCTTGGAGGGCAATGTCATGTTCTATTTAGGAAAATTCAAGGAAAAAATTGCAACAACTTCCTCCACCAAGTTTCGAACACAAGACCTTCAAGGAAGTAAAGGCTTAGGCTTGGCGCACACAAGCGCATCATGGCACGGTCAAGGAACGTGGTGCGCGCACAAGACACACCAAGGCAACATTGCCCTGCCCTCCACAAGGGTAGGGCAGCATCTTCACACACCATGCTCGCACGCACAAGCACCAGCACGCACACTTTCCTGCCCTGCCCTCCACAAGGGCAGGGCAGTCTCTTGGGAGCAAATAATCATGGGCCAAAAATTCAATTTCATATAAATTCAATTCCTCACCAAATTGAATCAAGGCCATCCAAGACCCATTCTCCCTCAAATCCAAAGCAAGCAAAAGCCCACTCAACATGACTCAAAGGCACACAGAGAAGCTAGATTAGGAATTTCATTTTTTGTGAATTTGTTTTTAATTTCAATTTCATTTTATTTTCATTTTTTATTTTGTAAAGCCTATATAAAGGCATCAATTAGAGCTCGGAGGAGGAGGCTAGCACACTAGGGAGTATTAGGATTTGAGAGCTCTCTCTCTTTGTTTTGATTGCTGTTTTGGAATTTTGGATTGGAAAGGAAGGAATTCTGTTTCATTCCTGATTTGAGATTCATCTTGTTCTCTTACTGCATAACTCAATTTTCATTTGCTGTTTTAAATCTTCTTCTTCTGCAATCTGTTCTTTTAATTTTCTGCAACTTCTCTCTTGTTGGATCAAGGAAGGACTTGAGATCTAGACTTGTTTTCTAGTCTCTTCCACTCCTGAGATCTTCAACATCCTTTTAATTGCTGCAAATTAAGCATTGCTTTTCTGTTTTTAAATTCTTCAAGGCATTTTACCCTTTTGCTTAAGATCTACTGCAATTCAATTCATCTTTAGTTCTTCTGTTTATTGCAATTTACTTTCTCTTGTTTAATTTCTGAAATTCCATCACCCACTCTCCTTTATATTTGATGCAATTTATATTTCTTGTCATTTAAGATTCTTGCAATTTACATTTCTTGCTCTTTAAGTTACTTGCCAATTTACATTCTGCAACTTTAAATTCATTGTCATTTACTTTCTGTTAGCTACAATTTCACACAATTCACTCAATGTTAGCTTGACTAAACTAACCACCCACTAAAATTGCTTGATCCATCAATCCCTGTGGGATTGACCTCACTCTAAGTGAGTTATTACTACTTGATGCAACCCGGTACACTTGCCGGTTGGATATGTGTGTTGGAAATTCATTTTTCCACAAAAACACCATCAAGTTTTTGGCTTCGTTGCCGGGGATTGATTAGATCAACAATGATTAAGTGGGTGAGAAGTCTAGATCAAGCATTTTTTCTTTTTTGTTCTCTGTTCTAAGTTGAAACCAAGGTGTTTGTGTTTTTGCCTCACTAAGCAAAACTCATTTCTGATATGAGTAATTCCAATTTTCATTGGTGTTGTGTTTTACAAAATTCAAATGGAGTTCAACTCATCTTGTGATCAAACAAATTTTCTGGGATATCACCCACCATCACAAATCTCTAATGGTGGTTGGGAATATCACCAAGAATTTACAGATTCTAAGCACTTGATGAGCGGATAATTTATACGCTTTTTGGCATTGTTTTTAGGTAGTTTTTAGTAAGTTCAAGCTACTTTTAGGGATGTTTTCATTAGTTTTTATGTTAAATTCACATTTCTGGACTTTACTATGTGTTTGTGTGTTTTTCTGTGATTTCAGGTAAATTCTGGCTGAAATTGAGGGACTTGAGCAAAACTCTGAAGAAGGCTGACAAAAGGACTGCTGATGCTGTTGGAATCTGACCTCCCTGCACTCGAAATGGATTTTCTATAGCTACAGAACTCCAATTGGCGCGCTCTCAACGGCTTTGGAAAGTAGACATCCAGGGCTTTCCAGCAATATATAATAGTCTATACTTTATTCGAAGAATGACGACATAACTTGGCGTTGAACGCCAAGTTCATGCTGCTGTCTGGAGTTAAACGCCAGAAAAACGTCATGATCCGGAGTTGAACGCCCAAAACACGTCATAACTCGGAGTTCAACTCCAAAAAAAGCCTCAGCTCGTGGATAGATCAAGCTCAGCCCAAGCATACACCAAGTGGGCCCCGGAAGTGAATTTATGCATCATTTACTTGCTCATGTAAACCCTAGTAGCTAGTCTAGTATATATAGGACATTTATCTATTGTATTAGACATCTTTGGTCTCAGTTTTGTTTTATTCTTCATCCTAGGAGACTATTGATCACGTTAGGAGGGCTGGCCATTCGGCCATGCCTGAACCTCTTTTACTTATGTATTTTCAACGGTGGAGTTTCTGCACACCATAGATTAAGGGTGTGGAGCTCTGCTGTACCTCAAGTATTAATGCAATTCTATTTTCTTTTATTCAAATCTCTCTTATTCTTATTCCAAGATATTCATTCGTACCCAAAAACATGATGAATGTAATGATGAAAGTGACGATCATTATCATTCTCACTTATGAACGCACGTGATTGACAACCACTTCCGTTCTACATGCAACCGAGCTTGAATGTGTATCTCTTAGATTCCCCAACAGAATCTTCGTGGTATAAGCTAGATAGATGGCAGCATTTATGAGGATCCGGAAAGTCTCACCTTGTCTGTGGTATTCCGAGTAGGATCCTGGGAATCCGGAAAGTCTCACCTTGTCTGTGGTATTCCGAGTAGGATTCCGGTAATGAATGACTGTGACGTGCTTCAAACTTGCAAGTGCTGGGCGTTAGTGACAGACGCAAAAGAATCAAGGGATTCTACTCCAGTAGGCGCAGGAACCAACCAGTGATTAGCCGTACTATGACAGAGTGCGTGAGCATAGTTTTCACTGCGAGGATGGGATGTAACCATCAACCATGGGTGATGCCTCCAGACGATTAGCCGTGCGAGTGACAGCCGCATAGGATTATTTTCCCGAGAGGATTGAAAGTAGCCACCGCTGATGGTGAACCCCTATACAAAGCTTGCCATGGAAAGGAGTAAGAAGGATTGAGTTGAAGCAGGAGAATAGCAGGCGTCCTTGAGCATACAGTATCTCCATTCGCTTATCTGAAATTCCCACCAATGAATCTGCATAAGTATTCTATCCCTTTTATTATTTATTTTCTTATTTCTATTTTCGAAAACCCATAAATCAATTCAATCTGCCTAACTGAGATTTACAAGGTGACCATAGCTTGCTTCATACCAACAATCTCTGTGGGATCGACCCTTACTCACGTAAGGTTTATTACTTGGACGACCCAGTACACTTGCTGGTTAGTTGAACGGAGTTGTGTCCACTCGTGCCAATTTCAAATTCCATAATTTTACAATTACGTGCAACTACAGCACCAAGTTGATAAATGCAACTCAAAGAATAGTGATCACAATTTCGTCCACAAAGTTTTTGGCGCCGTTGCCGGGGATTGTTCGAGTATGGACAACTGACGGTTCATCTTGTTGCTCAGATTAGGTAATTTTCTTTTCAAAAATCTTTTTCAAAAATTTTTCTTTTATTTTTTGTTTTTCAAAAAATTGTTTTTCGAAAAAAATCAATAAAAATACCAAAAAAAAAATTTAGAAAATCGTAAAAATCAAAAATATTTTGTGTTTCTTGTTTGAGTCTTGTGTTAATTTTTAAGTTTGGTGTCAATTGCATGCTTTTAAAATTTTTCTTGCATTTTTTCGAAAATCTCATGCATTCTTAGTGTTCTTCATGATCTTCAAGTTGTTCTTGACAAGTCTTCTTGTTTGATCTTGATGATTTCTTGTTTTGTGTTGTTTGTTGTTTTTCATGTGCATTTTCGCATTCATATTTTCCATGCATTAAAGATTTCTAAGTTTGGTGTCTTGCATGTTTTCTTTGCATCAAAAATTTTTCAAAATAATGTTCTTGATGTTCATCATGATCTTCAAAGTGTTCTTGGTGTTCATCTTGACATTCATAGCATTCTTGCATGCATTCATTGTTTTGATCTAAAAATTTCATGCATTGAGTATTTTTGTTGTTTTTCTTTCTCATAATTAAAATATTCAAAAAATCAAAAAATATCTTTTCCTTATTTTCCTCCAAATTTTCGAAATTTTGGGTTGACTTGGTCAAAAATTTTTTAAAATTAGTTGTTTCTTACAAGTCAAGTCAAAATTTCAATTTTAAAAATCTTATCTTTTCAAAATCTTTTTCAAAAATCATATCTTTTTCATTTTTTATAATTTTCGAAAATTTCAAAAATCTATTTCAAAAATATTTTCAAAATCTTTTTCTTATCTTTTATATCTAATTTTCGAAAATTAACTAACAAGTAATGTGATTGGTTCAAAATTTTGAAGTTTGTTACTTTCTTGTTAAGAAAGGTTCAATCTTTAAGTTCTAGAATCTTATCTTGTAGTTTCTTGTTAGTTAAGTAATTTTAAAAATTAAATCTTTTTCAAAATATCTTTTTCTTAAAAATCTTTTTATCTTTTATCTTATCTTTTTCAAAATTTTTATCTTTTTCAAAATTTGATTTCAAATATTTTTATCTAACTTCCTATCTTCTTATCTTTTTCAAAATTTGATTTCAAATCTTTTTCAATCAACTAACTAACTTTTTGTTTGTTTCTTATCTTTTTCAAAACTACCTAACTACTTTTCCCTCTCTAATTTTCGAAAATACCTCCCTCTCTTTTTCAAAAATTCTTTTTGTTTTAAATTTTAATTTTAATTATATTTTGTCTTTGATTTTCGAAAATTACTAACCCCTTTTTCAAAATTATTTTCGAAATTTCTCCCTCTCCTTTCTTATTCTATTTAATTATTTAATTACTAACACTTCTCTTCACCTCTCCTCATCCAAAAATCCGAATCCATCCTTCTTCTTTCTTATACCCCTTTCTTCTTCTACTAACATAAGGGAGTCTCTATACTGTGACATAGAGGATTCCTCTTTCTTTTCTCGTTTTCTTCTCTTTCATATGAGCAGGAACAGGGAAAAGGGCACTCTTGTTGAAGTTGATCCAGAACCTGAAAGGACTCTGAAGAAAAAATTAAGAGAAGCTAAATTGCAACAATCCAGAAATAACCTTTCAGAAATTTTCGAACAAGAGAAGGAGATGGCAGCCGAAAATAATAATAATAATAATGCAAGGAGAATGCTTGGTGACTTCACAAAGCCAACATCCAAGTTTGATGGAAGAAGCATCTCCATTCCTGCCATTGGAGCCAATAACTTTGAGCTGAAACCTCAGCTAGTTGCCTTGATGCAACAAAACTGCAAGTTTTATGGACTTCCATCTGAAGATCCTTATCAGTTTTTAACTGAGTTCTTGCAGATCTGTGAGACTGTAAAGACGAATGGAGTTGATCCTGAAGTCTACAGACTCATGCTTTTCCCTTTTGCTGTAAGAGACAGAGCTAGAATATGGTTGGATTCACAACCTAAGGATAGCCTAGACTCCTGGGATAAGCTGGTCACTGCCTTCTTGGATAAATTCTTTCCTCCTCAAAAGCTGAGCAAGCTGAGAGTGGATGTTCAAACCTTCAAACAAAAAGATGGTGAATCCCTCTATGAAGCTTGGGAAAGATACAAGCAGCTGACCAAAAGATGTCCATCTGACATGTTTTCAGAATGGACCCTATTAGATATATTCTATTATGGTCTCTCTGAATTTTCGAAAATGTCATTGGACCATTCTGCAGGTGGATCTATTCACCTGAAGAAAACGCCTGAAGAGGCTCAAGAACTCATTGACATGGTTGCAAACAACCAGTTCATGTACACCTTTGAGAGGAATTCCGTGAATAATGGGATACCTCAGAAGAAAGGAGTTCTTGAAATTGATGCTCTGAATGCCATATTGGCTCAGAACAAAATGTTGACTCAACAGGTCAACATAATCTCTCAAAATCTGAATGGATTGCAACATGCATCCAACAGCACTAGAGAGGTAGCTTCTGAAGAAGCTTATGATCCTGAGAACCCTGCCATGGCAGAGGTTAATTACATGGGTGAACCTTATGGAAACACCTATAACCCATCATGGAGAAATCATCCAAATTTCTCCTGGAAGGATCAACAAAAGCCTCAACAAGGCTTTAACAATGGTGGACGCAATAGGCTGAGCAATAGTAAGCCATATCCATCATCTTCTCAGCAACAGACAGAGAATTCTGAACAAAATACTTCTAATTTAGCCAATATAGTCTCTGATCTGTCAAAGGCCACCTTCAGTTTCATGAATGAAACAACATCCTCCATTAGAAATTTGGAGGCACAAGTGGGCCAGTTGAGTAAGAAAGTTATTGAAACTCCTCCCAGTATTCTCCCAAGCAATACAGAAGAGAATCCAAAAGGAGAGTGCAAGGCCATTGATGTGATCAAAGTGGCCGAATGCACAAGGGAGGAGGAGGACGAAAATCCTAGTGAGGAAGACCTCCTGGGGCGTCCCTCAAGCAAGAAGGAGTTTCCTATTAAGGATCCAAGGGAATCTAAGGCTCATACAGAGACCATAGAGATTCCATTAAATCTCCTTCTGCCATTCATGAGCTCTGAAGACTATTCATCCTCTGAAGAGGATGAAGATGTGACTGGAGAGCAAATTGCTCAATACTTAGGAGCTATCATGAAGCTGAATGCCAAGTTGTTTGGTAATGAGACTTGGGAAAGTGAACCTCCCTTGCTCATTAGTGAACTAGACACTTGGATTCAGAGAACTCTGCCTCAAAAGAAACAAGATCCTGGCAAGTTCTTAATACCTTGTACCATTGGCACCATGAGCTTTGAAAAAGCTCTATGTGATCTAGGGTCAGGGATAAATCTTATGCCACTCTCTGTAATGGAGAAGCTAGGGATCATTGAGGTACAACCTGCCTTGTTCTCATTACAATTGGCAGATAAGTCATTGAGACAAGCTTATGGAATAGTAGGGGACGTACTAGTAAAGGTTGAAGGCCTTTACATCCTGGCTGATTTCATAATCCTAGACACTAGGAAGGAAGATGATGAATGCATCATCCTAGGAAGACCTTTCCTAGCCACAGCAGGAGCTGTGATAGATGTCAACAGAGGAGAATTAGTCCTTCAATTGAATGGGGACTACCTTGTGTTTAAGGCACATGGCCATCCCTCTGTGACAAAAGAGAGTAAGCAGGAAGAGCTTCTCTCAGTTCAGAGTCAAGAAGAGCCCACACAGTCAAACTCTAAGTTTGGTGTTGTGAGGCCACAACCAAACTCTAAGTTTGGTGTGGACAACTAAACAACATTGACCTGATCACCTTGTGGCTCCATGAGAGCCACTGTCAAGCTATTGACATTAAAGAAGCGCTTGTTGGGAGGCAACCCAATTTTATTTATCTAATTTTATTTTATTTTGTTTCTTTGTTATTTTTGTGTTTAATTAGGTGCATGATCATGAGGAGTCACGAAAAAAATCAAAAAAATTAAAAACATAGTCAAAAACAGAAGAAAAAAAAATTGTTCACCCTGGAGGCAGCGCAGACTGGCGTTCAACGCCAGTAAGATGCATCTGGCTGGCGTTCAACGCCAGAACAGAGCACCATTCTGGCGCTGAACGCCAGAAACAAGAAACAACCTGGCGTTAAACGCCAGGAATGTGCACAGAGAGGACAAACTGGCGCTGAACGCCAGTAACAAGCATGAAACTGGCGTTCAACGCCAGAAACATGCATCACATGGGCGTTGAACGCCCAGAACATGCACCAATGGGCGTTTGAACGCCAGAATGATGCACGAAGGCAATTTACATGCCTATATGGTGAAGGAATGGTATTTCTTTTCACCTCAGGATCTGTGGACCCCACAGGATCCCCCTCAGGATCTGTGGACCCCATAGGATCCCCACCTACCATATTCCCACCTTACCTTCTAATCCTATTTTTATGATTTGAATTCCCCATGTCACAATTCCCAATCTTCTTCATCAATCACCTCAATTCCTCTTCCCAATTACCCCATTCACCATTCACATCAACCTCCTCTTCCCCATAAACCCCACCTACCTTCATAAAATTCAAATTCATTTTCCCACCCATTCCCACCCAAATTGGCCAAACCTTTACCCTCCCCTCTCCCTATAAATACCCTTCCACTCTTCTTCATTTTCACACATCACAAACCCACATTCCCACACATAGCCGAACCAACTCTTCTCCCTCTCTTCCCTATTCTCTTCTTCTTCTTCTACTTTTCTTTTCTTTCTTGCTCGAGGGCGAGCAAATTTTAAGTTTGGTGTGGTAAAAGCATAAGCTTTTTATTTTTCCATTACCATCAATGGCACCTAAGGCCGGAGTATCCTCTAGAAAAGGGAAAGAGAAGACAAAAGCTTCCACCTCCGAGTCATGGGAAAAGGAGAGATTCATCTCCAAAAGCCATCAAGACCACTTCTATGATGTTGTGGCAAAGAAGAAGGTGATCCCTGAGGTCCCTTTCAAGCTCAAAAAGAATGAGTATCCGGAAATCCGACATGAAATTCAAAGAAGAGGGTGGGAAGTCATAACCAACCCCATGCAACAAGTCGGAATATTGATGGTTCAAGAGTTCTATGCCAATGCATGGATCACTAGGAACCATGATCAAAGTATGAACCCGAATCCAAAGAACTATCTCACAATGGTTCGGGGGAAATACTTAGATTTTAGTCCGGAAAATGTGAGGTTGGCGTTTCACTTACCCATGATGCAAGGTGATGAACGCCCCTACACTAGAAGGGTCAACTTTAACCAAAGATTGGACCAAGTCCTTATGGACATATGTGTGGAAGGAGCTCAGTGGAGAATAGACTCCAAAGGCAAGCCAGTCCAACTGAGAAGACTGGATCTCAAGCCTGTGGCTAGAGGATGGTTGGAGTTCATCCAAAGATCCATCATTCCTACTAGCAACCGATCTGAAGTTACTGTGGATCGGGCCATCATGATTCATAGCATCATGATTGGAGAGGAAGTAGAAGTTCATGAGGTCATCTCCAATGAACTCTACAAAATAGCCGACAAGTCCTCACCCATGGCACGGCTAGCCTTCCCTCACCTTATTTGCCATCTATGTTACTCAGCTGGAGTTATCATAGATGGAGATGTCTCCATTGAAGAAGACAAGCCCATCACCAAGAAAAGGATGGAGCAAACAAGAGAAGTTCCTCACGGCCCTCAAGAAGAACATGAGGAAGTTCATCATCAACAAATGCCTCAAGGAATGCACTTTCCTCCCAACAACTATTGGGAGCAACTCAATACCTCCTTAGAAGATTTGAGCCATAATGTGGAACAATTAAGGGTGGAACATCATGAGCACTCCATCATTCTCCAAGAAATAAGAGAAGATCAAAAATCAATGAGGGAGGAGCAACAAAGGCAAGGAAGGGACATAGAAGAGCTTAAGGACATTGTTGGACCTTCAAGAAGAAGACGCCACTAGAGGTGGACTCATTCCTTGTTCTTTATTTTTTTCTGTTTTCGGTTTTTAATTATTGTGTTTATCTATGTTTTGTGTCTCTACTTCATGATCATTAGTATGTAACCATGCCTTAAAGCTATGAATAAAGTCCATTAGTCTTTCACCTCTCTTAAATGAAAAATGTTTTAATTCAAAAGAACAAGAAGTACATGAATTTCGAATTTATCATTGAATTTAATTTAATTATATTGATGTGGTGGCAATACTTTTTGTTTTCTGAATGAATGCTTGAACAGTGCATATTTTTCGATCTTGTTGTTTATGAGTGTTAAAATTGTTGGCTCTTGAAAGAATGATGAACAAAGAGAAATGTTATTGAGGATCTGAAAAATCATGAAATTGATTCTTGAAGCAAGAAAAAGCAGTGAAAAAGGAAGCTTGCGGAAAAAAAAAAAAAAGTGGCGAAAAAAATATAGAAAGAAAAAGAAAAAGCCAATAGCCCTTAAAACCAAAAGGCAAGGGTAAAAAGGATCCAAGTCTTTGAGCATCAATGGATAGGAGGGCCCAAGGAAATAAAATCCAGGCCTAAGCGGCTAAATCAAGCTGTCCCTAACCATGTGCTTGTGTCATGAAGGTCCAAGTGAAAAGCTTGAGACTGAGTCGTTAAAGTCGTGATCCAAAGCAAAAAGAGTGTGCTTAAGAGCTCTGGACACCACTAACTGGGGACTCTAGCAAAGCTAAGTCACAATCTGAAAAGGTTCACCCAGTTATGTGTCTGTGGCATTTGTGTATCCGGTGGTAATACTGGAAAACAAAGTGCTTAGGGCCACAGCCAAGACTCGTAAGTAGCTGTGTTCAAGAATCAACATGCTTAACTAGGAAAATCAATAACACTATCTGAAATTCTGAGTTCCCAGAGACGCCAATCACTCTGAACTACAAAGGAAAAAGTGAGATGCCAAAACTGTTCAGAAGCAAAAAGCTACAAGTCCCGCTCATCTAATTAAATTAATATTCATTGATATTCTGGAATTTATAGTATATTCTCTTCTTTTATCCTATTTGATTTTCAGTTGCTTGGGGACAAGCAACAATTTAAGTTTGGTGTTGTGATGAGCGGATAATTTATACGCTTTTTGGCATTGTTTTTAGGTAGTTTTTAGTAAGTTCAAGCTACTTTTAGGGATGTTTTCATTAGTTTTTATGTTAAATTCACATTTCTGGACTTTACTATATGTTTGTGTGTTTTTCTGTGATTTCAGGTAAATTCTGGCTGAAATTGAGGGACTTGAGCAAAACTCTGAAGAAGGCTGACAAAAGAACTGCTGATGCTGTTGGAATCTGACCTCCCTGCACTCGAAATGGATTTTCTGGAGCTACAGAACTCCAATTGGCGCGCTCTTAACGGCGTTGGAAATTAGACATCCAGGGCTTTCCAGAAATATATAATAGTCCATACTTTATTCGAATAATGACGACGTAACTTGGCGTTGAACGCCAAGTTCATGCTGCTGTCTGGAGTTAAACGCCAGAAAAACGTCATGATCCGGAGTTGAACGCCCAAAACACGTCATAACTCGGAGTTCAACTCCAAGAAAAGCCTCAGCTCATGGATAGATCAAGCTCAGCCCAAGCATACACCAAGTGGGCCCCGGAAGTGAATTTATGCATCATTTACTTGCTCATGTAAACCCTAGTAGCTAGTCTAGTATATATAGGACATTTATCTATTGTATTAGACATCTTTGGTCTCAGTTTTGTTTTATTCTTCATCCTAGGAGACTATTGATCACGTTAGGAGGGCTGGCCATTCGGCCATGCCTGAACCTCTTTTACTTATGTATTTTCAACGGTGGAGTTTCTGCACACCATAGATTAAGGGTGTGGAGCTCTGCTGTACCTTAAGTATTAATGCAATTCTATTTTCTTTTATTCAAATCTCTCTTATTCTTATTCCAAGATATTCATTCGTACCCAAGAACATGATGAATGTAATGATGAAAGTGACGATCATTATCATTCTCACTTATGAACGCACGTGATTGACAACCACTTCCGTTCTACATGCAACCGAGTTTGAATGTGTATCTCTTAGATTCCCCAACAGAATCTTCGTGGTATAAGCTAGATAGATGGCGGCATTTATGAGGATCCAGAAAGTCTCACCTTGTCTGTGGTATTCCGAGTAGGATCCTGGGAATCCGGAAAGTCTCACCTTGTCTGTGGTATTCCGAGTAGGATTCCGGTAATGAATGACTGTGACGTGCTTCAAACTTGCAAGTGCTGGGCGTTAGTGACGGACGCAAAAGAATCAAGGGATTCTACTCCAGTAGGCGCAGGAACCAACCAGTGATTAGCCGTACTGTGACAGAGTGCGTGAGCATAGTTTTCACTGCGAGGATGGGATGTAACCATCAACCATGGGTGATGCCTCCAGACGATTAGCCGTGCGAGTGACAGCCGCATAGGATCATTTTCCCGAGAGGATTGAAAGTAGCCACCGCTGATGGTGAACCCCTATACAAAGCTTGCCATGGAAAGGAGTAAGAAGGATTGAGTTGAAGCAGGAGAATAGCAGGCGTCTTTGAGCATACAGTATCTCCATTCGCTTATCTGAAATTCCCACCAATGAATCTGCATAAGTATTCTATCCCTTTTATTATTTATTTTCTTATTTCTATTTTCGAAAACCCATAAATCAATTCAATCTGCCTAACTGAGATTTACAAGGTGACCATAGCTTGCTTCATACCAACAATCTCTGTGGGATCGACCCTTACTCACGTAAGGTTTATTACTTGGACGACCCAGTACACTTGCTGGTTAGTTGAACGGAGTTGTGTCCACTCGTGCCAATTTCAAATTCCATAATTTTACAATTACGTGCAACTACAGCACCAAGTTGATAAATGCAACTCAAAGAATAGTGATCACAATTTCGTCCACCAGCACTCCAATCCATGGAGATGCACTTCAAAGCCACAAGATGAACAAGATAATCATATGGGATATTTCTCACCACCACAAAATGATTCATACCATTATCCTCATGGTGGATGGGAGTATCACCAAGGAATGAAAGAGCATCCACCCTCACATCCCAGTTTCTCATTTGAAAGTTCTTCATCACTTAATTATGCCTCAACACAAAGTTTCCACCAAAATCCATACAAATCACCCCATCAATCACACAACTCATTCCACACCCCTCAACACAACTTCACCACAACATATCCACGTCACCAAAATTACTCTCAACTTTCATCTCTTGAACCACCAGATGAGGATTACCTTCAAGCCATTGAAATACATAGAAAACTCGTGGAAAGATATACACAACCCCAATCCTGGAAAGAAATCATCCTCAAGAAGATGAATGAGCCCTTAGAGCAAACAAGGAGGAACTTAGAACCATCAAACAGAGAGGATGAAGACCAATTTGTGGGTGAGGAAGTGGAAAAGCAAGATGAGGAAGCCTCTGTGTCAAGTGAAATTTCAGTGAAAAAGGAAGAGGTGGTGAAAGTATTTGGACATGAGCCAAGGATTCTACATTCACAAGAGCCACTTGAGGTGACAATGAAACACAAAGATTCCCTCCCAGAGGCATTAATGGAAAATCATGAAGAAGAAAGGGAGGAAGACATTCAAGAGAAGTCACACTCAACTGAAGTAGAGAAGTACATGAAGGAAAAGCTCATGGAACCACCAATGCAAGAGGCTCTTGATAAAGAAATCACTCCAACAATCACACAGCAACCAAAACTTGAATCCAAAGAAGTGAAGGCAATTAACAAAAACACCAAGAAGAGGATTGTGACCAAGATATCAAGGACAACATTCATGAGAAGGTCAACTGCAAACAATCCTCCCCCTGATCAAGCAAGCAAGCTCAATCAAGCCAATTTCAAAAGAAAGCTTGCTGAGAGGAAACCAAGAAAGGGAACAATAGCTGGAACTTCTCCTCCTTTGAGGTCATTCCTCTTAACAAACTGGAAGAAGAGGAAGAAAGTGAAGAACAGGTAGACAGTAGGTACATTTCTTCTCCATGCTTTGTTTAAATTTCAATAAATTGGCATATGATTACATTCTAAGTTTGGTGTTGCCTTGCAACAAATTATTTTCAATCTTTTTGGATGATTGCATCAAATCAAAAATGAAAGTGACACACCAAGATTCTAAGTTTGGTGTGCCACTTATTTTCTATGCAAATCATTCAAGCAACATCACTTGTCTGCATAATCATATTGCTTTTGCATTGTTATTTTTCTTTTGTTTTGACATTTTGTTTGCATTCTCTTTGTTTTAGTCACCTCTTTATTTTTAAGTTTTCTTTTATCAACTGTTTTTGTTAATACAACATCAAGAGATCCTTATTCATGATAGATTTTTGGCTTGGTGATTGTATTCAACAAATAACAGTTTCTTTTGTTTAGTTTTGTTTCAAATAAAATTGACATATGGTTGCATTCTAAGTTTGGTATTGCTATGCAACAAAATTTGGTCCTAATTCTTACTAGATACTTGCATTAATTTCAAGTGAAAGTGTCACACTAAGTTTGGTGTGCCACTTATCTTTTATGCAATGTATTGTGCTCACCTTCTTATGTTTGAAATCAAAATGTCTTTGTCTCTGATGCCTTGATTGTTATCTTTCATTTTGCTTGCTTAAAACACATGTGCTACTAACATTTCATTGTGTAAGACATTCATGATCCATCTTAGCCCCATAGCCATTGTTCTAATTGTTGCTTGAGGATGAGCAAGCATTCTGAGTTTGGCAAGGGAAAGAGGAAGAATAGAGGAAAAAGGACAACAATAATGAAGATGAACTACAAGGTTGTAGAGTTCCTTTTATTCTCATTTGTTTCCGGCACTTAAATTGCATGATTGTCTTCATCCTTTCTGTTTACATGTGTGTATGACTAAGCATAGCTTGAATTTGATTTGAAATATGTTGTTGTGACATTATGACCACCAACTTGAGTTTTGTGAATTCAAAAGCAAAAAAAAAGCATCATGATCATAAACAAACAAGGAATTAAAGAAGAATTTAGCATGTCCATACAAGTATTGGAAAGCTAGTATGATTGATTGTTGCTCAATTGCATTGGATTATTTAATTGAAGTTTTTCATCTAGTACATTTTGTGAAATCTTTTGAAATCATGAAAACCTTGAAGAAGCAAATACAATTAAAGCAAGAAAAGAAAAAGGGAAAGAATGAGAAAGCTGAAGGCTCTGAGTTCCAATGGCAATTTATTTGCTAAGTGCTTGTGGTGTTTATGTATCAAGCCAAATGCTTGAAAACAAAACACTTAGAAGTCAAGGCTAGGCTCAAGTGCAAAAGCACTCCCTCAAAGCTCAAGGCTCTGAGCATCAATGATTAGAGAGTCAAGAAAAGAAAAGAAAAATGAGCTTAATGAAGTCCTCTAATTAAATGCTTGTGGTGCTTATGTATCAAGTGGTAATACTTGAAAACAAAGCATTTAGAAGTCGTAGCTTTGTTATTAACTCATGGGGCAAAGCACCCAAAAGGAGAAGCTAAAAAAAAAATCAAAAGCTTGTTTCAAGGAAGAATTATAAGAAAAAGATTTCATAAATTGAGCTAGATGGAAGCATCAATCATTTACATTTCTTTTGTGATTGAAGCATGCATAGAAAACTAGCTTACCATGAACATTGAGTTGCTATTCTTCTTACCTTGGGTTGTCAATCTTTATTGCATGATTCTTTTCTTGCTTGGGGACAAGCAAGGTTTAAGTTTGGTGTTGTGATGACAAGTCATCATATACCTATTTTTCTATGCTTTTTCATACAAGAAATTGATGATTTGTGCTTAAATATTGAATGCTTTTGTACTTAAATGATATATTTTCTTGATATTTTCATTTTATAAATCTTGTAGGAAATAAGAAGAAAAAGAAGCAAAGAAGCACAAAAAAAGGAGAAAAAAAGAGCTTTGGGACACACTTTGAAGTTGGAGCACACTTTGGAGCCTTAGGCCACGCTTTTAAAAGCGTGGCCCATGACCAAATCAAAGGTGAATAAGCAATCAGCGCACACTGCCCTGCCCTTGCCAAGGGCAGGGCAATATCATGATGAAACAAAGTGAGGTTGGAAGCAAATTTTCGCTAAGGTAAAATCTGGGCGCTCACAGCATGACCATGCCTCCTTCAAAGGGCTATAACTTGAGCTACATACGTCCAATTGATGTGCTTCCAGTTGCGTTGGAAAGCTGACATTCAGAGCTTTCCAACGATATATAGTAATCCATATTTGGCGTACAATTGAGGCAGGAACGAAAGGCATCTTTAAGGGCCAAAAACAAGCGAAAATAAACCAAAATGCTTCCACCAAGGCTCGAAGAGGGAGACACAAGGAAACCAAGGAAGTCTGCCCTCAAGGAGAGCAGAATGCCCTCTTGGAGAGCAATGTCGTGTTCTATTCAGGAAAATTCAAGGAAAAAATTGCAACAACTTCCTCCACCAAGTTTCGAACACAAGACCTTCAAGGAAGTAAATGCTTAGGCTTGGCGCACACAAGCGCATCATGGCACGGTCAAGGAACGTGGTGCGCGCACAAGACACACCAAGGCAACATTGCCCTGCCCTCCACAAGGGCAGGGCAGCATCTTCACACACCAAGCTCGCACGCACAAGCACCAGCACGCACACTTTCCTGCCCTGCCCTCCACAAGGGCAGGGCAGTCTCCTGGGAGCAAATAATCATGGGCCAAAAATTCAATTTCATATAAATTCAATTCCTCACCAAATTGAATCAAGGCCATCCAAGACCCATTCTCCCTCAAATCCAAAGCAAGCAAAAGCCCACTCAACATGACTCAAAGGCACACAGAGAAGCTAGATTAGGAATTTCATTTTTGTGAATTTGTTTTTAATTTCAATTTCATTTTATTTTCATTTTTTATTTTGTAAAGCCTATATAAAGGCATCAATTAGAGCTCGGAGGAGGAGGCTAGCACACTAGGGAGTATTGGGATTTGAGAGCTGTCTCTTTTAGTTTTGATTGCTGTTTTGGAATTTTGGATTGGGAAGGAAGGAATTCTGTTTCATTCCTGATTTGAGATTCATCTTGTTCTCTTACTGCATAATTCAATTTTCATTTGCTGTTTTAAATCTTCTTCTTCTGCAATCCGTTCTTTTAATTTTCTGCAACTTCTCTCTTGTTGGATCAAGGAAGGACTTGAGATCTAGACTTATTTTCTAGTCTCTTCCACTCCTGAGATCTTCAACATCCTTTTAATTGCTGCAAATTAAGCATTGCTTTTCTGTTTTTAAATTCTTCAAGGCATTTTACTCTTTTGCTTAAGATCTACTGCAATTCAATTCATCTTTAGTTCTTCTGTTTATTGCAATTTACTTTCTCTTGTTTAATTTCTGAAATTCCATCACCCACTCTCCTTTATATTTGATGCAATTTATATTTCTTGTCATTTAAGATTCTTGCAATTTACATTTCTTGCTCTTTAAGTTACTTGCCAATTTACATTCTGCAACTTTAAATTCATTGTCATTTACTTTCTGTTAGCTACAATTTCACACAATTCACTCAATGTTAGCTTGACTAAACTAATCACCCACTAAAATTGCTTGATCCATCAATCCCTGTGGGATCGACCTCACTCTAAGTGAGTTATTACTACTTGATGCAACCCGGTACACTTGCCGGTTGGATATGTGTGTTGGAAATTCATTTTTCCACAAAAACACCATCAATGCCTTCCAAGTGTTTGATGAAATGCTTGGTTGGGTTTTAGTGTAGATTTTGTTCCTCTTGGCCTAGGTAGAGTAATTAGTGACTCTTGAGTTATCTAATTCCTTTGTTGATTGATAATTAGAAGTTGCTAATTGATTTGAATGCCTCTAAAGCTAGTCTTTCCTTTAGGAGTTGATTAGGACTTGAGGAATCAAATTGATTCATCCACTTGACTTTCCTCCATGGTTAGAGGTTAACTAAGTGGGAGCAATGGACAATTTGTCATTACAATTGAGGAGGATAACTAGGATAGGACTTCTAGTTCTCATATCTTGCCAAGAACTTTGCTAGTTGTTAGTTTGTTTTCTTTGCCATTTATATTTCTTGTCTGAAATCTTAAAAACCCCAAATATAACTCACAACCAATAACAAGACACTTCATTACAATTCCTAGGGAGAACGACCCGAGGTTTGAATACTTCGGTTTATAAATTTTAGGGGTTTGTTTTAGTGACAAACACTTTTTGTATGAAAGGATTATTGTTTGGTTTAGAAACTATACTTTACAACGAGATTTCATTAGTGAAATTCTAAACCGTCAAAAATCCAATCATCACCTAGCAGTAAATGGATCATCGGATACCATCGTTCCCATCCTAAGGGAATCTCGGCTTCTGCACTCACCTTAGAGGCTTACGTATGGGCACAGATTATGTCCCATTACGTCTTCCCGAGTACTCATGAGTCCTCCTTCACAGCGGACATGGCCGTTCTACTATGGTGCATCCTCACAGACCAGCCTCTTAATTTACCAAGACATATCCGAAATGCTATGGAACATGTGCGGATTGCGGGCAACCTACCTTTCCCCGCATTAGTCTCTGATCTTATCTCAGCAGCCAGAGTATCCTACAGAGCTGGAGACACCAAAGCCATTCTTCCCTGGGATGATTAGTATGTCCCTAACGGGAGATATCTCAGGCCACAACTTGCCACTACCAGCCAGTCCACAGAGGATGCTGCAACTCCTCCCCCATCTACTAGTCAGCTGCTGCATCAAATACTGAAGCGGTTGGAAGCACACGAAAAAAAAGCCAAGCTCCAACAGCGCCGTAACCAACGCCATTTCAACTACCTCAAGGAGCTCCTCACAGGCAATCACAGACCTGACGACGATCCAGGCACTCCGGACTCCACTTCTTTCACCAGCATAGGGAGCCACGACGGTCCCGACTGTGGAGCCACCGCCACCAGCCCACCACTGTTCCTGACAGATGGCACCGAGGACGGTGCAAAGTCTTAAGTGTGGGGAGGTCAGTCAGTACCTGACTTCCGGAGGTAATTTCTCTTCCCTAGCACCAATAAATTAGGATATTTTAGTTAGATTTTCTTTCTTTTATAGAATAGGATAAATTGCATAGTAATAGGTTAGTTGCATGCATGTTCTACTTGATTGAAAAGACAATAAGTTTCTTCTAAAAAGCTATCTTTGGAACAAAATTTCACTAATTTTAATCAAAACTCTTATGTTAAAATTGCTTGAAGTTGTATTTGGAACATGATTTTTGAGCTAAAGAACACACAACCTGTGAAAATTTGAGCCTTTATGCATGGTTACATTATTTAACCATAATTATTTTATTCTTGTGTGTTTACTTCTCTATGATTGTAATCTATATTTTGTTTCATCCTATATGTCCAATATTTATTATGTTTATATGCTTGCATGTGATTGAGGCCATTATTTGTTTAAACTCACTTATCCAAATTAAGCCTACCCTTTTTAATTACCTTTGTTAACCACTTTGAGCCTTTAAATCCCATTTGTTCTATATTTTACCACATTACTAGCCTTAAGTGGAAAAGCAGTTGTATATCCCAAATTGAATCTTTGGTTAGCTTAAGATAGAATTGTGTATGCTAGTTAAGTATGGGAATTTGTGGGAACAAAAATTATTAAGGGAATGTGTCATGATAATACAATAGGAATTTGGATATCTACTCATGTGAAACTATAAGAATAAAAAACTCTATGTGAATTGATAAGCTATGTTTATTTTTATGTCTATAAAATAAAAAAATCAATAAATAAATAAGGGGACAAAATTACCCCAATGCTGAATTAAAAATTCAAAGATCAATGCACATATGATAAAATTAATACATGAGTATGGAATGTAAAAGGGAATTTTGGGTAGCTAGGTATGAATTCTAAAGTTATATAAAATATATAGGTTGGGTTAAAGCTGGGTTAATTAAAGATTCAATTTATAAGCTCACTTAACCATATCTGTATCCATATCCTTACCTTGGCCCTATTACAACCTTGAAAAGACCTCATGATGTTTGCATTGGCATATTAACTGTTGTTGATTGGTTAGGAGAAAAGCAAAAGTTAGAGAGCATGATTAGAGAAGGATAGAGTGATTACCCTATACACTAGAGAGATTAGAGCGTACATACATCATCAGTGAGGGTTCAATGCTTGAATTTCCATGTTCCCTACTTTCATGAGCTATCTTCTTGCACTTTTATCTGTCTTACTGTATAATGATAGAATTAGTGGAATTTGATTTGTAATTGTTTTGAAGAGCTTATTTACTTTTGATCAAGTGGGCAAGAATCATATAGTTGCATTCATATATATAGGTTGCATTGCATTGCATGAGTTTCTACATGTTCACACTTATTTATCTTATCTCCTTCAATTAAGCATGAGGACATGCTAATGTTTAAGTGTGGGGAGGTTGATAAACCACTATTTTATGGTTTATATTGTATTTAATTATGTGGTTTTATCATGATCTTTACCCACTTATTCATTAATTTAGCATGCATTTATATTTCCTTCCTGAAATTACTACATGGTTGAAAACTGCTTCCTAGAGACTTTTTAATTATGCATTTTAGTTCTCCTTTATCCCATTCGATGCCGTAATCTGTGTGTTAAGTGTTTCAGGCTTTATAGGGCATGGATGAGTTGGAGAATGGAAGGGAAGCTAGCAAAAATGGAAGGAACACAAGAAATTAAAGAGATAACCAGTGAGAAGTGACGCGGCCGCATGGCTCTCGTGTTCGCGCGAAAGAGGAGAAATCGTAGTGACGCGGCCGCATGGCTCACGCGACCGCGCGGAATGGAAAAGCACAAGTGACGTGGAGGCGTGGACGACGCGAACGTGTGGCAGGAAAAACGCAAATGACGCGTCCGTATGGATGACGCGATCGCGTGACGTGCGTGATCTGCATAATCTACAGGATTCGCTAGGGGCAATTTTGGGCCTTATTTTGACCCAATTTTTGGCCCAGAACAGCAGACTAGAGCCAGAGAACATGCAGAAACCAGGGACAACAATTCATTCTACACAGTTTTAGTTTTAGATCTAGTTTTTACTCCTCCTCTAGGTTTTTCTCTCTAGACATTCATAGTTCTTAGGATTTTATTTTTCTACCACTTTTTGCATTGGGATACTAAGAAGAGTTATTACCTTGTCAAGACTTCGTCATTCTAGTTCATTTTCTTTACTTGGCTTTACTCTTCCATGTCATTTGCGTTGTTTAATTTTACCATTGGAATATTTTTAGGATTATTTAATACAAGGATTACTTTTATTTTTAATTGATTATTTTTTATTTTTATTTACAATGTCTTTCCTTAATTCCTTTTCATATGTTATGAATTTTACATTCACAATGAGCGAGTAGTTCCCTAACTTGATGGGGAGTTGATTGAAAGGAATCCTTGAGTTAGAAGACTTGAAAGAAAGATTATAATTGGGTTATTGTTGGCTTGCCCTCTAGTCACTAACACCAATCCCTTTTAATTAAGTGGGTTGCAACTTGTGAACGGGCATAGCATCCCAACTTGTTTGACTTTCCCTTACCTAGTAAGAGATAACTAAACAGGATAACCTTTAATTATCAATTAATCTAGAGAGTAATCCAACAACAGCGGGACTTCCAACTAATCAACTCCCAGTCAAGGCTTTTATTTACATTATTTAAATTCTCCAATTTTATTTCCTGTTTACTCAACTCAAACCTTTTTAAAAACATCTGATTAATAAAATAGCACACTTTTCTACAACTCGGTGGGAGACGACCTGGGATTCATACTCCCAGTATTTTAATTTTAAATTCCTGTGACACCTTTCTAAATTGATAAGTGGATTTCTGGTGAGTTAAGAACTATTCTTGCAAAGTATATATTTTAATAATTTTTAATTCACAAATTTCTGCTCGCATCAGTCGTCTCTCAAGGAATTGCAGGGAAGTGTGCTTATAATTGGTTATGGAAAAGTATGTTTTTGGGGTTTTGGATAAGAGAACAAGAAAAGTAAATGGCAAAAGAAGTAAACTAATAACTAGAAAAGCTCTTGGCAACGTATGAGAACTGGATGTCCTATACTAGTTATCCTTATCAATTGTAATGAGAATTGGCTTTTGCTCCCACTTGGTCAACCTCTAACTATGAAGGTAAGTTAAGTGGATGAATCAATTTGATTCCTCAGATCCTAGTCAATTCCTAAGAAAAGACTAGAGTTATTGGAATTCAAATTAATTAGCAAAGATAACAATTATTAATCACAATGAGTTTAATTCCCCGACAACGGCACCATTTTGACGAACTGATTTCTATCGGTAAACAAATTCACAAGAATATAATCGCATCGTAAGTATAATTTCTAAACCAATAGAGAATCCTTTCGTACAAAAGTTTGGCTGTCACAAGTAACAAAACCCAATAAAATGTATAACCGAAGTATTCAAACATCGAGTCGTCTTCTCAAGGAATTGCAGAGAAGTATGATTTATTATTCGTTATGGAAAACAATATTTTTGGGTTTTTGAAAGGTTGAACAGGAAAAATAAATTGCAGGAACAATAAATTAATAACTAGAAAAACTCTTGACAAGATACGAAAACTGGACGTCCTATCCTAGTTATCCTTATCAATTATGATGAGAATTGGATTTTGCTCCCACCTTATTAACCTCTAACTATGAAGGTAAGTTAAGTGGATGAATCAATTTAATTCCTCAGATCCTAGTCAATTCCTAAGAAAAGACTAGAGTTATTGGAATTCAAATTAATTAGCAAAGATAACAATTATCAATCACAATGAGTTTGATAACTTAAGTGTCTCCAATTAATCAATTCATCAATTAAAGCCAAGAATATAAAAAGCTAAGTCAAAATCATAAATCTGAAATACCTCAAATTATATTTAAACATAAATTCAAATCTAACATGAAAATTCATAAATTAAATTGGAAAAATAAATAAAAGGAACATTGAACCTGGAAATTGAGAAAAAGAAATCCTAATCCTAAAAGAAATCCTAAATCCTAAAACCTAAGAGAGAGGAGAGAGCCTCTCTCTCTAGAAACTACATCTAATCCTAAAATTGTGTATATTGAATGTTGTATAATGTTGTCCTGAGTCTTTGCATGTTCCCTGGCTTTAATTTGTATTTCTGGGCCGAAAACTGGGTCAAAACATGGCCCGAAATCGCCCCCAGCAATTTCTGTTAATTCTGCAGATCACGCATGTCATGCATACGCATCGGTCACGCGTACGCGTCGGTCGCGCGTATGCGTCGTTTGACGATTTTCCTCTCCACGCGTGTGCGCCAGGCACACGCTCGTGTCGTTTGCGCGACATCCAATCCACGCGTACGCGTCAGGCATGCATACGCGTCTCTATGCTTTTCTCTAGGAGAATCAATAACACTATCTGAGTTCTGAGTTCCTATAGATGCTAATCATTCTGAACTTCAAAGGATAGAGTGAGATGCCAAAACTATTCGGAGGCAAAAAGCTACTAGTCCCGCTCATCTGATTGGAGCTAAGTTTCCTTGATATTTTGGAGTCTATAGTATATTCTCTTCTTTTTATCCTATTTTGATTTTCAGTTGCTTGGGGACAAGCAACAATTTAAGTTTGGTGTTGTGATGAGCGGATAATTTATACGCTTTTTGGCATTGTTTTTAGTATGTTTTTGGTATGATCTAGTTAGTTTTTAGTATATTTTTATTAGTTTTTAGTTAAAATTCACTTTTCTGGGCTTTACTATGAGTTTGTGTGTTTTTCTGTGATTTCAGGTATTTTCTGGCTGAAATTGAGGGTCCTGAGCAAAAATCTGATTCAGAGACTGAAAAGGACTGCAGATGTTGTTGGATTCTGACCTCCATGCACTCGAAGTGGATTTTCTGGAGCTACAGAAGCCCAATTGGCGCGCTCTCAACGGCGTTGGAAAGTAGACATCCTGGGCTTTCCAGAAATGTATAATAGTTCATACTTTGCTCAAGATTTGATGGCCCAAACCGGCGTGGCAAATCAGCCTCAGAATTTCCAGCGTTTAACGCTGGAACTGGCATAAAACTTGGAGTTAAACGCCCAAACTAGCATAAAAGCTGGCGTTTAACTCCAGAAAAGGTCTCTACACGAAAATGCTTCATTGCCCAGCCCAAGCACACACTAAGTGGACCCAGAAGTGGATTTTTACGTTATTTACTCATTTCTGTATACCCTAGGCTACTAGTTCACTATTAATAGGATCTTTTGACATTGTATCTGTACCTCATGACACTCTACACGTTTCTTTGTGTACTTTCACAGCATGAGTCTCTAAGCCCCATGGTTGGGGGTGAGGAGCTCTGCTGTGTCTTGATGGATTAATGCAATTACTACTGTTTCTTATTCAATCATGCTTGCTTCCATTCTAAGATATTACTTGTTCTTAAACCGGATGAATGTGATGATCCGTGACAATCATCATCATTCTCAACTATGAACGTGTGCCTGACAACCACCTCCGTTCTACCTTAGATTAAGTAGATATCTCTTGGATTCTTTAATCAAAATCTTCGTGGTATAAGCTAGAACTGATGGCGGCATTCAAGAGAATCCGGAAGGTCTAAACCTTGTCTGTGGTATTCTGAGTAGGATTCAATGATTGAATGACTGTGACGAGCTTCAAACTCCTGAAGGCGGGGCGTTAGTGACAGACGCAAAAGAATCACTGGATTCTATTCCGGCCTGATTGAGAACCGACAGATGGATAGCCGTGCCGTGACAGGGTGCGTTGAACATTTCCACTGAGAGGATGGGAGGTAGCCATTGACAACGGTGAAATCCTTGCATACAGCTTGCCATGGAAGGAGCCTTGCGCGCTTGAAGAAGAAGACAGTAGGAAAGCAGAGATTCAGAAGATGGAGCATCTCCAAAACCCCAACCTATTCTCTATCACTGCAAAACAAGTACTTATTTCATGTTCTTTTACTTTTCACAATCAATCCTGATAATTTCTGATATCCTGACTAAGATTTACAAGATAACCATAGCTTGCTTCAAGCCGACAATCTCCGTGGGATCGACCCTTACTCACGTAAGGTATTACTTGGACGACCCAGTGCACTTGCTGGTTAGTTGTGCGGAATTGCCAAAGTGTGATTGCAATTTCGTGCACCAAGTTTTTGGCGCCGTTGCCGGGGATTGTTCGAGTTTGGACAACTGACGGCTTATCTTGTTGCTTAGATTAGGACTGTTTTATTTTTGTTGGTTTAGAGTCTTTTAGTTGAGTCTAGTTTCATATTTTAAGTTTGGTGTCAATTGCATGCTTTTGTTTTTCTTTTAATTTTCGAATTTGCATGTCCTTAGTCCCTTTTTGATCCGTAAAAATTCTAAGTTTGGTGTCCTCTTTGTGTTTTTCTCTTAAAATTTTCGAAAAATTAGTGTTTGATTTTCTAAAAATTTTAAGTTTGGTGTCATTTTGTTGTTTTTCTCTTTCCTCTTTTCAAAAATCAAATCTGTTTCATAAAAACTTTTCAATCATATCTTTCTAATTGCTAATCTCAAAATCTGTTTAATTAACTAATTGATTCAGTTTTCAATTTGCTTTGATCTTATTTTCTTTTAATTTTTGAATTATTTTTTTTCCTTTTGTTTTATTTTATTTTTTTCGGTTAATTCAAAAAAAAATAAATATATATATATATATATATATATATATATATATATATTTATCTACTTGCAATCCATATCATACTCCTTTTCTCCATCATGGACTTAAGTGGAATTGAGCAGTCCAGAAGGACTCTGGGGTCATATGCTAACCCCATTACAGCTGCATATGGGAGTAGCATCTGTACACCTCCCATCAAAGCAAGCAGCTTTGAGTTAAATCCTCAACTCATTATCATAGTGCAGCAAAATTGCCAGTATTCCGGTCTTCCACAGGAAGAGCCTACTGAGTTTCTGGCACAGTTCTTACAAATTGCTGACACAGTACATGATAAAGAGGTGGATCAGGATGTCTACAAACTATTACTGTTTCCATTTGCTGTAAAAGATCAAGCTAAAAGGTGGTTGAATAACCAACCTATAGCAAGCATAAAGACATGAAAACAGTTATCAGACAAATTCCTGAATCACTTTTACCCTCCAAAGAGGATGACACAGCTAAGGCTGGACATCCAAGGCTTTAAACAAGAGGATAATGAATCCCTTTATGATGCCTGGGAGAGGTATAGAGGTATGCTAAGAAAATGCCCCTCTGAAATGTTTTCAGAGTGGGTACAGTTAGACATCTTCTACTATGGGCTTACAGAAAAAGCTCAGATGTCTTTAGACCACTCAGCTGGTGGATCTATCCACATGAGGAAGACAATTGAAGAAGCTCAAGAGCTTATAGACACTGTTGCTAGAAACCAATATTTGTACTCTAGCAATGAGTTCTCTCCAAAAGAGGAAGCCATGACAGTAGTCACTGATCCTAATCCTCAAGAACAGATGATTGAGCTTAATCAACAATTGCTCCTGATGACAGAACAGTTAGCAGAATTTAAAGAAATGCTACATGAAACTAAAGTTGCTAACAAGAACATAGAACTGCAGTTGAATCAAGCAAAACAGCAAATATCTAAACAGATAACAGGGGAGTGTCAAGCAGTTCAACTGAGGAGTGGGAAGACACTGAATAACACTGCTCAAAGTAGCAAAAAGCCAAACAAGGAACAATTGACAGGGGATAACCAAACCACTGTTCAAAATCCCTCTGAGGACAGTAAGAGCCCAGAGATGAATGTTATTGGCGTTCAAACGCCAGAAAGGGAGGGAAAGCTGGCGTTAAACGCTCATTCCCTGCCCAGTTCTGGCGTTCAAACGCCAGAAAAGGGGGAAAAGTTGGCGTTAAACGCCCATTTTCCACCCAATCCTGGCGTTCAGACGCCAAGGGAGGATCAGACACCTGAGAGTGCTGACAGTAACCCCTCTAACAAGGCTTCTTCAACCACTTCTGTAAGGAATAAACCTGCAGCATCAAAGGTTGAAGAATATAAAGCCAAGATGCCTTATCCTCAAAAACTCCGCCAAGCGGAACAGGATAAGCAATTTGCCCGCTTTGCAGACTATCTAAGGACTCTTGAGATAAAGATTCCGTTTGCAGAGGCACTTGAGCAAATACCTTCTTATGCTAAATTCATGAAAGAAATCTTAAGTCATAAGAAGGATTGGAGAGAAACTGAAAAAGTGTTTCTCACTGAAGAATACAGTGCAGTCATTCTGAAAAGCTTACCAGAAAAGCTTCAAGATCCAGGAAGCTTTATGATACCATGCACATTAGAAGGTGCTTGCACCAGGACAGCCCTATGTGATCTTGGAGCAAGCATCAATCTAATACCTGCATCCACTATCAGGAAGCTTGGGTTGACTGGAGAAGTCAAACCAACCCGGATATGCCTCCAACTTGCTGATGGCTCCATTAAATATCCATCAGGCATAATAGAGGATATGATTGTCAAGGTTGGGCCATTCGCCTTTCCAACTGATTTTGTAGTACTGGAAATGGAGGAGCACAAGAGTGCAACTCTCATTCTAGGAAGACCTTTCCTAGCAACTGGACGAACTCTCATTGATGTACAAAAAGGGGAAGTAACCCTGAGAGTCAATGAGGATGAGTTCAAGTTGAATGCTGTAAAAGCTATGCGGCATCCAGACACACCAAATGACTGCATGGGCACTGACATTATTGACTTTCTGGTAGAAGAGGTCAATATGACTGGAAGCCTAGAATCAGAGCTTGAGGACATCTTCAAGGATGCTCAACCTGATCAAGAAGAATCAGTGGAAACAAAGGAATTTTCGAAAATTCCTCAGGAGGAGGATAAGCCTCCCAAACCTGAACTCAAACCACTACCACCATCCCTGAAATATGCATTTCTGGGAGAGGGTGAAACTTTTCCAGTGATTATAAGCTCTGCTTTAAATCCACAGGAAGAGGAAGCACTGATTCAAGTGCTAAGGACACACAAGACAGCTCTTGGGTGGTCCATAAGTGACCTTAAGGGCATCAGCCCAGCTAGATGCATGCACAAGATCCTGTTGGAGGATAATGCCAAACCAGTGGTCCAACCACAAAGGAGGCTAAATCTAGCCATGAAGGAGGTGGTGCAGAAAGAGGTCACTAAATTACTGGAGGCTGGGATTATTTATCCTATTTTTGACAGCCCCTGGGTGAGCCCTGTCCAAGTTGTCCCCAAAAAGGGAGGCATGACAGTGGTTCATAATGAAAAAAATGAACTGGTTCCTACAAGAACAGTCACAGGGTGGCGTATGTGTATTGACTACAGAAGGCTCAATACAGCCACCAGAAAGGATCATTTTCCTTTACCATTCATAGACCAAATGCTAGAAAGACTAGCTGGTCATGATTATTACTGCTTTTTGGATGGCTATTCAGGTTATAACCAAATTGCAGTAGATCCTCAGGACCAAGAGAAAACAGCATTTACTTGCCCTTCTGGCGTGTTTGCCTACAGAAGGATGCCTTTTGGTCTGTGTAATGCTCCTGCAACCTTTCAGAGATGCATGCTATCTATCTTCTCTGATATGGTGGAGAAATTTCTTGAAGTCGTCATGGATGACTTCTCAGTATATGGAGACTCATTCATCTCCTGTCTTAACCACCTATCACTTGTCCTGAAAAGGTGCCAAGAGACTAACCTGGTTTTAAACTGGGAAAAATGTCACTTTATGGTGACTGAAGGAATTGTCCTTGGGCACAAAATTTCAAGCAGGGGAATAGAGGTGGATAAGGCAAAGGTAGAGGTAATTGAAAAATTACCACCACCTGCCAATGTTAAGGCAATCAGAAGCTTTCTGGGGCATGCAGGATTCTACAGAAGGTTTATAAAGGATTTTTCGAAAATTGCAAAACCTTTGAGTAACCTGCTAGCTGCTGACACACCATTTGTGTTTGACACACAGTGTCTGCAGGCATTTGAGACCCTGAAAGCTAAGCTGGTCACAGCACCAGTCATCTCTGCACCAGATTGGACATTACCATTTGAACTAATGTGTGATGCCAGTGACCATGCCATTGGTGCAGTGTTGGGACAGAGGCATAACAAGCTTCTGCATGTCATTTATTATGCCAGCCGTGTTCTAAATGACGCACAGAAGAATTACACAACCACAGAAAAAGAGTTACTTGTAGTGATCTATGCCATTGACAAGTTTAGATCCTATCTAGTGGGGTCCAAAGTGGTTGTGTACACTGACCATGCTGCTCTTAAATACTTACTCACAAAGCAGGATTCAAAACCCAAGCTTATCAGATGGGTGTTGCTTCTGCAAGAGTTTGATATAGAAATAAGAGACAGAAAAGGGACAGAGAACCAAGTAGCTGATCATCTGTCCCGAATAGAACCAGTAGCTGGGGCGTCCCTCCCTTCTACTGAGATCTCTGAGACCTTCCCAGATGAGCAACTTTTTGCCATCCAGGAAGCTCCATAGTTTGCAGATATTGCAAATTATAAAGCTGTGAGGTTCATACCCCAGGAGTACAGCAGAATGCAAAGAAAGAAATTAATTTCAGATGCCAAGTACTACCTATGGGATGAACCATATCTCTTTAAGAGATGTGCAGACGGAATGATCCGCAGATGTGTACCCAGAGAAGAAGCACAAAGGATCCTATGGCATTGCCATGGATCACAGTATGGAGGACATTTTGGAAGTGAGCGAACAGCCACTAAAGTCCTCCAATGTGGCTTCTACTGGCCTACTCTCTATAAAGATTCCCGAGAGTTTGTGCGTAACTGTGACAGTTGCCAAAGAGCTGGTAACTTGCCTCACGGATATGCCATGCCTCAACAAGGGATATTAGAGATAGAATTGTTTGATGTATGGGGCATTGACTTCATGGGGCCATTCCCACCATCATACTCAAACACTTACATTCTGGTGGTAGTGGACTATGTATCTAAGTGGGTAGAAGCAATTGCTACACCCACTAATGATACCAAGACCTTCCTGAAATTCCTCCAGAAACACATCTTCAGCAGGTTTGGTGTTTTCAGAGTACTAATCAGTGACGGGGGCACTCATTTCTGCAATAGACAGCTATACTCTGCTATGGTTAGATATGGAATTAGCCACAAAGTGGCAACTCCGTATCATCCACAGACAAATGGGCAAGCTGAAGTCTCTAACAGAGAGCTAAAAAGAATCCTGGAACGGACTGTGATAGCCCGAAGAAAGGATTGGGCAAAGACTTTGGATGATGTTCTGTGGGCATACAGAACAGCATTCAAGACTCCTATAGGAACCTCTCCATACCAACTGGTGTATGGGAAGGCCTGTCATCTGCCCGTGGAACTGGAACATAAAGCCTACTGGGCAACCAGATTCCTAAACATGGATGCTCAGTTAGCTGGTGAAAAAAGATTGCTCCAGCTAAATGAGCTAGAAGAGTTCAGACTCAATGCCTTTGAAAATGCAAAAATTTATAAGGAAAGGGCAAAGAAGTGGCATGACAAGAAGTTGTCAACAAGAGTCTTTGAGCCGGGACAAAAAGTCCTGCTCTTCAACTCTAGGCTCAAAGTGTTTCCAGGAAAACTCAAATCCCGGTGGAGGGGTCCGTATGTGATTACAGGAGTGTCACCATATGGATATGTTGAGCTTCAAGATATTGATTCTGACAAAAAGTTCATTGTTAATGGACAGAGAATCAAGCATTATCTTGAAGGCAATTTTGAGCAGGAATGCTCAAAACTGAGACTTGAGTGATTCTCAGTAAAAGTCCAGCTAAAGACTGTAAAGAAGTGCTTGCTGGGAGGCAACCCAGTCATTAACAGGTTATATGTTTTGTTGTTACAAAGGCAAGTATCAAAAATGAAGGAATTCACAGAGTTAAAGAAGGATTCAGCTCAAAAAGCAGAGAAAAAGAGCTTACTGGCAAAAAAAACGCCAGTAAGGGGCATTTTGGGCGTTAAACGCCAGAATGGGCACCATTCTGGGCGTTTAACGCCAGTAAAGGTGCCATTTTGGGCGTTAAACGCCAGAATGGGCACCATTCTGGGCGTTTAACGCCAAGTGTGCAGCATCCTGGGCGTTTTAGAAAAACGCCCAGTGATAAAGGAATTCTGGCGTTTAACACCAGCCAGGGCACCTGGCTGGGCGTTAAACGCCCACAATGGGCAACAAATGGGTGTTAAACACCAGAATGTGTGCCATTCTGGGCGTTTAACGCCAGAAAGGTGGGGGGGACCAAGATTTTGTTTTCAAATCAAATTTTTTCGAACTTTCCTTTTCTTACCCAAACTTTTCTACATAAATGCATCTCAACCTTTCATCATTCACTTTCAAATTTTCAAAAATCTAAAATCATTCTTCAAATCTCTCAAATCAATCCAAAATCTTGTTCAAAAACTCACCCCTCTCTCAAATTCTTTCCATATCTTCTCAAATCTTCTTTCAAATTTTTCTTTTTTTTTCGAAATCTCTCCTCCCCACTTTATAAATATACGTTTGGCCCCCTAATTCCCCCACACCATTCGAATTTTCTCTTCTCTTCTCTCTCTTCTTTCCTTTCCTTTGCTTAAGGACAAGCAAACCTCTAAGTTTGGTGTGCTTTTCCGTGATCACTAAGCCAAGATTCATCAAGATCATGGCTCCTAAGGGAAAACAAACCAATTTAAGAGGAAAGAAAGAGAATAATCCAAAGAATCTTTAGAATCAAGAGAAGTTCTTAACCAAAGAACATGAAGACCATTATCACAAAATAATGGGTCTTAGGTCAGTGATCCCGGAAGTTAAATTTGATCTGAAAGAAGATGAATATCCGGGGATCCAAGAGCAAATTCGAAACAGAGGATGGGAAGTTCTAACCAATCCTGAGATAAAGGTTGGAAGGAATATGGTTCAGGAATTCTACTCAAATCTGTGGCTAACAGATAAGCAGAGAATGACTGGAACTGCTTACCATACCTACAGAACCATGGTCAGAGGGAAAGTTATGTACTTCCATCTGGACAAAATAAGAGAAATCTTCAAATTGCCTCAACTGCAAGATGATCCTGAATCCTTTAATAGGAGAATGGTGAGAGCAGATAAAGGGTTGGATCAAGTTCTAGAGGACATATGCCTCCCTGGAACTAAGTGGATAACCAATTCTAAGGGTGTCCCAAACCAACTCAAGAGGGGAGACCTCAAACCAATTGCAAGAGGTTGGCTAGACTTTATTGGGCGTTCCATATTGCCCACTAGCAACCGTTTTGAGGTCACTATCAAGAGAGCAGTGATGATTCATTGCATTATGCTTGGAAAAGAAGTGGAGGTTTATCATGTGATTGCTTGTGAGATCTACACAATTGCAAATAAAAATTCCACTTAAGCCAAATTGGCTTACCCAAGCTTGATCTCCTTGCTCTGTAAAGAGGCTGGGGTAAAGATGGGAGTAGATGAATTCATACCCATTGAACATCCAATCACCAAGAAGTCAATGGAAGGACAAATGCAAGACAACTCTATCAAAAGGAGGGCACAGGAGTTCCTCCTTGAATTTCCTAAAATTGACTACTGGACCAGCCTAGAAGCATCTATCATCAAGCTACAAGAAACTATGGAGCAACTGAAGGAAGAACAGCAGAATCAGAACTGCATGCTCTGCAAATTACTGAAGGAACAAGAGAAACAGGGGCGTGAACTCCAAGAGTTGAAACGCCAAAAGCTCTCATCTCAAGTTGAGGGAGCATCCACTTCTCAAAATCAAGGTTGTTGAGTCCTAACTCTGTGAAAACCTCTATCATTAGGAGCCTATTTTTAATTTTTGTTTTCTATTTTTATTTTCTAGTCTAATCTTATATCTATTTTTGAGTCTTGTTCTTATTTCATAATTAATAAAATTTAAAATTCATGTCCTAAAGCTATGAATGTCCTATGAATCCATCACCTCTCTTAAATGAAAAATGCTTTAATCACAAAAGAACAAGAAGTACAGGATTTCGAAATTTATCCTTGAAACTAGTTGAATTAGTTTGATGTGGTGACAATACTTTTTGTTTTCTGAATGAATGCCTGAACAGTGCATATGTCTCTTGAATTTGTTGTTTTGAGAATGTTAAAAATTGTTGGCTCTTGAAAGGATGAGGAAAAAGAGAACTGTTATTGAGGATCTAAAAAAATCATTTAATTGATTCTTGAAGCAAGAAAAAAAGCAGTGGATATAAAAAAAAAATAAAAATATTTCGAAAAAAAAAGAAAGAGAAAGAAAAAGAAAGAAATAAAGTTTTGATCCAAGGCAAAAAAGAGTGTGCTTAAGAACCCTGGACACCTCTAATTGGGGACTCTAGCAAAGCTGGGTCACAATCTGAAAAGGTTCACCCAATTATGTGTCTGTGGCATGTATGTATCTGGTGGTAATACTGGAAAACAGAGTGCTTTGGGCCACAACCAAGACTCATACACTAGCTATGTTCAAGAATCATTATGCTCAACTAGGAGAATCAATAACACTATCTGAGTTCTGAGTTCCTATAGATGCTAATCATTCTGAACTTCAAAGGATAGAGTGAGATGCCAAAACTATTCGGAGGCAAAAAGCTACTAGTCCCGCTCATCTGATTGGAGCTAAGTTTCCTTGATATTTTAGAGTCTATAGTATATTCTCTTCTTTTTATCCTATTTTGATTTTCAGTTGCTTGGGGACAAGCAACAATTTAAGTTTGGTGTTGTGATGAGCGGATAATTTATATGCTTTTTGGCATTGTTTTTAGTATGTTTTTGGTATGATCTAGTTAGTTTTTAGTATATTTTTATTAGTTTTTAGTTAAAATTCACTTTTCTGGGCTTTACTACGAGTTTGTGTGTTTTTCTGTGATTTCAGGTATTTTCTGGCTGAAATTGAGGGTCCTGAGCAAAAATCTGATTCAGAGACTGAAAAGGACTGCAGATGCTGTTGGATTCTGACCTTCCTGCACTCGAAGTGGATTTTCTGGAGCTACAAAAGCCCAATTGGCGCGCTCTCAACGGCGTTGGAAAGTAGACATCCTGGGCTTTCCAGAAATGTATAATAGTCCATACTTTGCCCAAGATTTGATGGCCCAAACCGGCGTGGCAAATCAGCCTCAGAATTTCCAGCGTTTAACGCTGGAACTGGCATAAAACTTGGAGTTAAACGCCCAAACAGGCATAAAAGCTGGCATTTAACTCCAGAAAAGGTCTCTACACGAAAATGCTTCATTGCCCAGCCCAAGCACACACTAAGTGGACCCAGAAGTGGATTTTTACGTCATTTACTCATTTCTGTATACCCTAGGCTACTAGTTCACTATTAATAGGATCTTTTGACATTGTATCTGTACCTCATGACACTCTACACGTTTCTTTGTGTACTTTCACAGCATGAGTCTCTAAACCCCATGGTTGGGGGTGAGGAGCTCTGCTGTGTCTTGATGGATTAATGCAATTACTACTGTTTCTTATTCAATCATGCTTGCTTCCATTCTAAGATATTACTTGTTCTTAAACCGGATGAATGTGATGATCCGTGACAATCATCATCATTCTCAACTATGAACGTGTGCCTGACAACCACCTCCGTTCTACCTTAGATTAAGTAGATATCTCTTGGATTCTTTAATCAAAATCTTCGTGGTATAAGCTAGAACTGATGGGGGCATTCAAGAGAATCCGGAAGGTCTAAACCTTGTCTGTGGTATTCTGAGTAGGATTCAATGATTGAATGACTGTGACGAGCTTCAAACTCCTGATGGCGGGGCGTTAGTGATAGACGCAAAAGAATCACTGGATTCTATTCCGGCCTGATTGAGAACCGACAGATGGATAGCCGTGCCGTGACAGGGTGCGTTGAACATTTCCACTGAGAGGATGGGAGGTAGCCATTGACAACGGTGAAACCCTTGCATACAGCTTGCCATGGAAGGAGCCTTGCGCGCTTGAAGAAGAAGACAGTAGGAAAGCAGAGATTCAAAAGATGGAGCATCTCTAAAACCCCAACCTATTCTCTATCACTGCAAAACAAGTACTTATTTCATGTTCTTTTACTTTTCACAATCAATCCTGATAATTTCTGATATCCTGACTAAGATTTACAAGATAACCATAGCTTGCTTCAAGCCGACAATCTCCGTGGGATCGACCCTTACTCACGTAAGGTATTACTTGGACGACCCAGTGCACTTGCTGGTTAGTTGTGCGGAATTGCAAAAGTGTGATTGCAATTTCGTGCACCAGTGCGCGTCAAAGCTCGCTGGTCATCTCCTTGGTTTCTTGTGTTCCTTCCATTTTTGCAAGCTTCCTCTCCATTCTCTAAGCCATTCTTGCCCTATAATGCCTGAAAACACTTAACAGACATATCATGGCATTGAATGGTATAAGGGAGAATTTAAAATACACAATTTAAAGGCTTAGGAAGCAGGTTTTCAACCATAGATCTAAACTAGGAAGGAATTGTAAAATCATGCAAATCATATAAAAAAGTGGGTAAGAATTTGATAAAAACCACTTAATTAAACACAATATAAACCATAAAATAATGGTTTATCACTGTTTTCTTTTTCAGAGATGGTGAAGTCCTCCGATTCCATGAAGGCCTTTAAGCGGGCTAGGAAAGCAACAGCCGCCCAAAATATCTCAGCAAAGGCTTTGGGGGAAGGATCCTCTCAGGTCCCTCCAAAGAAGTCGACCTCTGGCACTGCTGGGTTGAGGAATACTATCTCTACTCCCCAAGTTCATGTGGTTTCCTCTTATCCTCCCAAGCTGACTTTTGGCACTGCCGCATCCCCTACTGCCAGTCCTCCTCCGAAGAGGCAGAGGACTGTTGAGCCCTATGACCTGGATGCCCCTGATTTTGATGCTGTGAGTTTTGTTGATAACCAAATTGCCCCTTTTGGCTGACTTCCTATGGACGATGTGTCCATCCTTCGCCACCTAGCTTTTATTACTAGTAATAGTGTTCGGATGGCCCATATGAGTGCGGCAATGTTCAGAACAATCCAAGATTCCCCCGTTCTTGCGACGAAGGCCTTTATGAAGGAGGCTAAGTCAAAGTTTGACAGAATTTCAGGGCTAAAGAATGAGCTTGAACAAAAGGTGGAAAAATTGGAGCTGGACGTGGAAAATGAGAAGGCCTGAGCTACCGCTGCTGAGGCCACTGCGAACCTTGCTAAGGAGATGGTGAAAAAGCGTAAAGAGAGCTATGTCCGAACTTATAGTGAGCTGCTGGAGACCAGGGAGAGGCTGGCGTCTGCTCATGCTGACTATGCTGAGCTCCAGGGCCATCTTGTGGGTAGTGTCACTGATGCCTATGAAAACTTGAAAGCCCAGGTCCGAGTTCTTGCACCCTAGGTCGACCTTACTCTCTTTAGTCTGGACAACATTTTTGAGGATGGTAAGATTGTTCCTGCCCCAGATGATGACGAAGAGGAAGGTCCTCCTCCAGTGCCACCAGTTAAAGCTTCTGCCGCCATGAGTTCTTCAACCCTTGTAGCGGAGGTCAGCCATTCTGGTTTTGACTCGGATGTCCAAATTCTAAATCGGGAGGATGAAACCGTTGATGCGACCCCCTTGAAGATTGTTCCTCCCTCCTTGACTCAAGTTGCTGTTCCTAAGGAGGTTACAGACCTTTCGTGACTTCTGGTGTATTTGTATAGCCGGGTTTGTGGGCTTTTGAACTCTGGTTATTTTTTGTAACTTTTATGCTGCTGGTCCTTCATTGACATTTTAGTTGCTTTTGTGCAACTTGATTTTGAAAAACAAAAGTATCTTTAAACTCTTAGGCTGTCACTTAGATGGCCTTTTTTAGTCTTTTAGATTATATCTGTGTTTTGATATGTTTGACTGTTCTTCTGTAATTTTTGCGAATCTGTGGAAAGTGCCAACCTCTTCTTGATCGCTCCTTATGTCTGCTTTCTGCTTGGTTGAGGTGATCTTTGGGGCAATTTTGTTCGAAAACTTTTTTAGTGTTCTCATAGAACCTTTTTAGTTAGTCTTGAGCAATGTTGATAGCCTTGTCGTGGAGTCGTGGCTTTTTGGGTAAAGATGTATCCCTTTTAGCGCACGCTTTTTGTTGACCCGACTTCTCTTGTTGGTTCGTTGATCTGACTTCTTTTGTCAGTTCTCCTTAAGTTATTTTAGTAATCCATTTTTAAGCAGACCTTGTCAGACCTCTTTCTATAGATTTACTTTTTATGACTTTGTTGCCTTGTTTGGTTTGGTCCGACTTCTTCTGGTCGGTCCTTCTTAAGTTATTTCTAGCAATCTATTTTTATTCAGACCTTGTCAGACCTCTTTCTATGGATTACTTTTTATAACCTTTGTCGCTTTGATTGGTTCGGTCCGGCTTCTTCTGGTCGGTCCTTCCTAAGTTATTTTTAGCAATCCATTTTTATTCAGGCTTCGTCAGGCCTCTTTCTATGGATTACTTTTTATAACTTTTGTCGCTTTGATTGGTTTGGTCCGACTTCTTCTGGTCGGTCCTTCCTAAGTTATTTTTAGCAATCCATTTTTATTCAGACCTCATCAGGTCTCTTTCTATGGATTACTTTTTATAACTTTTTGCATTAATCTGTTTTGTCGCTTTCTTCTTACCGACTTTTTCGTGATTGGGTGATAAATTTGGTTTTCATCTTGCCGACCTTGTCGTGATCAGGCGATGAGTTTGTTTCTCATCTTTTCTGACCTGTAGCTTTGTGATCAGACGATGAGTTTTTGAGTTTAGATTAATGCATCTTGGTAAAAAAAAGCTTTCTAGAGAATCTGAAAGACTTTATTCAAATAAAAAATAGGAATATAAATAAGAATAAGTCCATGCGGGTATTTTTGTAGATCTTGGCTTGGTGCCTCATTAAAAAACCTTTTCAAGAAAAAGAGTGCGCCTTAACCTAAGATCTTTATTACCTCCTACTATAGTACCTCCTTAGGTTGCAGGTGTGCCATGATCTTGGTAGCTCTTGCCCCTCGAGGTCGGACAACTTGTAGTAGCCTTTTCCCAGTACCTCTATAACTCGGTAAGGCCCTCTCCAGTTAGCTGCTAGCTTTCCTTCTCCTGATCGACCTGTTCCGATGTCATTTCGGATTAGGATGAGATCATTGTTGGCGAAACTTTGCTGGATTACTGGTGCACGAAATTGCAATCACACTTTTGCAACTCCGCACAACTAACCAGCAAGTGCACTGGGTCGTCCAAGTAATACCTTGCGTGAGCAAGGGTCGATCCCACGGAGATTGTCGGCTTGAAGCAAGCTATGGTTATCTTGTAAATCTTAGTCAGGATATCAGAAATTATCAGGATTGATTGTGAAAGACAAAAGAACATGAAATGATTACTTGTTTTGCAGTAATGGAGAATAGGTTGAGGTTTTGGAGATGCTCCATCTTCTGAATCTCTGCTTTCCTACTGTCTTCTTCATCAAACACGCAAGGCTCCTTCCATGGCAAGCTGTATGTAGGGTTTCACCGTTGTCAATGGCTAACTCCCATCCTCTCAGTGAAAATGTTCCTATGCTCTGTCACAGCATGGCTAATCATCTGTCGGTTCTCGGTCAGGCCGGAATAGAATCCAGCGATTCTTTTGCGTCTGTCACTAACGCCCTGCCTGCTAGGAGTTTGAAGCACGTCACAGTCATTCAATCATTGAATCCTACTCAGAATACCACAGACAAGGTTTAGACCTTCCGGATTCTCTTGAATGCCGCCATCAGTTCTAGCTTATACCACGAAGATTCCGGTTAAAGAATCCAAGAGATAACTACTTAATCTAAGGTAGAACGGAGGTGGTTGTCAGGCACGCGTTCATAGTTGAGAATGATGATGATAGTCACGGATCATCACATTCATCCGGGTTAAGAACAAGTATTATCTTAGAATGGAAGCAAGCATGATTGAATGAGAAACAGTAGTAATTGCATTAATCCATCAAGACACAGCAGAGCTCCTCACCCCCAACCATGGGGTTTAGAGACTCATGCCGTGGAAGATACACAAAGAAACGTGTAGAGTGTCATGAGGTACTGATACAATGTCAAAAGATCCTATTAATAGTAAACTAGTAGCCTAGGGTGTACAGAGATGAGTAAATGACTTAAAAATCCACTTCCGGGACCACTTGGTGTGTACTTGGGTTGAGCAATGAAACAATTTCGTGTAGAGACCTTTTCTGGAGTTAAACGCCAGCTTTCATGCCAGTTTGGGCGTTTAACTCCAAGTTTTATGCCAGTTCCAGCGTTAAACGCTGGAATTTCTGAGGCTGATTTGCCACGCCGGTTTGGGCCATCAAATCTTGGGCAAAGTATGGACTATCATATATTGCTGGAAAGCCCAGGATGTCTACTTTCCAACGCCGTTGAGAGCGCGCCAATTGGGCTTCTGTAGCTCCAGAAAATCCACTTAGAGTGCAGGGAGGTCAGAATCCAACAGCATCTGCAGTCCTTTTTGGTCTCGGAATCAGATTTTTGCTCAGGACCCTCAATTTCAGCCAGAAAATACCTGAAATCACAAAAAAACACACAAACTCATAGTAAAGTCCAGAAAAGTGAATTTTAACTAAAAACTAATAAAAATATACTAAAAACTAACTAGATTATACTAAAAACATACTAAAAACAATGCCAAAAAGCGTATAAATTATCCGCTCATCAATTACTTTCTGATTGTATCTTGATGCCATTCGTCGTTTTAAGGCTTCTTCTCTAATCCGAGCTCTTTCTTGGATTTTTGGAAGTAGGTCGAGTTCTTCCTATTGATTTTGGGGGTTAGCATCTTCATTGTAGAGGATCATTCTAGGAGATCCTTCTTCGATTTCTACTAGGATCATTGCCTACATTCCATAAGCTAATCGGAAAGGTGATTCTCCTGTGGTGGAGTGTGGAGTTATCCGATATGCCCATAGGACTTATGGGAGCTCTTCCGCCCAAGCTCCCTTTGTATCTTGTAGTCTCCATTTTAACTCGGTTAGTATGACTTTGTTGGTGGCTTCTGCCTATCCATTGGCTTGGGGGTGTTCTACGGATGTGAATTGGTGCTTTATCTTCAAGTTAGCTACCAATTTTTTGAAACTTGTGTCGGTGAACTGAGTTCCATTATCTGTAGTGATGGTGTGAGGGATCCCAAACTTTGTAACGATGTTTCTGTATAGGAATTTTGGACTTCTTTGGGCAGTGGCATTGGCTAGGGGTTCTGCCTCAATCCATTTTGTGAAATAGTCTACTCCTACAATGAGGAATTTGACTTGTCCCGACCCCTGGGGGAAGGGTCCGAGAAGTTAGCATGCTTTTGACATGCTGAGCATGTCTTAACGATTTCTACCACTTCTTTTTGCAGTGTTGGCCAGAAGAATCCACCTCGGAGTACTTTTTTGCAGAGAGCTTATGCCCCCCAAGTGGTTCCCACACATGCCACTGTGTACTTCTTCCAAGACTTCTCTTGTATTAGAAGTCGGTATACATTTTAGGAGGGAAATTGAGACCCCTCTCCTATATAAGGTATCGCCCACTATGGTGTAGTATTGCGCTTCTCGCTTTAGCCTCTTTGCCTCCTTCTTGTCTGTGGGGAGCGTCTCTGACTAGAGGTAGTATTTCTTGGATATGGCCGGGATCTTTTCTTCCTCTGCAATTGATGGGTTTTGCAGTATTTCTTGGATGAGGCTTCTATTATTGCCCCCTGGTTTGGTGCTGGCTAGTTTTGAAAGTGCATCAGCTCGAGCATTCTGTTCCCGAGGTATATGGTGGACCTCGTATTCCCCGAGTTATCCGAGCTATTCTCTGATCTTGTCCAGTTACTTTTTCATGGTAGGGTCCTTAGGTTGGTAGCTCCCGCCTATTTGTGAGGTGACTACTTGTAAATCGCTGAAGATGATAAGTTTTTGAACTCCCACCTCCTTAGCCAACCTCAAACCAGTTAGTAATGCCTCATATTCAGCCTGATTATTTGAAGCAGGGAACTCGAATTTTAAGGAGAGTTTGATTTGGGTTCCCTGATCACTTTTTATTATTACCCCTGCGCCACTCTCGGTCTTGTTTGAAGAGCCGTCTACGTAGAGATTCCATTTCGTAGGATTTTTCGGGGTGTCAGTATATTCGGCAATGAAGTCAGCCAGATACTGTGACTTGATGGCTATCCGAGCTTCATATTGCAGATCGAACTCAGATAACTCGATTGCCCACTATAGGATTCTTCTGGCTAAGTCGGTCTTCTGTAGAATGCCCTTTATTGGCTGGTTCGTCCGAATCTTGATGGTGTGAGCCCGAAAATATGGATGAAGGCATCGAGAGGTTAAAATGAGGGCGTAAGCAAACTTTTCTATCTTTTGATAGTTTAGTTCGGCCCCGTGTAGAGCCTTGCTGATGAAGTAGATGGGTTGTTGCCCCTGCTCGTCCTCTCTGACTAGTGCCGAAGCTATTGCCCGACTTCCCACTGCAAAGTATAATATGAGTGTTTCTCCTTCCCGTGGTCGGGTAAGGATAGGTGGTTGCCCCAAGAATTTTTTGAAATCTTGAAAGACTTGTTCACATTCTGTCATCCATTCAAACCTCTTCTCCTTCCTTAACGTAGTGTAGAAGGGAAGAGATCTTATAGCCGATCCAACTAGAAACCTGAACAGGGCGGCTAGTCTTCCGATGAGCTGTTGGACTTCCTTGACGTAGGTTGGGCTTTTCATGTTAAGTATAGCCTGACACTTTTCTGGATTTGTCTCAATTCCCCTTTGTGTGAGCATGAAGCCTAAGAATTTGCCAGCCTCTACTGCAAAGGTGCATTTTGTGGGATTAAGTCGCATACCATGCCTTTTTATGGTGTCGAACACTTTGGTGAGGTCGGACAGTAATGATTCCTCACTTTGTGTTTTTACCAACATATCGTCTACATACAACTCCATTAGTTTCTGAATGTGGTCTGCGAATACTTTGTTCATCCATCTTTGGTAGGCAGCTCCTGCATTTTTGAGTCCGAATGGCATGACGACATAACAGTAATTTGCTTTAGGGGTTAGGAATGAGGTCTTTTCTTGATTGGGTGGGTACATCGGGATTTGATTGTATCCTAAGTAAGCATCCATGAAGGAGATGTATTTGTATCCGGAGGAGGCATCCACTAGAGCGTCTATACTTGGGAGTGGATAGGGATCTTTTGGGCAGGCTTTGTTGAGATCGGTGTAGTTAGTACACATCTGCCATTTCCCATTTGATTTTTTCACCAAGACAACATTGGCTAGCCATAGTGGGTACTTGACCTCCCTTATGAATCCTGCCTCTATTAAGGCTTGTACATGTTCTTCTATAGCTTGGGATATTTCCGGTTCGAGCTTCCTACGTCTCTGTTGTACTGGCCGAGATCCTGGGTATAATTCGAGTTTGTGGCACATTAGTTTGGGGTCTATGCTCGGCATATCTGCGGACTTCCATGCAAAGAGGTCGGCATTATTCCTTAGGAACTGTATCAGGGACTCCCTTATGTCTCCCTTTAAGATTGGCCCAATATTTGTTGTTTTATCTGGGACTTCTCCGATCTGGACTTCTTCAATCTTGCCTTTAAGTTGTGGACGAAACTCTTCGCGACCCCGAACTCCCCCGAGTTCGATAGTGTTGATTTCTTCTCCTTTTCCTTTAAGGTTCAGACTTTCGTTGTAACATCGTTGCGCAATTTTCTGGTCTCCTATTATCATGGTGATCCGTTCTAGAGTCAGGAGCTTCCTGCACAGATGTGGTGTCGAGACTACTGCAGTGAGCTAGTTTAGTGTTGTACGACCTATTAAGACGTTGTAAGCTGAGCTCACGTCGACTACTATGTAATCTATATTAAGTGTCCTTGACCGGGTCCCCTTTCCGAAGGTCATGTCAGTGAGATAAATCCAAGTGGCTGAATTGGAGTGTCTCCCAGCCCGAACAGGCTATTTGGATATGCTCTGAACTCTTTATCTTGTAGACCGAGTTTATTGAAGGCGGATTTAAACAAAATATCCGCGGAGCTTCCTTGATCTACCAGTGTTCGGTGGAGGTTAGCATTGGCCAATATGATAGTGATGACTGATAAACCCATATTTTGTGATATATTTTGTGCTTAGTTTAAGTGATTTATTCAATTCTTCACCCACTTATTCATATTAATTACATGGTTTTACTCTCCCTTCCTTATTATGTGATGTATGTGAAAAACATGTTTCCTATGCTTTAAGATTAATTATTTTAATTACCTTTATTACCATTTGATGTCGTGATTAGTGTGTTGAGTAGTTTCAGATCTTCTAAGGTAGGAATGACTTAAAGGATGGAAAGAAAACATGCAAAAATGGAAGGAAAGCACAAAATGGAGTTTCGGAGAAACTGGCAGCGACGCGGCCGCATGGACGACGCGACCGCGTGCCAAGAGCGAAGAAGCAGCGACGTGGCCGCATGCCTGACGTGACCGCGTGACAAGGAAAGCTCCAATCGACGAGACCGCGTGACCCACGCGGACGCGTGACAGAGGCCACGCACCAAAAATTGCAGAAAACGCTCATAGCGGATTCTGAAGCCCTTTTTGGCCCAAATCCAAGTCCAGAAGGCATAGACCAGAGGTTATGAAGTGTGGGGATGCATCTATTCAGAGGATCTCCGAATTTTTAGTCACTTTCCATGATTTAGGTTAGTTGGAGAGAGGTTCTCTCCTCTCTCTTTAAGATTAGGATTTAGGATTCAGGACTTCTCTTAGTTTTAGGAGTGACTCTCAATCCCAGGTTCAAGGTTCTTTTGCTTTACATTTATTTCGTATTTTCAGATACTTGAATGCTTATATTAGTTATGTTGCCTATTTGGCTTATGCCACATTCATGATGATTTCCCTATTTAATGATATTTGAGGTATTTCAGTTTAATATTTCTTTCTTTTGTTTATGCTATTGATTATTCCCAATTTGAAGATATTTTATTCCGATAGATTTAGTTTCTTTTCTTTTTGGTCTTGGTTAAGAAATCAGTAACTCAGGAGTTATCTTAGCTCAATATAATTGATAACTATTATCTTGCTAATTGAACTGAACTTCAATAATCCCAACCTTTTCTTAGGAAATAAATAGGATTTGTAGGTCTAACTAATTAGTCCCTTGACTTTCCTTTGCTTTAGCAAAGGTTAACTAAGTGGAATTAACATTCAACTTTCATTATTAGTGATAAGAATAACTAAATCTGGACTTCCAATTTCTCATACCTTGCCAAAAGTTTGCTTTACAGTTGTTTATTTATTTTAATTGTCATTTAGATTACTTGTCATACTTCTTCCATAATTCCAAAACCCCCAATTTTACCTTTTTCATAAACAATAATAAGAACATACTTCCCTGCAATTTCCTTGAGAAGACGACCCGAGGTTTAAATACTCGGTTATCAATTTTAAAGGGGTTTGTTACTTGTGACAACCAAAACGTTTGTACGAAGGGATTTCTGTTGGTTTAGAATCTATATCTACAATGCGACTATTTTTATAAAATTCTTTACTAGAAAAAATCCTAATGTCAAAATGGCGCCATTGCCGGGGAATTGCAAACGTGTGCCTTATTATTGGTTATTGTAATTATTTCTCAAAAAAAAAACATATTTCTTTTACTTGTTTATTTGTTTCTTCTTTTCCCCCTTATCTCTGATAACTACTATGAATTCTCACCCCACTCGCTTTGAGTTTGGTTCTAACTTTGTTGAAGGAAATAGAAACCACAGCAGGAATATGCATCACGGTCAGACCAATCAAGGATGGATTGAGCCAAGAGGATCTAATCAACCCTTTAGGCAACAACACCCTCCAAGATATCATGGAGAACGACCATTCTATAATGCATACCCAGCTGAAAGATTTGGTGGACCGCCTAGTAGCTACCAACAAGCCCCACCCTATGCTCAGAGATCATCCTTGCAACACAACCTCAACCCACCACACTCACAAGCTTCTTTTCACCATTCGCCACCGTACGATCCTTATCCACCCCAACACCAATCCAATTACTCCCAAAAACCACCACTCCCCTATACACCATGCCCATATCCATCAAAGCCAGAATCACAGGTTCACCTCGAAGAATCAATAAACCAATTCAATACAACCCTTCATCAACTGGAGCAAGCAATAAATCAACTATCTTCCAGACATTCAGCTACTCAACAGACCCCCATGGCTTCATGTGGAGAATCTAATGAAGAATGTATTGTGAAGAAGACACAAGAGACTCTAGTGGACAGCATAGAGCATAACTTCGTACTAGAACAAGTCGAGGACGCTGTCATTGTAGAAGAAGAAGAGTTGGTTGATGATTTAGGAGATACTGAACCTCCTAGGGAATACAGAGTTATGGAAGACCCCGTCAAGGATGTTACAACTGACGCTAAAGAGGATGTTGCACAACCTCCAATGCGGATATCTTATGAAGAACTAGACGGAATTACCCAAGACACATGTTTCCTTGATGATGATAGTCACCAGTCAAGTCCTCCTAGTGACGAACTTGCACCCGCAAGTGAATTCTTTGAGACAGAAGAATCTTTTCCAAGTGAATACGAAGATGATGCAGAGGTCGACTTTTCTCAACCTCCTATTTATGACTCACGTGATGAGGAAGATATGGAAGACTTTGACCAGAACATGGCTGGAATGGAAAAGGTTTGCAACGAAGTGGAGGAATCAACTGAAGACCACAAGGGAGTAGATCTTGTAGAACCGCTGGAAACACTGTTCCCAAGGCCATTACCACCCAATACAGACTTCAAGTGGGTAAAATCCTTGACTCTTATCTTTATTTTTCCACTTGAATATGGTTTACTTGAAACAGATGGCCAGCTTAGAGCTCTTTGCGGCTTTAAGAGGAAAAGGAAAATGGCTCGTACTCAGAGCTGGTGCACAAGGTTCAATAAGGTTCCACACTTCAACTCGAAACGCACGGATTGGTATCATGCTCAATTGAATGGATCACGAAGAACGTTTGGTCACCATCGTGAGAATCTACTTTTTAAACCGCCCGAATGGAATCATGTAGATCAAGACAGAGGCAGATTTAAAAGCAAAGCTTAGGATCATGGATCCTATCCTGACATTCGTCATCCGGGGAGTCTGAAAATTTGTTTGAAGATGCTCAGAAGCTTTACATGCCTAGTTTGGGACCCCGAAGGATGCTGGCATTCCAAACACTGGTGGAGATTCCTGGATCAGTACAAGCATAAGCCACCATAACAGGAAGCTCATCAAATGTCCAACTTAAGGACTTTAACTAAAAGTGCTTGGTGGGAGACAACCCACCATGGTATGATCGTCCCATTTTCAGTTTTCATTTTTATCTGTTTTATTTGTTTTTGAGTTTCGATTGAACCTGGAATTTTGCATAACACTCATTGCATCTACATTCCTATTAGCATTGCATCTTGCATTCTATAAAAAAAAAGTGGCGTGCGACGCGACCGCATCGATCATGCAATCACGTCAGCTGCGATAAAACACCTCCCACGCGTCCGCGTCAATCACGCGGTCGCGTGACCTGGAAATCGGCGTAAAAGATCCAACGCCTAGAAAGTTGGGCTGGAATCGTGCGGCCATTGTGCGTTTCGCACAAAACACCCACGCGATCGCTTCCTTGACGCGATCACGTCACATGCACAAACATTAATCCCACGCGACAGTGTGAGCGACGCGATCACGTCGCGAGGATTGCACACCACCCAAAAGGAGACAGAGAGTTACGCTGACACGACGCTGGAATCGTGCGTTTAGCACAATTTCCAGCCACGCGATCGCATGCCTCAGGCGATCGCGTCATTCTCTCTTTTACCCATTCCACGTGATCGCGCGACCCAAGCGATCGCGTTAACCCCATTTCCCCCCAGCCACGCGACCGCATGCTCCACGCGATCGCGTGGATTCAAATTATAACCCCTTGTCACGCGAACCCTATCAGTCGTGCCCCCCTCCCGAAACCCTTTTCCCCCTCTCTTCCTCTCCACCACCCAACCACCACCCAGCCACCACCACCGAACACCACCGCCCCCGCCGCCCACTCAGAACCCACCGCCACACCACCCCCTTCCTCCTTCCCCCTCTTTCTTTTTCTCCTCTCTCCTCTTCTCCCTCCCCCGCCGCTGCCCCCTCCGTGATCGCCGCCTCCAGCAGCGCCACCTCCAACCACCACCACCCTCAACCCCCGTCCCACACCTTCCCCCCCATTCCCCCTAACCTTACCGAGGCCCCTGCCCCCTAACCAGCCGCCACCGCCGACATGTCTCCCTCTTCCGCCGTGACAACCGCCACCACCGCTACCCCCAGCCGCCTCTCTGCCCCAGTCTCCTTCATTAGCCTACCAGGTTCCGCATCACGTCACCCTTCTATCCATTCGTAGTTACTTCATATTTCTCTATTTTTGTTCATATTTAGGCTAGTTAGATATGCATGTTGTAGTGGATTCTAGGTTGTTAGGTAGCCTAGGATGTGGTTAGTGGATTTAGGTCTGATAATTGCGCTGTTCGTGTTTCTTGCTTTATGATTTTCGCAATTCTGATGATTCTGTGTTGTTGCTTTTATTCATATGATGTGCTTTCTTATTTCATGCTGCTTTTTACATTGCCTTTTTCTATGTTCATACTCCTTATATGTGCTTGCAACTACGTTTAATTTTGATTCATATGAACTATTTTGCTGCTGTTTATTTTCTGGGATAGTCCAATTTTAGCCAGAATGCTGCCCAAATTTCTGCAAAATGTTTCCATTCATGTATTGGTTTTGGCATTTTCGATTGTATTTTCATTAGTTTCCCCAAACCAATTCATGAATGCCCCGACACGCATTCTTATTCTCTTTGATCTCCTGGCTCATAAATTGCATTTTTGATGTTTGATTCCAATTTTTTCTATTTCTATATCTATCTGAATCTTCATCAACCTGTTTTCCTTGTTTGGTTATGAGTTACCTATAGCTTCTAATTATGAATTACATTTTGGATTGTGAATTTTTCCTTTCGAACCTTTAACTCCTATACAATCCTTAATACCCTTTTACTTAACTCATTTTCCTCATTCTCATTCTCCTTTGACACTTTGTGTTTCTTTTGACTATTTGCCTATTTGTTTTCCTATTTTTGTTATATCCTGGTTTTCTGTTTTTCAGGATGTCAGATTCCGAGAGAAAGGGAAAAGGAAAGGCTACCACTGGCAAACATAAGAGAGGAGATTCTTCTATGTCTGTCATAGATCTTCTGCGTGATGCCTCCTGGTGGGAAAAACACTTTACCGTCCAGGAGAAGGCTGACCAGCTGCTCCCTGCTACTGATCCCATAAAGTTTGCAAACCAATTCTGTGAGCTGAAGTAGCCGGTGTTTGCAACCTCCAAGAACCTATACCTGGAGAGAACTCTGAAGATCCCAGCAGAACTCCAGCAATATACCTCTGATCAGCTCAAAAAAGTGGCTGGTTCTTCCTGGAGAGAAACCTGGCAGAGGTCAATGCATCTTGGGTAAGGGAATTTTACTGCAATTACTTCATCACTTCCCTGGATGCAGTGAACCTAAGAGAAAAGCAGATACTGGCCACTGAAGAGGCCATTGCGGACATTCTGCAGCTCCCACCCAAGTTCGATGAGCCTGATGGGTACAAACAGGCTGAGGAGGACATGCGTTTCATGAAGTTTGATTGGGATGCTGTCAAGGCCAGGATAGCCCTTGACCCGACTGTTCCATGGGAATTGGGTCAGGACACCACCATGCCTAAGGGAATTAAGCGGGCTTACTTAAATGATGAGGCTCGGCTATAGCATCAGATCTTGAGCAACTATGTTATGCCGAGTACCCATGAGACAGAGATACCAGCCGCTATGGTCACCCTCCTTTGGTGTGTGATGGAGGGTAAGGACCTGTACCTGCCACGCTTTATCCGGTCCTACATGGCCAGGTCCACGTCCGAGGCACTCTTCCCTTTCCCTATTTGGTTACACAGCTGGGCCGTCGTGCTGACGTGCCTTGGGAGGATGCCGATGAGAGGTCACCTGCTGCTGAGTGCAGGAAGATTATTCCTCATAGTAGGAACTTTCTGGCTTTGGGCTACAGACCCCCACCCTTCACTGCTACTGACGAGACAGCTACACCTTCCGCTGGTCCTTCTTCCTCCACAGCTACCCCTGCTACCACTACTGCACCTCCACCTGCCTCGGAGCCAATTTATCACCTAGTGCACCGCTTGTTTCAGCAGCTAGATAGGATGGAGTGCCGCAACCGGCACAGGTATGAGAGATCTGAGCGTCGCAGCCGGCGACGTTATGAGCACCTGAAGCTGTTGATTCGATCTGGCAGCGACATCCCCTCCGAGCCTGACACACCATCAGAGCCATCTGGGGAGGAGGAGGATGTGCACGAGGAGGAGACCCATCCTCAGAGAGAGGCTGTGCAGGCAGGCTCAGAGCAGACTGCACCCCAGCAGGAGGACCCACCTCAGATTCAGGCTGCAGATCCCGAGATCCCTAGACAGTCAGCACCTCCTCTGCAGCAGCCGGATCCTCAGACCACCACCACAGAGACTCCAGCTACCCATCCTTCTGGAGCTGACACTCCTTCACACCCAGCCTGAGTGAGCATCAAGGACGATGCTTTATTTTAAGTGTGGGGAGGTCGCCATCTCTGGCATACTATTTTGGTGAACCACTACAGACCCTTCTTTTTTTATTTTGGCTATTTTTCTATATTTTTCTCTTTATTTTTATTTTTATTTTCTGAGTACTTATACATTGCTACTTTCATGTATTTTTACTCTATTTCTGCATTTTGCACTTTAGTTCATATTTTAGCTATTTAGTTTAGTTTGCAGTTCTAACTTATTAGCTATAGAGTATGTGGATTAATTAGTATAGTTTACCCTTTTGGCATATAATAGTTTAATTTGATCAAAATAAAAGGAGTAGACTAGGAAATTTAAACAAGATCAAAACAATCCACACACTTTGTATATAAAGTATTACATCATGTAGTTAAGTTAACAATATTTCATCAAGAAGGAACACTAAAACTTTAGCCATCCAATATATTTTACATTGAGAATAATGGGAATTTTTAACTAAACCTCCATGACATACATAATTGATATATGATTTTTGAGTTTGAGAACATACAGCCTGTGAGTTAGGTGAGAAGCTTTACTTTAGAAATTATGTATGTTAGGTGAGATCTTGGACTGATTAAGGATTCACTTATTAGCTCACTTAGCCTTATACATATACCCTTACCTTTACCTTGGCCCCATTACAACCTCAATTAAAGACCTCATGATTTTTGGTATGTCTATATTTTATAATTGTTGATTGGTTAGATGAAGAACAAAGTTATAGAAAGCAAGGATAAAAAGAAGAATAGAGTGATTAACCCAATAAATACCGAGTGATTAGAGAGTAAACAAAAAATCTAGTGAGGGTTCAATAACTCATTAACATATATCTATGCTTAATTTGTTAATTGTCTTGCAAGTTTATAAAATATTTTTCTTCCCATCTAAAGTGTAAAAGTGCTTTGACATTATCTAAGGTTGGCTATGTATATATGATCCCTTGAGAATGCGAATTGATTTAACTACATGTAAGCTTTATATATGTGTGAATAAAATTAGAATTGCATTTAGATTAGAATTGCATTGCATGGCATTCAACCACTTCAACCTTACTTTTTACCTTGGACATAGCATGAGGACATGCCATTACTTAAGCGTGGGGAGGTTGATAAACCCATATTTTGTGATATATTTTGTGCTTAGTTTAAGTGATTTATTCAATCCTTCACTTACTTATTCATATTAATTACATGGTTTTACTCTCCATTCCTTATTATGTGATGTATGTGAAAAACATGTTTCCTATGCTTTAAGATTAATTATTTTAATTACCTATATTACCATTCGATGCCGTCATTAGTATGTTGAGCAGTTTCAGATCTTCTAAGGTAGGAATGACTTAAAGGATGGAAAGAAAACATGCAAAAATGGAAGGAAAGCACAAACAGAGTTTCGGAGAAACTGGCAGCGACGCGGCCGCATGGACGATGCGACCGCGTGCCAAGAGCAAAGAAGCAGCGACGCAGCCGCATGACTGACGCGACCGCGCATCTTGAGCCAATCGCATACGACGCGGCCACATGACTGACGCGACCGTGCGACAAGGAAAACTCCAATCGACGCGACCGCGTGACCCACGCGGACGCGTGACAGAGGCCACGCACCAGAAATTGCAGAAAACGCTCATAGCGGATTCTAAAGCCCTTTTTGGCCCATATCCAAGTCCAGAAGGCATAGACCAGAGGTTATGAAGTGTGGGCATGCATCTATTCAGAGGATCTCTGAATTTTTAGTCACTTTCCATGATTTAGGTTAGTTGGAGAGAGGTTCTCTCCTCTCTCTTTAGGATTAGGATTTAGGATTCAGGACTTCTCTTAGTTTTAGGAGTGACTCTCAATCCCAGGTTCAAGGTTCTTTTACTTTACATTTATTTCGTATTTTCAAATACTTGAATGCTTATATTAGTTATGTTGCCTATTAGGCTTATGCCACATTCATGATGATTTCCCTATTTAATGATATTTGAGGTATTTCAGTTTAATATTTCTTTCTTTTGTTTATGCTATTGATTATTCCCAATCTAAAGATATTTTATTCCGATAGATTTAATTTCTTTTCTTTTTGGTCTTGGTTAAGAAATCAGTAACTCAGGAGTTATCTTAGCTTAGTATAATTGATAACTGTTATTTTGCTAATTGAACTGAACTTCAATAATCCCAACCTTTTCTTAGGAAATAAATAGGATTTGAAGGTCTAACTAATTAGTCCCTTGACTTTCCTTTGCTTTAGCAAAGGTTAACTAAGTGGAATTAACATTCAACTTTCATTATTAGTGATAAGAATAACTAAGTCTGGACTTCCAATTTCTCATACCTTGCCAAAAGTTTGCTTTACAGTTGTTTATTTATTTTAATTGTCATTTAAATTACTTGTCATACTTCTTCCTTAATTCCAAAACCCCCAATTTTACCTTTTTCATAAACAATAATAAGAACATACTTCCCTGCAATTCCTTGAGAAGACGACCCAAGGTTTAAATACTCGGTTATCAATTTTAAAGGGGTTTGTTACTTGTGATAACCAAAACGTTTGTACGAAGGGATTTCTGTTGGTTTAAAATCTATATCTACAACGCGACTATTTTTATAAAATTCTTTACTAGAAAAAATCCTAACGTCAATGACCATGGGATCATCATGTCTCGGGGTGATGCCTATTGCGTCCTCTTGGGTAAAGGTGATAGTGGGGAGGTCGGGGATGTTCCCTCTTCCCCAACATGATATACTTCTTTAAGGTGTCGTTTGCGAGATGATTTAGAGATTCTTCCTCCTGTGAATCTTCCATTTATCATATGAACATGTCTCTCCGGGGTGCAAGGGTGTCGCTCAGTCCGACCGACCACTTCGTCTCTTCTTTTTTCTAGGCTCACCTGCTTTGACCAAGTATCGATCTAGTCGTCCCTCTCTTGCCAATTTCTCTATGACATTCTTTAAGTCAAAACACTCGTTAGTAGGATGTCTGTAGATTCGGTGGTACTCACAGTATTCTGTCCGATTTCCTCCTCTTTTTTTACTTTTGATTGGCCGAGATGGTGGGATCTTCTCAGTGTGGCATAGATCTTGGTAAACATCCACAAGAGATATCCGAAGATGGGTATAATTGCGGTATTTTTTAGACTTCTCTCCGTGTTAGTCTTCTTTCTTCTTGGACTCATTATTCTTGTCTCGAGTTGGTAAGAGAATCCGGGTTTTGAGGTTTCTCCTAGTCGAGAGTTTTTCTCCATGTTGATGTATTTCTCTGCTCGTTCCTGTACCTCATTTAAAGATGTGGGATGCTTTTTGGATATGGAGTGGCTAAAAGGTCCTTCTCGCAGGCCATTGATGAGACCCATGATGGCTGCTTCTGTTGGCAAACTCTGTATATCTAGGCATGTTTTGTTAAATCTTTTCATGTAGTTGCGAAGACTCTCCCAATCTCCTTGCTTGATCCCTAATAGGCTTGGGGCGTGTTTGAATTTATCCTTTTGAATGCAGAATCTGGCAAGAAATTTTTTGGCCAGGTTGTCAAAACTTATGATGGATCTAGGAGGCAAACTATCAAACCACTTGATTACAGTCTTTGTTAGGGTAGTCGGGAAGGCTTTGCATCGAATAGCATCTTAGGCGTCGGTGAGAACTATCGTTGTGGCTTTGCAGTCTTTGGTGAATGGATCTTGATCTCTGTGGGAACTATCGTTGTGGCTGGACTGAATGGTTTTAGTTTTGAGATCATCCTCGAGTTTTAAGACCTTGTTCTCCAACTTTCGGCGTCACCTGGTTTCTCTTCAGAGGGCCTTCTTGGCTTCCTGTTGATGCTCGGCTTCTTTCTTGAGCTGTTTGAGTCGATCTTGTTGAGCTTGCAGTGGCTCCATGATTTCTGTGTTCGGCGAGTTCTTATCTTTATTTGGCTGAGATGTATCTTTTGGTGTGCTGTCTGTATTTTTGTGCGGCGTTCTGTTCTCCAGCTCGAAATCATGGTCATTGTCATGGTTGTTCGCCATGGTGATGGGATGACTTTCAGGTTCCCCGGCAATGGTGCTAATGTTCCAAGGGTTACCTGAAACTGTAGGTCGATCTCAGACGAGATCTGTGGTGGTGATCGGTGCTGTCGAGTCCGACTTGCTGGACTTGGTGGTGCTGCTAATCCTTCATCATCGGAGGGTGGTGGTACTTGCAAAAAACTCTGATGCTTAAATTAGCACGTGCTTTAGGTAGGCTTTAAGTAGAATCAGAGTATGAGTTATACCTGGGTGCTCCAGTGTATTTATAGTAGTGTGGAATGACCTTTCTGGGGATAAGATAGTTATCTTATCTTATCTTTGAGTGAAGTCATCTTATCTTTTTAGGGGAACCGCCCTATCTTTCTAGGCTTTGGCTGCCTTTAGATTTGGGCTATGTTCCTTTGTTTGGGCCTCCTTTGGGATTCTCTAGTGATTTGTCTGACCTCTTTGAGAAGAGGTCGGTGGCGACCCAAACTGAAGAGGTCGGTTTAATTGTCTTCAACTAGCCCGGGGTCGGATAGCTCGACCCGGGGTATGAACACTAAGTGTTCATGAATATTATATACTACATAGAGAAAACCTAAACTATACCTTAGCCAATTCCCTATATGCACCAAAACCTCAAAATAGCACAAGTTGAGTTTTCCACCACAAGTAAGCCACCAACGTAACTCCAACAAGCACCAACAAGATCCAAACTCACAATAATCAAACTGTATATGCATAAACCATCACAAATCAACCTAAGGTTCCATTTAAATATAAAATCACAAGGGTTTAGTGGCTCTTACCATTTCCAACAGATTTGATTGCAAAAATCCAATGCTAAGCAAGGATTAGAGCAAACCTAAACATCCAAAATCACAAAAACTCATTTAACCCAAAGTCCTAATAAACCCGAAATTTTGAAGAGAGAAACTGAGGCTGATTCAAGCTTTTCTTACCAGTTTCTTATATGGGTTTTGTAGAGCTCTTCACAAGGAACGCGTAGCCGCTGACGGCACGCAAATCGAAGCACTGTACCTCGAGATATCGCAAAGAGAAGAGATGGGTGAATAGTATTTTGTTCTTCCTCTTCTCCCCTTTCTATTTCAGCATGGGTGCATTATGTTTATGTGTGTGTGTGTGTGCTAGAAATGGGTTCATTAATGAGCCTTTTATATGTTGGGCTTGGGCCCAACTTGGGCCCGGTCCAACATGTTAGCATTTTTAACCTATTTTGCCCAACTTTCAGGCCAAACCTTTAAAATTAACGTCCAGTTTTCTATTTCTAATGTTTTTCTAAGTTTTTTTACTATTTCCACTTTTTCTCGTGTGGTACCGGACAGACTTGAACCGGTTCAACTACCGGTTCACGGTTTTTAACAGAAAACACATTTTTTTGACTCGGAAGGACCTACTGAGTTCAAAAATCACATTTAAATCCCCAAATTCTCATTATAACTTTTCGAAATCTAATATGGGCATTTAAATGATTTTATTCATGAAATTTCCGATTCTTACATCCTCCACTCCTTAAAAAGATTTTCGCCCTCGAAAATCCGAATCACACGATGTAATAGTAATATATATATATATATATATATATATATATATATATATATATATATATATATATATATATATATATATTCCCCACAAAGCATCCTACTTTCAGCATTACCAATCCAACAAGTTGCCAACGCACCTTGTTCTCCAATTCCCAAGTATGCTCTCCAACTTCTGCTCTTCTCCAAGCACCTTTAACCGATGAAACTCCCTTTCCTCGCAGCTTCTTCACACGGGTGTCGTCGATTCTTACTGGTGTTACTTAGAATGTCAAGTCCTCTCTCAAGTCGACTGACTCAGGCTCTAACACATGAGCTGCATCCGATGTCTACTTAAAGAGTTGTGACACTTGGAATACGTCATGCAAGTTAGACAGAGGGGGTGGAAAAGCAACTTGATACGCCACCGGCCCGAATCGCCTTAGAATCTCGAATGGTCCTATACACCTTGGATTCAACTTTTTGGTCTTAATCGCTCTTCCAATCCCAATTGTCAGTGTAACCCTCAGAAATACATGCTCTTAACATATCTTCCAATGTCTGAATAGTCCGTTCCGACTGTCCATCCGTTTGTGGATGATATGCATTACTAAGACATAGCTTCGTACCGAAAGCTCTTTGGAAAGCTCCCAAAAACCTTAATGTGAATCGGGGATCACGGTCCGATATTATACTCGATGGCACACCATGCAACCTTACACTCTCCTTTATATATAACCTCGCCAACCTTGCCAACTCCTCCATAGAATAGTTCACTCGGATAGACAGAAACGAGTGGATTTGGTTAAGCGAACCATGATCACCCAAACCGCATTAAATCCCAACCTAGTCCTCGGTAACCCGGTCACAAAAATCTATCGTGATTCCTTCCCACTTCCACTGAGGAATCTCAAGAGGCTGTATCATTCCTAACAGCTTCTGATGTTCTATCTTCGCCTTCTGACATGTTAAACACTTGTATACCACTACAGCTACATCACCTTTCATCTCAGGTCACCAGAACATCTTCTTTAAGTCATACTACATCTTCGCACATCCAGGATGAATAGGAAATCCACTCTGGTGAGTTGCCGACAACAAGTCTTGTCTCAACCTCCCGACATCCGTTATGCGAATCCTCCCCTTATATCTCCACAATCCTTCACCATCCTTAGTGAAATCCTCACGCCTCTTCTCACCAACTAGTTGAAACAATTTCTGAAGCTTCCGCTCATCTTGTTGGGCCCCTTTGAATCTCCGTCTTAAACATACTTGAAATTTGCAACTGGGTCAAACAATTTCTTTCGGCAACCTCACCAATGTCCAGCTTAAGATCCACAACTTATCCACTAGCTCCTCTTCCTTGATTCTTATCCAAGCAATTGTTAAAGATCCCCGACTCAAAGCGTCTGCGACCACCTTCGCCTTTCTAGGGTCATAACTCATTTCACAATCGTAGTCCTTAAGCAACTCCATCCATCTTCTCTAATGCATATTAAGCTCTTTCTGATCAAAGACGTACTTGAGAATTTTATGATAAGAAAAGACGCTAAACCTTACTCCATACAGGTGGTGTCTCCATATCTTCAATGCAAACACAATCGCCGCTAATTCCAAGTCATGAGTTGAGTAATCCACCTCATGCGGTCTCAGCTAATGTAATGCGTAAGCTACCACATTCTGGTGTTGCATCATCACGCAGCCTAAACCCTTCAGAGAAGCATCACAGTATACTTCGAACGGTTGATGTGGTTCCAGCAAGATTAAAACAGGTGCTGGAGTTAACTTCTACTTCAGAGTCTGAAAACTTTCTTCACATTTTGACGTCCACACAAATGGCACCTCCTTTCTTGTCAACTTAGTCATCGGTAGTGCAATCTAGGAAAATCATTCAATTAATCTCCCGTAATATCCGGCTAAACCCAAGAAGCTTCTGACTTCTGTTACCATTGTTGGTCTTTTCCATTCAATCACCGTTTCCACCTTAGAAGAATCTACGGTTATTCCTCCTTTGCTCACCACGTGACCTAAGAACTTCACTTCCTCCTTCCAGAACTCACATGTCAACAACTTAGTGTACAACTTCCACTGTGTCACTCTGATCATCGTCATTAAGAATCCAAAATTTTTTCTTATACCAAATACAGATTTTGTAATATTTGTCAAAACCTTTAAAACAACTTCAATCTAAATGAGTCCATTGTTAAAACCTTATCAAAAGAGTAAAAAACTGTTTATTTGTAAATCAAACATTTTAAAGCATGATTTGCCCAAATTCATCGAAACCTTTAAATCAAAACCTTTCCATTTGAATCCCTTTTGTCAAATTAAAATTTACAAGCCAAAATCACAAGTGAACAAAATCTTAAGACTCACTTTTCCATTTTAAATTGTATCATTTGATCAAAATTTCCAATATTAGTTCAAAACCAAATCATTCAAAATAGTTCATTCCAGACCAGATCACTGTTGAGTTTTCTGATAGGAGTCAAAATAGTTTACTCGAAAGTTTCCTACTTCAAATCATGATTTTCTTAAATTAAAACTTTTCAAATTGAATTCCTTTCGATAAGAGAGATTGGAAACCATTTTTACAATTGAATAAAATCAGAGAACTCACTGTTCGTTTAAACCATATCTCTTAAATCAAGAGTTCTGAATAACTTTCAAAACTGAATCATTTAAGCCAAAGTTCCAAACCAAATTGGAAATCATTCTAAACCTTAAAATCATAAAAATTATAGTTAAAAACTGTAAAGATGTCAGTCGGCACTTCCGTTGCTACTAGTGCTGAACCGCACCCATCACCCATGCAGGGAATCGTCAAGACTTCTATTCATACTTGTTAACCATTCTGGCACGTCCACTCTGATCATTCATCATCCCAAGTCCAAAATTCTCGGCTACTGCCACTAGAACCCTTCTTTCCCATGGTTTACTCCCAATAAAACCCCAAGTTCTCGTAACCCTAACGATGATTTTGCAAAAGATAGAACCAAACTATCCTCAAGTCCAAGCAATATAATAATCAAGACATACGCTTACCTCTCGTCAGAGGATCTGACCCTGTCGCATCATGTGCATCCACGGTACACACACGGCCTGACTGTTGATTCTGAGCCTTGTCTCGGTTCCTCCTGCAGCGACAATCTCTAACCAAATGTCCTGGTGTGCCACACTTGTAACATAGCTTCTTACCCAACTGGCATGGCTTATTCAGATGGCAGTTTCCACACTCCTGACATTTTATAGTAGGGGAGTAAGCTCTTGACTGCTTTTCTTCACCATATCTCTTGAAGTTTTGTCCCCTTGGTCCAAGGTAATCGTTGCGTTCCCTACTAGCATTCCCTCCATGAGTGTTCCTTGATAAGGCTACCGTCCTTGCATATTCTTCAACAACCCGTACATTGTCCACCAATTCAGAGAATCTCCTCATCTCCAATGGAGCCACAGCACGTTTGATATCTTCCCTCAGCACTACTTTATATTTGACACATTTCCATCCTTCATAGGACCCAGAAGTACCCTGACTTATCCTCGAGAACCTACAGAGTTTTTTGAACTTGTTGGTGTATTCTACTATAGTCATGGACCCTTACTTCAGCTGTAAGAGCTCCAATTCTCTGGCCTCCCTTGATGACTCATGAAAGTACTTCTTGTAGAAAGCTTCCTCGAAGAACGTTGAGGTAATGTTCACGTTCTGTTGGTGTAGTAGTCGGCGCTCTCCTTGCCACCATTGCTGGGCTTCTCCCACTAGTTGAAAAGTTGCATATTCCACGAACTTGTCATATAGTACATGTTGAGTTAGCAATGCACGCTCCACAGCTTGGAACCAGTTGTCTGCTTCAGTATAGTTTGTCGAACCATTGAAAACCAGCGAGCCAGCTTTCTGAAAAGCAGCTAGAGTTCTCGGAACACCTCTCAAGCTGTCCTCAGCACCTTCTCCATTGTTGTTTTCGCTTCTGGCCGGTTGGGTTAACCTCTGCACAACCTGCAGAATCGCAGCAGCATTCGCTTCCATGGTGTTCGCCAGGTTCACCATCGCCGCCATGAATTCGGCATGGTTATCAGCCGGTTGCTCATTCATACTCTCTCATTAATGTGCTCGACCTCGTCCGCGAGTGGCCATTGGGTTTCCTGTCTACACCAAACAATCGATATCGAGGTGATCAGTCCCAATATCAAAAGTCTAGTGTTTCAATTATCCCAAACAAGCACTCAAAAACAAGCATGCTATGAAATATCAAGTAGATAACCTAATAGCATCAAAGAAAAAACACACAAAGTATGCAATGAAGCACAATCAGTCTATTCCTCAGGCTCACGAGGACGAACCGCTCTTATACCACTAAATGTAACGCCCCAATCAGCCTAAGCTTTACCTCACGTCAAAAAGCAAATATTAATCAAGGATTACGATTGACGTCGAGATTTTTGCTAGTAAAGAATTTTATAAAGACAGTCGTGTTGTAGATATAGTTTCTAAACCAACAAAAATCCTTTCGTGCAAATGTTTTGGTTGTCACAAGTAACAAACCCCTTTGAAATTGATAACCGAGTATTCAAACCTCGGGTCGTCTTCTCAAGGAATTGCAGGGAGGTGTGTTCTTATTATTGGCTATGAAAAAGGTAAAATCGGGGTTTTGAGGATGAAGAATAAATATGGCAAATAATTTAAATGACAATTAAAATGAATAAATACTTTAAAGCAAACTTTTGGTAAGGTATGAGAGATTGGAAGTCCAGACTTTGTTATTCTTAGCAATAATAATGGAAGTTGAATCTTAATTCCACTTAGTCAACCTTTGCTAAAGCAAAGGAAAGTCAAGGGACTAATTAGTTGACCTTCGAATCCTATTTATTTCCTAAGAAAAGGTTGGGATTATTGAAGTTCAGTTTAATTCGCAAAGATAACAGTTATCAATTATGTTGAGCTAAGATAACTCCTGAGTTACTGATTTCTTAACCAAGACCAAAAGGAAAGAAAATTATATCTACTGGAATAAAATGTCTTCAGATTGGGAATAATAAAAAAAAACAATCATAAACTGAATTACCTCAAATATCATTAAATAAAAATGTCAATTCTAACATGGACAATATCAGCAGCCAATTGGGCAACATCAATCAAACACAATAAAAGCTTCAGAGTAAACAAAAATAGAAGAGAAATTAAATAGTAAAAGGAATATTGAACCTGGGATCGAGAGTTACTCCTAAAACTAAGAGAAGTCCTAAATCCTAAATCCTAAAAAGAGAGAGAGAGAGGAGAGAACCTCTCTCAAAACTAAACTTAAATCATGGAAAGTGACTAAAAATTCGGATACTCCTCAATGGAAGCATTCCTCTACTTCATAACCTCTGGTCTCTGACTTCTGGACTTGGATTTGGGCCAAAAAGGGCTTCAAAACCCGCTATGGGCGTTTTCTGCAATTTCTGGTGCGTGGCCTCTGTCACGCGTCCGCGTGGGTCACGCGATCGCGTCACTTGGAGTTCTTCTCATCATGCGGTCGCGTGGGTCACGCGTCCGCGTTGTATGCTATTCGCTCAAGTCGCGCGGTCGCGTCAGTCATGCGGCCGCGTCAATGCTTCTTCGCTCTTGGCACGCGATCGCATTGTCCATGCGATCGCGTGGATGCCAGTTTCTTCAAAACTCCATTTTGCACTTTCCTTTCATTTTTTGTACGTTTCCTTTTCCATCCTTTTAAGTCATTCTACCTTAAAAGATCTAAAACTATTCAACACACTAATCACGACATCGAATGGAAATAAAGGTAATTAAAATAATTAATTTTAAAGCATAGGAAACATGTTTTTTTTCACATACATCACATAATAAGGAAGGGAAAGTAAAACCATACAATTAATATGAATAAGTGGATGAAAGATTGAATAAATCACTCAGATTAAGCACAAAATATATCATAAAATATGGGTTTATCAACCTCCCCATACTTAAGTAATACATGTCCTCATGCTATGTCCAAGGTAAAAAGTAAGGTTGAAGTGGTTGAATGCCATGCAATGCAATTCTAATCTAAATGCATGATGCAATTCTAATTTTATTCACTCATATATAAAGCTTACATACATGTAGTTAAATCAATTCATATTCTCAAGGAATCATATATATATATATATATATATATATATATATATATATATATATATATATATATATATATATATATATATATATATATATATATAGCCAACCTTAGATAATGATAAATCACTTTTACAATTGAGATGGGAGAGAAAAACATTTTATAAACTTGCAAGACAATTAGTAATTTAAGCAGAGATACATGTTAATGAGTTAGTGAACCCTCACTGGATTTTGTGTTTACTCTGTAATCATTCAGTGTTTATTGGATTAATCACTCTATTCTTCTTTTTATCCTTACTTTCTATAACTTTGTTTTTCATCTAACCAATCAACAATTATAAAATATAGACATACCAAAAATCATGAGGTCTTTAATTAAGGTTGTAATGGGGCCAAGGTAAAGGTAAGGGTGTATGTATAAGGCTAAGTGAGCTAATAAGTGAATCCTTAATTAGTCTAAGATCTCACCTAACATACATAATTTCTAAAGTAAAGCTTCTTTACCCATTTTCCCATAATTCCCACTTTTATGTCACATGCTCATATTTTGTTCTTATACCATGTGCATTTGCTTTAATTTGCATTTTTGGGGAATTCTTTTGTATCCCTCTTATTGAAAATAAAAACTTTTTTTAATGCACATGGTAATTAATTATTTTAATTTCACATGAGCATGTTTTCCAAATTTTTTTTATTTCTTTTCAATTTTTCTACCCTTGTTTCTGTCATCCATGTTCCCATAAAGTTTCCCCATACTTAATTAATTACACAATTTCTATCTTAAGCTAACTAAGGATTCAACTTGGGAATTTTTTTATTTATTTTTCTGCTTAAGGCTAGTAATGTGGTTATAGAACAAGAGGGGATTAAAAGGTTCAAAGGGGGCTAACAAGGATGGCATAAAAGGTAGGCTTCATTTGGGATAGTGAGTTAAAAATCAAACAAGGCCTCAATCACTCTCTTGGTATGTATCTATATTCTATAACTGGACATATAGATTAAAACAAAGCAAAGAACACCAGAATAAAAAAGAAGAGTGGAACATACAGGAATAAAATATTATGGTTTAAATGTAACCATATAATTAAGCTCAAAACTCACAGGCTGTATGTTCTCAAACTCATAAATCATATATCACTCATGTATGTCATCGAGGTTTAGTTAAAATTTCCCATTATTCTCAATGTAAAATATATTAGATGGCTAAAGTTCTAGTGTTCTTCCTTGATGTAATGTTGTTAACTTAACTACATGATGTAATACTTTATATACAAAGTGTGTGGATTGTGTTGATCTTGTTTAAAGTCTCTAGCTTACTTCCTTTTTATTTTTCAATTAAGTCAACTATAATATACTAAAAAGGGTAAACTATACTAATTAATCCACCTACTCTATAGCTAATAAGTTAGAACTGCAAACTAAACTAAATGGCTAAAATATGAACTAAAGTGCAAAATGCAGAAATAGAGTAAAAATACATGAAAGTAGCAATGTATAAGTACTCAGAAAAGAAAAATAAAAATAAAAATAAAGAGAAAAATATAGAAAAATATCCAAAATAGAAGAAAAGAGTCTGTAGTGGTTCACCAAGATAATACGCCAAAGATGGCGACCTCCCCACACTTAAAATAAAGTATCGTCCTCGATGCACACTCAAGCAGGGTGTGAAGGGGTGACATCACTGGTAGAAATGGTAGCTGGAGTCTCGGTGGTGGTGGGCTGAGGATCTGGCTGCTGTAGAGGAGGTGCTGACTGGATCGGGATCTCAGGATCTGCAGCCTTAATCTGATGTGGAACCTCTGCCTGGGGAGTAGGCTGCTCTGTGCCTGCCTGCGGATGGGTCTCCTCCTAGGAATGAGTCTCCTCCTCGCACTCATCCGCCTCCTCCTCTGATGGCTCTGATGGTGAGTCAGGCTCGGAGGAGATGTCACTGCCCTGTCAGATCATCAGCTTTAGATGCGCAAGCGACGCTCTGATCTCTCATACCGGCGCCGGTTACGGTGCTCCATCTGATTTAGCTGTCGGAACAAGCGGTGCACGAGGTGGTACACTGGCTCTGAGGTGGGTGGAGGTGCAGTGGTGGCAGTAGGGGCAGCTGTGGAAGAAGAGGGTCCGGCGGACGGTGGGGCTGTCTCATCCGTAGCAGTGAAGGGTGGTGGTCTGTAGCCCAAAGCTAGGAAGTTCCTACTGTGAGGAATGATCTTCCTACAGTTCGCAGCCGGTGGTCTCTCATCGGCATCCTCCCATGGCACGTCAGCTCGATGGCCCATCTGTGTAACCAAATAGGGAAAGGGGAGAGTGCCTCGGACGTGGACCCTGGCCATGTAGGTCCGGATAAATCGTGGCAGGTACATGTCCTTACCCTCTATCACACACCATAGGAAGGTGATCATAGCAGCTGGAATCTCTGTCTCATGAGTACTCGACATCATATAATTACTCAGGATCTGATGCCATAACCGAGCCTCATCATTTAAGTACGCCCTCTTGATTCCCTTGGGCAAGGTGGTGTCTTGACCCATCTCCCAAGGAACAGTCGGGTCCAAGGCTATCCTCGCCTTAACAGCATCCCAATCAAACTTCATCAGGCGCAGGTCCTCCTCAGCCTTTTTGTAGCCATCAGGCTGATCGGACTTAGGTGGGAGCTGTAGAATGTCCTCTATGGCCTCTTCAGTGATCAGAATCTGCTTGCCCCTTAGGTGTACTGCATCCAGGGAAGTCAAGAAGTAGTTGCAGTAGAATTTCCTTACCCAAGATGCATTAACCTCAGCCAAATTTCTCTCCAGAAAGAACCAGCCTCTTTGTTTGATTTGCTCAGTGGTGTATTACTGGAGTTCTCCTAGGATCTTCAGAGTCCTCTCCAGGTATAGGTTCCTGGAAGTTGCAAACACCGGATACTTCAGCTCACAGTACCGGTTTGCAAATTTCACTGGATCATTGGCAGGGAGCAGCTGGTCAGCTTTCTCCTGTTGGGTAAAGTTCTTCTCCCTCCAGGAGGATTCATGCATCATATCGATGATGGACATAAAGGATTCTCCTCTTTTACGCTTGCCAGTAGTAGCATTGCCTTTTCCTTTCCTCTGGGAGGCAGACATCCTGAAAAATGGGAAAACCAGGATATATAAAAATAGGAAGGCAAATAGGCATATAGTCAAAGAAAACACAAGGTGGCAAGGGAGAAATAAAATAAGGAAATATAATTGAATTCATGATAAATAGAAAAATTATCATTATGCCATGGTTAGAAGGTTAAAAGAAAGTGAAAAGCTAGAGAAAATTTTTCAAAAGGTTAGTTTGGTTAGTGTTGAAAAAGAGTTCAGGAAATTAGAATTAGTAATTCAGTAGGATAAAAATTGGGTTAAGGTAAGTGACATAATGAAAAATTCCAAGTAACAAGGATTCACAGATAGGAACTATAAGTAACTCATAACCAAACAAGGAAAACAGGTTGATGCTGATTCAAGTAGATATAAAGGAAGTAAAAATTGGAATCAAACATCACAGAAGCAGTTTATGAACCAGGAAGTCAAAAAGGATAATGAAGCTTGCCTTGGCATTCATGAAATGGTTCGGGTAAAGCAGAGGAAAACAGAGTACAAAATGCCAAACCAAAACATGAATGAGAACGTTTTACAAAAATTTGGGCAGCATTCCGGCTAAAAATTGGATATTCCTGGAAAATAAATAGCAATCAAATAGTTCATATAAATTAAAATTAAAGCTTGCAGTTACATATAAGAAATATAAGCATGAAAATTCAGTGTAAAGAGCAGCATGAAATAAGAATTTGCAGCATATGAGCTAATATCAGAGCAGTAGTAGGATTGCAAAAACATAAAGCAATAAACACGAACGGTGCAATTATCAGGCCTAAATCCACTAACCACAGCCTAAGCTATCTAACAACCTAAAAATCCACTATAGCATGCATATCTATCTATCCTAATGATGAACAAAAACAGAAAAAATATGAACAAACTACGAATGGATAGAGTGGGACGTGATGCGGAACCTGGTAGGCTAAAAAGGAGAATGGGGAAGAAAGGCGGCTGGGGGTGGCGTTGGTGGCGTCCGGCGCTATAGCGGAGGATAGCGCGGCGGCGGTGGCAGCGGGTTAGGGGGCAGGGTCTTCAGGACAGGTAGGGGTAGGGGGTTGGGACGAGGGTGAGGGTGGCGGTGGTTGGAGGTGGCGCGGTTGCTGTGGCGGTGCGGTGGCGGCGATCGCGGAGGGGTGGGGGGCCGCGGCGGTGGTGGGAGAAGATGGAAAGAAGAAGAAGAAAGAGGGGGTAGGAGGGAGGTGGGTGGTGTGGCGGCGGGTTCTGGGTAGTCGGCGGATGCAGTGGTAGCCGGTGGTGGTGGGTGGGTGGTGGTTGTGTAGGTTGGGGAGAAGAGAGGGAGGAGAGGGTTTGGGGGGTGGCACGACTGATAGGGTTCGCGTGACAAGGGGTTATATTTTCAAATCCACGCGATCGCGTGGAGGACGCGGTCGCGTGGTGGGGGTGAAAATGGGGATGACGCGATCGCGTGGGTCGCGCGATTGCATGGGAGGGGTAGAAGGGGGGATGACGCGATCGCGTGGGTCGTGCGTTCGCGTCACTAGAATTTTTGCTAGACACACGATTCCAACGTCGTTTCAGCGCAACTCTGTGTCTCCTTTTGGGATTTGTGCAATCCATGCGACGCGATCGCGTCGTTTATGCGGTCACGTGGGATTGGTTATGTGCATGTGACGCGAATGCATGGGGCATGCGATCGCGTGGGCCATTTTGTGCAGAACACACAAGGGCCGCACAATTCCAGCCCAACTTTCTGGATGTTGGGTTTATACGCCAATCTCCAGGGCACGCGGCCGCGTGGGGGACTCAGTCGCGTGCGTAGTGTTTTCCGCGATTTGACGCGATCGCATGGGGCATGCGGTTGCGTCGTGCACCAATTTTTTTTTTTATGCAGGAATGCAAAATGCAATGCTAATATGAATGCAGATGCAATGAATGTTATGTAAGTTTCCAAGTTCAATCAAAACTCAAGGATAAACAAAATAGACAAAAGTGAAAACTGAAAAAGGGACGATCATACCATGTTGGGTTGTCTCCCACCTAGCACTTTTAGTTAAAGTCCTTAAGTTGGACATTGGATGAACTTCCTGCTATGGTGGCTTATGTTTGAATTCGTCCAGAAATCTCCACCAGTGTTTGGAATGCCAGCATCCTCTGGGGTCCCAAATAAAGTACGTAAAGCCCTTGTGTGAGTTCAAATAGGCTTGCAGGCTCCTGGAGTATTGAATGTCAGAATAGACTCCAGGATCCCAAACTTTTCTTTACACCCGTCTTTGTCTTGATCTACATTGGTCCAGTCGGGTGATGAGTAATCCGAATTCTCACTGCAGTGACCAAACAGTTTCTGAGATCCTTTAAATTGAGCTTGACACCAATTCTTGCACCTCAAGCTGAAGTGCGAACCCTTATTGAATCTTTCATACCGGCGCTGAGTGCGAGTCATATCCCTTTTCCTCTTAAAACCGCAGAGAGCTCTAAGCTGGCCATCTGTTTCAAGTAAACCATATTCAAGTGGAAAAGTAAAGATAAAAGGCAAAGATGTTACCCACTTGTAGTTTGTGTTGGGCGGTAGTGGCCTTGGGATAGCTGTTTCCAGTGGTTCTATAAGTTCTACTCCCTTATAATCTTCTGTGAAGTTTTCCACTTCAACCATATCTTGATCAGAGTCTTCAATTTGTCCCTCATCATCGCTCGAGTCATATATAGGAGGTTGAGAAAAATCTACCTCAGCATCATCTTCATGTTTACTCAGGAAAGATTCTTCTGTCTCAGAGAAATCACTTGCGGATGCAAGGTCGTCACTAAGAGAACAGGACTCATGATCATCATCATCAAGGAAACCTGTGTCTTGGGTTATTCCGTTCAGTTCTTCATAAGATTTTTGCATTGGAGGTGGTGCAAAATCCTCAGCTTCAATTGTAACATCCTTAACGGAATTCTCCACAACTCTGGATTCAAGTGGCGGTTCGGCATCTCCTAAATCTTCAACCAACTCTTCTTCTTCTGCAATGACAGCTTCCTCTACTTGTTCTAGTACGAAGTTATGCTCTATGTTGTTCACTGGAGTTTCTTGTGTCTTCTTTGTGCTGCATTCTTTATTGGATTCTCCACATAAAGCCATGGGAGTCTGTTGAGGGGCTGAACGTCTGGAAGATAATTGATTTATTGCTTGCTCCAGTTGATGAAGGGTTGCATTAAATTATTTCACTGATTCTTCGAGGCGAACCTGTGATTCTGAGCTTGATGGATATGGACATGGTGTATAGGGGAGTGGTGGTTCTTGGGAGTAATTGGATTGGCGTTAGGGTGGATAAGGATCATGTGGTAGTGAATGGTGAAAAGAAGCTTGTGAGTGTGGTGGTTCGAAGTTATGTCGAGAGGGTGGTCTCTGAGCACAGGGTGGGGCTTGTTGGTAGTTACAAGGTTGTCCACCATATCTTTCAGCTGGGTATGCATTGTAGAATGGTTGTTGTCCATGATATCTTGGAGGGTGTTGTTGCCTAAAGGGTTGATTAGATCCTCTTGGCACCATCCATCCTTGATTGGCTGACCTTGATGCATATTCCTGCTGTGGTTTCTATTTCCTTCAACAAAGTTAGAACCAAACTCAAAGCGAGAGGGGTGAGAATTCATAGTAGATATCAGAAATAAAGGGGAAAAGGAGAAACAAATAAACAAGTAAAAGAAAAATATATTTTTGAAATATTTACAATAACCAATAATAAGGCACACGTTTGCAATTCCCCGGCAACGGCGCCATTTTGACGTCGAGATTTTTGCTAGTAAAGAATTTTATAAACACAGTCGCGTTGTAGATATAGTTTCTAAACCAACAAAAATCCTTTCGTGCAAACGTTTTGGTTGTCACAAGTAACAAACCCCTTTGAAATTGATAACCGAGTATTCAAACCTCGGGTCGTCTTCTCAAGGAATTGCAGGAGGTGTGTTCTTATTATCGGCTATGAAAAAGGTAAAATCGGGGTTTTGAGGATGAAGAATAAATATGGCAAATAATTTAAATGACAATTAAAATAAATAAATACTGTAAAGCAAACGTTTGGTAAGGTATGAGAGATTGGAAGTCCAGACTTTGTTATTCTTAGCAATAATAATAGAAGTTGAATCTTAATTCCACTTAGTCAACCTTTGCTAAAGCAAAGGAAAGTCAAGGGACTAATTAATTGACCTTCAAATCCTATTTATTTCCTAAGAAAAGGTTGGGATTATTGAAGTTCAGTTTAATTCGCAAAGATAACAGTTATCAATTATGTTGAGCTAAGATAACTCCTGAGTTACTGATTTCTTAACCAAGACCAAAAGGAAAGAAAATTATATCTACTGGAATAAAATGTCTTCAGATTGGGAATAATAAAAAGAAGCAATCATAAACTGAATTACCTCAAATATCATTAAATAAAAATGTCAATTCTAACATGGACAATATCAACAGCCAATTGGGCAACATCAATCAAACACAATAAAAGCTTCAGAGTAAACAAAAATAGAAGAGAAATCAAATAGTAAAAGGAATATTGAACCTGGGATCGAGAGTTACTCCTAAAACTAAGAGAAGTCCTAAATCCTAAATCCTAAAAAGAGAGAGAGAGGAGAGAACCTCTCTCAAAACTAAACCTAAATCATGGAAAGTGACTAAAAATTCAGATACTCCTCAATGGATGCATTCCTCAACTTCATAACCTCTGGTCTATGACTTCTGGACTTAGATTTGGGCCAAAAAGGGCTTCAGAATCCGCTATGAGCGTTTTCTGCAATTTCTGGTGCGTGGCCGCTGTCACGCGTCCACGTGGGTCACGCGGTCGCGTCACCTGGAGTTCTTTTCATCACGCGGTCGCGTGGGTCACGCGTCCGCGTTGTATGCGATTTGCTCAAGTCGCGCGATCGCGTCAGTCATGCGGCCGCGTCGATGCTTCTTCGCTCTTGGCACGCGATCGCGTGGCCAGTTTCTTTAAAACTTCGTTTTGCACTTTCCTTCCGTTTTTTGTACGTTTCCTTTTCCATCCTTTTAAGTCATTCTGCCTTAGAGGATATGAAACTACTCAACACACTAATCACGGCATCGAATGGAATTAAAGGTAATTAAAATAATTAATTTTAAAGCATAGGAAACATGTTTTTTTTTTCACATACATCATATAATAAGGAAGGAAAAGTAAAACCATAAAATTAATATGAATAAGTGGGTGAAGGATTGAATAAATCACTCAGATTAAGCACAAAATATATCATAAAATATGGGTTTATCAACGACAGTTCTAAGCTTATACATATGATATATAGAATGAATAATATTATCTAGAAGCCTGATGAAGGATATAGCTCAAAAACAGGATTTAAAAGTGCAAAATGAACTAACAAAGTGTCTGACATAAAGCACAAGAAAACAGATGTGATATAAACAAGGATAATAGTATAATAGTGTAACATCATAAAAAACTAGCCACGACTGATGAGCGGATAATTTATACGCTTTTTGACATTGTTTTTAGTATGTTTTCAGTATATTTTAATTAGTTTTTAGTATACTTTTAGTAGTTTTTAGTTAAAATTCACTTTTCTGGATTTTACTTTGAGTTTGTGTGTTTTTCTGTGATTTCAGGTATTTTCTGGCTGAAATTGAGGGTCCTGAGCAAAAATCTGATTCAGAAGCTAAAAAGGACTGCAGATGCTGTTGGATTCTGACCTCTCTGCACTCGAAGTGGATTTTCTGGAGCTACAGAAGCCCAATTGGTGCGCTCTCAACGGCGTTGGAAAGTAGACATCCTGGGCTTTCCAGAAATGTATAATAGTCTATACTTTGCCCGAGATTTGATGGCCCAAACCGGCGTTGCAAATCAGCTTCAGAATTCCCAGCGTTTAACGCTGGAACTGGCATAAAAGCTGGCGTTTAACTCCAGAAAGAGTCTCTACACATGAAAGCTTCAATGCTCAGCCCAAGCACACACTAAGTGGACCCAGAAGTGGATTTTTACGTCATTTACTCATTTCTGTATACCCTAGGTTACTAGTTCACTATTAATAAGATCTTTTGACATTATATCTGTACCTCATGACACTTTACACGTTTCTTTGTGTACCTTCTACGGCATGAGTCTCTAAACCCCATGGTTGGGGGTGAGGAGCTCTGCTGTGTCTTGATGGATTAATGCAATTACTACTGTTTTTCATTCAATCATGCTTGCTTCCATTCTAAGATATCACTTGTTCCTAAACCGGATGAATGTGATGATCCGTGACACTCATCATCATTCTCAACCATGAACGTGTGCCTGACAACCACCTCCGTTCAACCTTAGATTAAGTAGATATCTCTTGGATTCTTTAATCAGAATCTTCGTGGTATAAGCTAGAACTGATGGCGGCATTCAAGAGAATCCGGAAGATCTAAACCTTGTCTGTGGTATTCTGAGTAGGATTCAATGATTGAATGATTGTGACGAGCTTCAAACTCCTGAGGGCTGGGCGTTAGTGACAGACGCAAAAGAATCACTAGATTCTATTCCAACCCGATTGAGAACCGACAGATGAATAGCCGTGCCATGACAGGGTGCATTGAACATTTTCACTGAGAGGATGGGAGGTAGCCATTGACAACGGTGAAATCCTACATACAGCTTGCCATGGAAGGAGCCTTGCGTGCTTGAAGAAGAAGATAGTAGGAAAGCAGAGATTCAGAAGATGTAGCATCTCCAAAATCTCAACCTGTTCTCCATTACTGCAAAACAAGTACTTGTTTCATATTCTTTTACTTTTCACAATCAACCCTGATAATTATTGATATCCTGACTAAGATTTACAAGATAACCATAGCTTACTTCAAGCCGACAATCTGCGTGGGATCGACCCTTACTCACGTAAGGTATTACTTGGACGACCCAGTGCACTTGCTGGTTAGTTGTGCGGAGTTGCAAAAGTGTCATTGCAATTTTGTGCACCAAGTCTTTGGCGCCGTTGCCGAGGATTGTTCGAGTTTGGACAACTGACGGCTTATCTTGTTGCTTAGATTAGGACTGTTTTATTTTTGTTGGTTTAGAGTCTTTTAGTTGAGTCTAGTTTTATATTTTAAGTTTGGTGTCAATTGCATGCTTTTATTTTTCTTCTAATTTTCGAATTTGCATGTCCTTAGTTCCTTTTTGATCCTTAAAAATTCTAAGTTTGGTGTCCTGTTTGTGTTTTTCCCTTAAAAATTTTCGAAAATTAGTGTTTGATTTTCTAAAAATTTTAAGTTTGGTGTCATTTTGTTGTTTTTCTCTTTCCTCTTTTCAAAAAAAAAAAATTTATACTTTGCTTGTGAATTCATATCATATTCCCTTTCTCCATCATGGACCTAAGTGGAATTGAGCAGTCCAGAAGGACTCTGGGGTCATATGCTAACCCCATTACAGCTGCATATGGGAGTAGCATCTGTACACCTCCCATCAAAACAAGCAGCTTTGAGCTAAATCCTCAACTCATTATCATAGTGCAGCAAAATTGCTAGTATTCCGGTCTTCCACAGGAAGAACCTACTGAGTTTCTGGCACAGTTCTTACAAATTACTGACACAGTACGTGATAAAGAGGTGGATCAGGATGTCTACAGACTATTACTGTTTCCATTTGCTGTAAAAGATCAAGCTAAGAGGTGGTTGAATAACCAACCTACAGCAAGCATAAAGACATGGAAACAGTTATCAGACAAATTCCTAAATCACTTTTACCCTCCAAAAAGGATGACACAGCTAAGGCTGGACATCCAAGGCTTTAAACAAGAGGATAATGAATCCCTTTATAATGCCTGGGAGATGTATAGAGGTATGCTAAGAAAATGCCCATCTGAAATGTTTTCAGAGTGGGTGCAGTTAGACATCTTCTACTATGGGCTTACAGAAAAAGCTCAGATGTCTTTAGACCACTCAGCTGGTGGATCTATACACATGAGGAAGACAATTGAAGAGGCTCAAGAGCTTATAGACACTATTGCTAGAAATCAACATTTATACTCTAGCAATGAGCTCTCTACAAAAGAGGAAGTCATGGCAGTAGCCACTGATCCTAATCCTCAAGAACAGATGATTGAGCTTAATCAACAATTGCATCTGATGACAAAGCGATTAGCAGAATTTAAAGAGATGCTCCAAGAAACTAAAATTGCTAACAAGAACATAGAACTACAATTGAATCAGGCAAAACAGCAGATATCTAAACAGATAACAGAGGAATGCCAAGCAGTTCAACTGAGGAGTGGGAAGACATTGAATAACACTGCTCAAAGTAGCAAAAAGCCAAACAAGGAACAATTGACAGAGGATAACCAAACCACTGTTCAGAATCCCTCTGAGGACAGTAAGAGCCCAGAGAGGAGCACTTTTGGCGTTCAAACGCCAGAAAAGGGGGGAGAGCTGGCGTTAAACGCCCATTCCCTGCCCAATTATGGCGTTCAAACGCCAGAGAAGGGAGAGAAGTTGGCGTTAAACGCCCAATCTTCACCCAATCCTGGCGTTCAGACGCTAAGGGAGGATCAGACACCTGAGAGTGCTGACAGTAATCCCTCTAAAAAGGCTTCTTCAACCACTTCTGTAAGGAATAAACCTGCAGCAACTAAGGTTGAAGAATATAAAGCCAAGATGCCTTATCCTCAGAAACTCCGCCAAGCGGAACAGGATAAGCAATTTTCCCGCTTTGCAGACTATCTAAGGACTCTTGAAACAAAGATTCCGTTTTCAGAGGCACTTGAGCAAATACCTTCTTATGCTAAGTTCATGAAAGAGATCTTAAGTCATAAGAAAGATTGGAGAGAAACTGAAAAAGTATTTCTCACTGAAGAATGCAGTACAGTCATTCTAAAAAGCTTACCAGAAAAGCTTCAAGATTCAGGAAGCTTTATGATACCATGCACATTAGAAGGAGCTTGCACCAAGACAGCCCTGTGTGATCTTGGAGCAAGTATCAATCTAATACCTGCATCCACTATCAGAAAGCTTGGGTTGACTGAAGAAATCAAACCAACCCGGATATGCCTCCAACTTGCTGATGGCTCCATTAAATATCCATCAGGCATAATAGAGGACATGATTGGCAAGGTTGGGCCATTCACCTTTCCAACTGACTTTGTGGTGCTGGAAAAGGAGGAGCACAAGAGTGCAACTCTCATTCTAGGAAGACCTTTCCTAGCAACTGGACGAACCCTCATTGATGTCCAAAAAGGGGAAGTAACCCTGAGAGTCAATGAGAATGAGTTCAAGTTGAATGCTGTAAAAGCTATGCAGCATCCAGACACACCAAATGACTGCATGGGCGCTGACATTATTGACTCTTTGGTGGAAGAGATCAATATGACTGAAAGTCTAGAATCAGAGCTTGAGGACATCTTCAAGGATGCTCAGCTTGATCAAGAAGAACCAGAGGAAACAAAGGAATTTTCAAAAATTCCTCAGGAGGAGGATAAGCCTCCCAAACCTGAACTCAAACCACTACCACCATCCCTAAAGTATGCATTTCTGGGAGAGGGTGACACTTTTCCAGTGATTATAAGCTCTGCCTTAAATCCACAGGAAGAGGAAGCACTGATTCAAGTGCTAAGGACACACAAGACAGCTCTTGAGTGGTCCATAAGTGATCTTAAGGGCATTAGCCCAGCTAGATGCATGCACAAGATCCTGTTGGAGGATAATGCCAAACCAGTGGTCCAACCACAGAGAAGGCTAAATCCAGCCATGAAGGAGGTGGTGCAGAAAGAGGTCACTAAATTACTAAAGGCTGGGATTATTTATCCTATTTCTGATAGCCCCTGGGTGAGCCCTATCCAAGTTGTCCCCAAAAAGGGAGGCATGACAGTGGTTCATAATGAAAAAAATAAATTGGTTCCTACAAGAACAGTCACAGGGTGGCGTATGTGTATTGACTACAGAAGGCTCAATACAGCCACCAGAAAGGATCATTTTCCTTTACCATTCATAGACCAAATGCTAGAAAGACTAGCTGGTCATGATTATTACTGCTTTTTGGATGGCTATTCAGGTTACAACCAAATTGCAGTAGATCCTCAGGACCAAGAGAAAATAGTATTTACTTGCCTTTCTGGCATGTTTGCCTATAGGAGAATGCCTTTTGGTCTGTGTAATGCTCCTGCAACCTTTCAGAGATGCATGTTATCCATCTTCTCTGATATGGTGGAGAAATTCCTGGAAGTCTTCATGGATGACTTCTCAGTATATGGAGACTCATTCAGCTCCTGTCTTGACCACCTAGCACTTGTCCTGAAAAGGTGCCAAGAGACTAACCTGGTTTTAAACTGGGAGAAATGTCACTTTATGGTGACTGAGGGAATTGTCCTTGGGCACAAAATTTCAAGCAGGGGAATAGAGGTGGATAAGGCAAAGGTAGAGGTAATTGAAAAATTACCACCACCTGCCAATGTTAAGGCAATCAGAAGCTTTCTGGGGCATGAGGATTCTACAGAAGGTTTATAAAGGATTTTTCGAAAATTGCAAAACCTCTGAGTAATCTGCTAGCTGCTGACACACCATTTGTGTTTGACACACAGTGCATGCAGGCATTTGAGACCCTGAAAGCCAAGCTGGTCACAGCACCAATCATCTCTGCACCAGACTGGACATTGCCATTTGAACTAATGTGTGATGCCAGTGATCATGCCATTGGTGCAGTGCTGGGATAGAGGCATAACAAGCTTCTGCACGTCATTTATTATGCCAGCCGTGTTCTAAATGATGCACAGAAGAATTACACAACCACAGAAAAAGAATTACTTGCAGTGGTCTATGCCATTGACAAGTTTAGATCCTATCTGGTGGGATCAAAAGTGATTGTGTACACTGACCATGCTGCTCTTAAGTACTTACTCACAAAGCAGGATTCAAAACCCAGGCTTATAAGATGGGTGTTGCTTCTGCAAGAGTTTGATATAGAAATAAGAGACAGAAAAGGGACAGAGAACCAAGTAGCTGATCATCTGTCCCGAATAGAACCAGTAGCTGGGGCGTCCCTCCCTTCTACTGAGATCTCTGAGACTTTCCCAGATGAGCAACTCTTTGCCATTCAGGAAACTCCATGGTTTGCAGATATTGCAAACTATAAAGCTGTGAGGTTCATACCCCAGGAGTACAGCAGAGTGCAAAGAAAGAAATTAATTTCAGATGCCAAGTACTACCTATGGGATGAACCATATCTCTTTAAGAGATGTGCAGACGGAATGATCCGCAGATGTGTACCCAGAGAAGAAGCACAACGGATCCTATGGCACTGCCATGGATCACAGTATGGAGGACATTTTGGAAGTGAGTGAACAGCAACTAAAGTCCTCCAATGTGGCTTCTACTGGCCTACTCTCTATAGAGATGCCCGAGAGTTTATGCGTAACTGTGACAGTTGCCAAAGAGCTGGTAACTTGCCTCACGGATATGCCATGCCTCAACAAGGGATATTAGAGATTGAATTGTTTGATGTATGGGGGATTGACTTCATGGGTCCATTCCCACCATCATACTCAAACACTTACATTCTGGTGGCAGTGGACTATGTATCTAAGTGGGTAGAAGCAATTGCTACACCCACCAATGATACCAAGACCGTGCTAAAATTCCTCCAGAAACACATCTTCAGCAGGTTTGGTGTTCCCAGAGTACTAATAAGTGACGGGGGCACTCATTTCTGTAATAAACAGCTATACTCTGCTATGGTTAGATGTGGAATTAGCCACAAAGTGGCAACTCCGTATCATCCACAGACAAATGGGCAAGCTGAAGTCTCTAACAGAGAGCTAAAAAGAATCCTAGAACGGACTGTGATAGCCCGAAGAAAGGATTGGGCAAAGAGTTTGGATGATGCTCTGTGGGCATACAGAACAGCATTCAAGACTCCTATAGGAACCTCTCCATACCAACTGGTGTATGGGAAGGCCTGTCATCTGCCCGTGGAACTGGAACATAAAGCCTACTGGGCAACCAGGTTCCTAAACATGGACGCTCAGTTAGCTGGTGAAAAAAGATTGCTCCAGCTAAATGAGCTAGAGGAGTTCAGACTCAATGCCTTTGAAAATGCAAAAATTTATAAGGAAAAGGCAAAGAAGTGGCATGACAAGAAATTGTCATCCAGAGTCTTTGAGCCAGGACAAAAAGTTCTGCTCTTCAACTCTAGGCTCAAATTGTTCCCAGGAAAGCTCAAATCCCGGTGGCGGGGTTCGTATGTGATTACAGGAGTATCACCATATGGATATGTTGAGCTCCAGGATGCTGAGTCTGACAAAAAGTTCATTGTTAATGGACAGAGGATCAAGCATTATCTTGAAAGCAATTTTGAGCAAGAATGCTCAAAACTGAGACTTGAGTGATTCCCAGTGAAGGTCCAGCTAAAGACAGTAAAGAAGCGCTTGCTGGGAGGCAACCCAGTCATTAGCAGGTTATATGTTTTGTTTCTACAGGGGCAAGTATCAAAAATGAAGGAATTCACAGAGTTACAGAAGGATTCAGTGCAAAAAGCAGAGAAAAAGAGCTTACTGGCGAAAAAATGCCAGTAAGGGGTACTTTGGGCGTTAAACGCCAGAATGGGCACCATTCTGGGTGTTTAACGCCAGTAAAGGTGCCATTCTGGGCGTTAAACGCCAGAATGGGCACCATTCTGGGCGTTTAACGCCAGGTGTGCAGCATCCTGGGCGTTTAGCAAAACGCCCAATGACAAAGGGAATTCTGGCGTTTAACGCCAGCCAGGGCACCTGGCTGGGTGTTAAACGCCCACAATGGCTAGCAAATGGGCGTTAAACGCCAGAATGGATGCCATTCTGGGTGTTTAACGGCAGAAAGGTGGGGGACCAAGATTTTGCTTTCCGATCAAATTTTTTTTCAAACTTTCCTTTTTTGACCCATACTTTTCTACATAAACACATTTCAACCTTTCATCATTCACCTTCAAATCTTCAAAAATCAAAATCATTCTTCAAATCTCTCTCAAATCAACCCCAAAATCTTGTTCAAAAACTCACCCTTCTCTCAAATTCTCTCCATATCTTCTCAAATCTCCTTCCAATTTTTTCGAAATCTCTTCCCCCCCCTTATAAAAACACGTTTGGCCACCTTATTCCCCCACACCATTCGAATTTGCTCTTCTCCTCTCTCTCTCTCTTCTTTCCTTTCTTGTGCTTGAGGACAAGCAAACCTCTAAGTTTGGTGTGCTTTTCCATGATCACTATGCCAAGATTCATCAAGATCATGGCTCCTAAGGGAAAACAAACCAATTTAAGAGGAAAGAAAGAGAATAATCCAAAGAATCCTTGGAATCAAGAGACGTTCTTAACCAAAGAACATGAAGACCATTATCACAAAATAATGGGTCTGAGGTCAGTGATCCCGGAAGTTAAATTTGATCTGAAAGAAGATGAATATCCGGGGATCCAAGAGCAAATTCGAAACAGAGGATGGGAAGTTCTAACCAATCCTGAGATAAAGGTTGGAAGAAATATGGTTCAGGAATTCTACTCAAATCTGTGGTTGACAGATAAGCAGAGAATGACTGGAACTGCTTTCCATACTTACAGAACCATGGTCAGAGGGAAAGTTATCTACTTCCATCTGGACAAAATAAGAGAAATCTTCAAATTGCCTCAACTGCAAGATGATCCTGAATCCTTTAATAGGAGAATGGTGAGAGCAGATAAAGGGTTGGATCAAGTTCTAGAGGACATATGTCTCCCTGGAACTAAGTGGATAACCAATTCAAAGGGTGTCCCAAACCAACTCAAGAGGGGAGACCTCAAACCAATTGCAAGAGGTTGGCTAGACTTTATTGGGCATTCCATATTGCCCACTAGCAACCGTTCTGAGGTCACTATCAAAAGAGCAGTGATGATTCATTGCATTATGCTTGGAAAAGAAGTGGAGGTTCATCATCTGATTGCTTGTGAGATCTACACAATTGCAAATAAGAATTCCACTGAAGCCAAACTGGCTTACCCAAGCTTGATCTTCTTGCTCTGTAAAGAGGCTGGGGTAAAGATGGGAGTAGATGAATTCATACCCATTGAACATTCAATCACCAAGAAGTCAATGGAAGGACAAATGCAAGACAACTCTATCAAAAGGAGGGCGCAGGAGTTCCTCCCTGAATTTCCTGAAATTGGCTACTGGGCCAGCCTAGAAGCATCTATCACCAAGTTGCAAGAAACTATGGAGCAACTTAAGGAAGAACAGCAGAATCAGAACTGCATGCTCTGTAAATTGCTGAAGGAACAAGAGAAGCAGGGGCGTGAACTTCAAGAATTGAAACGCCAAAAATTTTCCCCTCAATTTGAGAGAGCATCCACTTCTCAAAACCAAGGTTGTTGAGTCCTAACTCTGTGAAAACCTCTATCATTAGGAGCCTATTTAAATCTTTGTTTTCTATTTTTTTAGTCTCATCTTATATCTATTTTTTGAGTCTTGTTCTTAATTCATAATTAATAAAATTTAAAATTCATGTCTTAAAGCTATGAATGTCCTATGAATCCATCACCTCTCTTAAATGAAAAATGCTTTAATCACAAAAGAACAAGAAGTACAGGATTTCGAATTTATCCTTGAAACTAGCTGAATTAGTTTGATGTGGTGACAATACTTTTTGTTTTCCGAATGAATGCTTGAACAGTGCATATGTCTTTTGAATTTGTTGTTTTGAGAATGTTAAAATTGTTGGCTCTTGAAAGAATGAGGGAAAAAGAGAACTGTTATTGAGGATCTGAAAAATCATCAAATTGATTCTTGAAGCAAGAAAAAGCAGTGATTCAAAAAAAAAGAGAGAAAAGAGAAGAAAAAGAAAGAAAAAGTTGTGATCCAAGGCAAAAAGAGTGTGCTTAAGAACCCTGGACACCTCTAATTGGGGACTCTAGCAAAGCTGGGTCATAATCTGAAAAGGTTCACCCAAGTATGTGTCTGTGGCATGTATGTATCCGGTGGTAATACTGGACGACAGAGTGCTTTGGGCCACAGCCAAGACTCATAACATAGCTATGTTCAAGAATCATTATACTTAACTAGGAGAATCAATAACACTATCTGAGTTCTGAGTTCCTATAGATGCCAATCATTATGAACTTCAAAGGATAAAGTGAGATGCCAAAACTGTTCGGAAGCAAAAAGCTACTGGTCCCGCTCATCTAATTGGAGCTGAGTTTCCTTGATATTTTGGAGTCTATAGTATATTCTCTTCATTTTATCCTACTTTGATTTTCAGTTGCTTGGGGACAAGCAACAATTTAAGTTTGGTGTTGTGATGAGCGGATAATTTATACGCTTTTTGGCATTGTTTTTAGTATGTTTTCAGTATATTTTAATTAGTTTTTAGTATACTTTTAGTAGTTTTTAGTTAAAATTCACTTTTCTGGACTTTACTTTGAGTTTGTGTGTTTTTCTGTGATTTCAGGTATTTTCTGGCTGAAATTGAGGGTTCTGAGCAAAAATCTGATTCAGAGGCTAAAAAGCACTGCAGATGCTGTTGGATTCTGACCTCCCTGCACTCGAAGTGGATTTTCTGGAGCTACAGAAGCCCAATTGGCGCGCTCTCAACGGCGTTGGAAAGTAGACATTCTGGGCTTTTCCGCAATGTATAATAGTCCATACTTTGCCCGAGATTTGATGGCCCGAACTGGCGTTGCAAATCAGCTTCAGAATTCCCAGCGTTTAACGCTGGAACTGGCATAAAAGCTGGCGTTTAACTCCAGAAAAAGTCTCTACACATGAAAGCTTCAATGCTCAGCCCAAGCACACACTAAGTGGACCCAGAAGTAGATTTTTACGTCATTTACTCATTTCTGTATACCCTAGGTTACTAGTTCACTATTAATAGGATCTTTTGACATTGTATCTGTACCTCATGACACTTTACACGTTTCTTTGTGTACCTTCTACGGCATGAGTCTCTAAACCCCATGGTTGGGGGTGAGGAGCTCTGCTGTGTCTTGATGGATTAATGCAATTACTACTGTTTTTCATTCAATCATGCTTGCTTCCATTCTAGGATATCACTTGTTCCTAAACCGGATGAATGTGATGATCCGTGACACTCATCATCATTTTCAACCATGAACGTGTGCCTGACAACCACCTCCGTTCAACCTTAGATTAAGTAGATATCTCTTGGATTCTTTAATCAGAATCTTCGTGGTATAAGCTAGAACTGATGGCCGCATTCAAGAGAATCCGGAAGGTCTAAACCTTGTCTGTGGTATTCTGAGTAGGATTCAATAATTGAATGACTGTGACGAGCTTCAAACTCCTGAGGGCTGGGTGTTAGTGACAGATGCAAAAGAATCACTGGATTCTATTCCAACCCGATTGAGAACCGACAGATGAATAGCCGTGCCGTGACAGGGTGCGTTGAACATTTTCACTGAGAGGATGGGAGGTAGCCATTGACAACGGTGAAACCCTACATACAGCTTGCCATGGAAGGAGCCTTGCGTGCTTGAAGAAGAAGATAGTAGGAAAGCAGAGATTCAGAAGATGTAGCATCTCCAAAACCTCAACCTGTTCTCCATTACTGCAAAACAAGTACTTGTTTCATGTTCTTTTACTTTTCACAATCAACCCTGATAATTATTGATATCCTGACTAAGATTTACAAGATAACCATAGCTTGCTTCAAGCCGACAATCTCTGTGGGATCGACCCTTACTCACGTAAGGTATTACTTGGACGACCCAGTGCACTTGCTGGTTAGTTGTGCGGAGTTGCAAAAGTATGATTGCAATTTCGTGCACCAACTACTCACAGAGTTTAAGCCGGCTAGCCAAATTTACTGACAAAAGGAAACTAAAGTTTAAACTGACTTATACAAGTTTTTGTTCTCTCTCAAATACAAGCCTCTAGGCCCAATATAAAAATACGAAAGTGAAAGACATATACAAATAAAGAAAAGAGACTCAAAGGAAGTATCTGGATCCTCCGCTCCTGTCACCAACCAAACAACTCACCTAGGTAGATTGCGACCTACATCTGAAAAACACAACAGAAATATGGTACGAGAACCAGAGGTTCTTGGTATGGTAATAGTGCCCAGTGATGTATGATATAAGACCCCAGGATGCCAAAGGCAATCCTAGACTCCATATCCATCTTAAGATTCAAACTTAAAGCATTTTAAACCAAATAAGCATAATATGTAAAACCTTAACAAAACTTAAACAATTGCACCATAAAGGGTAATCTATCTTAAGGGATTTCTAATCTAATAAAACACCGCTGTCCCACAGCCTTCACCAACCAATCTTCCATGCGATCCCATCGCCACCACCTTCCAAACCTTCTCAATCCCAGTAGAAGACACAAATATATACAATACAAGTAAAACACATATAGAAGCATATATAGCAATTAATTCAAATAGCAATTAGACATGTTATACAAATAGGAAAACAATATCAAGTCGGTAAAGCATACAAACAGATAGAAAATGCACATGATGAATGCCTGTCCTACTGGCTGTGATATCACATTGTCGGTTCAACTGCCAACTCGACACATCTCCATGGAGATGTTGCCCTTTGGAATCATGGTATGGGAACCCCTGAGATATAGTGCTCGGATCACTATCCAGGATTTTGCGCTTGTATGCTCTGATGATCCGAAGGGATGCGAGCGGGATCTATTGCCACTGACCTCACATCTAAGCGCAAGCGGGACGAACCACCGCCCTTATGCCGCCGCTACTACCTCGACAAGCGGGATCCAACCTCGGCCCTTGCCGGGCGCATAACGTCTCATAATCTCAATATAAATCAATACTTCAGTGGTTTTCAGTCGGAGTCCCCGACTCATCTCAACTACTGTCAATTCATATTTCAATTCCTCTTCTCACTCTGCCAACCCATCCTCAGTACATCAGAAACCTAAGCCTCCATTTCTCTAATTTTTCATAATAATATCGTCTAAAACCCTTAAATCCTTTCCCACTTTTCACGTATCCAAAAATATGCCCAAGAGTCCTAAAAAGGTGTTATGGAAGCTTACAACCTCGTCGGGAAGGTGAAATAGTTGAAATAAAAGTTTAAATTTATGAAACAGAGCGTGTGCGTCCACACAGGGGTGTGCGTGCTCACGCCTAAGAAGATTTTGAAAGTGTGCGTACGCATAGCGGTGTGCGTACGCACAGGTACTAAAATTCACAAGCCTGTTCACATGCACAAGCTGTGCGAGCGCCCCCAACAGATGACCCTTCCCGACTTGTGCGTGCGCACAGGGCTGTGCGTCCGCACAGGTCGCAATTCTTCATTGATTATGCGTGCACACAAGCTGTGCTAACGCTGCAAGCAGAGAGCCTTTTCCTGCCTATGCGTACGCACAGGTCTGTGTTCCCGCACATAATAAGAATTTTGCAGGATTGTGCGTTCGCACAAGGCTGTGCGTGCGCACATATCAGAAATTCTGAAATTCTACAACTTTGCAGAATTTTAGATTTTTAACACAAACTTTGAATGATCATAATTTTCTCTACAAAATTCCGATTGTTTTATACTTTATACCGAAATAAAGGGTTTTCAATGAACGTTAATTTCAAATAATTTTAAACCAATTTTGAAAACTGAGGTAAAAGTTATGATCATACAAAGTTCACCAAAAACCTACTTTTACCCAAAATCCACAATTTCTTACCATACACATTCCACACCATACCAAACCATTAAAAACTCCATTTTTCATCAAAATTAACCCTTTTGTGTCATAATACACCAACAATACCCCATTTTTCTTCACATTTTACTATTCTCAACCTCAATATCAATTACATAACACTTATCGTCAAACCACATTCAAATTTACCATTTCATCAACCTTAACATCACATCTATAATAATAAACTATCTTTCTAATCCATACAATTATTCAACATCATCATATCATTATAAACCATCATAATTGCACCCGACATTCATCAACTCGTCATAAACCATCATTCATCAACATTCAACACACCAACAATCATTTTATTTCAAACCTATCCTATGGGTCACTAGACTAAGTGTCCATGAATATTATATACTATATAGAGAAAATCGAAACCATACATTGGCTGATTCCCTATATACACCAAATACTCAAAATAGCACAAGTTGAGTTTTCCACCACAAGTAAGCCACCAACGTAACTCCAACAAGCACCAACAAGCTCCAAACTCACAATAATCAAACTATATATGCATAAACCATCACAAATAAACCTAGGGTTACTTTTAAACATAAAATCACAAGGGTTTAGTGGCTCTTACCTTTTTCAACAGATTTGATAGCAAAAATCCAATGCTAAGCAAGGATTAGAGCAAACCTAAACATCCAAAATCACAACAACTCATTTAACCCAAAGCCCTAATAAACCCAAAATTTTGAAGAAAGAAACTGAGGCTGATTCGAGCTTTCCTTACCAGTTTCTTATATGGGTTTTGTAGAGTTCTTCACAAGAAACGCGTAGCCGCTAAGGGCACACAAATCGGAGCACTGTAGCTCGAGATATCGCGAAGAGAAGAGATGGGTAAATAGTGTTTTCTTCTTCCTCTTCTCCCCTTTTTATTTCAACATGGGTGTGTTGTGTTTATGTGTGTGTGTACTGGAAATGGGTTCATTAATGAACCTTTTATATGTTGGACTTGGGCCCAACTTGGGCCCGGTCCAACTCGTTAGCGTTTTTAGCCCATTTAGCCCAACTTCGGGCCAATCCTTTAAACTTAACACCCGGTTTCCCATTTCTAATGTTTGTCTAAGTTTTTTTATTATTTCCACTTTTTCTCATGCGGTATCGGCCAGACTTGAACCGGTTTAACTATCGGTTTGCGATTTTTCACGATTTTTTGTAGAAAATACATTTTCTGACTCGGAAGGACCTACTGAGTTCAAAAATCACATTTAAATTCCCAAATTCTCATCCTAACTTTCCAGAATCTAATTTGGGCATTTATATAATTTTATTCATGAAAATTCCGGTTCTTACATTTTTCATTGTATTTCATTGTCTATTTTCTGTTTCTAAGTTCATGATCACCCTTTGTCATAAGCTATAAAATATTTCATGTATCTCTCACCATACTTAAAAGAAAAATTTTATTTGAAAAAAAACGTAAGATGCATGAACTTGAGTTATATAATAAGAATGGTCTAATTATTTAATGTGGTGGTATCACTTTTACTTTCTGAATGCATAAATCAACAGTGCATATTTGATGTGGGAGTAAAGTGTGTTGACTCTGAAAAGAATGATGAAAAAGGTGAAGTATTATTGGTAATCTAAAAAATACAAAAAAATTTTATTCTTGAAGTAAGAAAAAGCAGCAAAAAGAAAAAAAAGAAAAAAGAGAGAACGAAAAAAAAGAGAGAGAAAAAGAAAAAGCCAATAGCTCTTAAAACCAAAAGGCAAGAGCAAGGATCCAAGACTTTGAGTATCAATGGTTAGCAGGGCCTAAAAGAGACAAAACCTTGGCCTAAAAATTTCAAATGAGCTCTTTCCCCTAACTAAATGCTTGTAGTGTGAAGGTGTCAAGTGAAAAGCTTGAGAATGAGAAATTAAAGTCGTGATCCCAAAAGAAAAAAAGTGTGACTAAGAACTCTGAATACCATTGTTTGGGGATTCTAGCAAAGATGAATCACAATCCAATTGGCTTTACCCAGTTAAGTGCCTGTGGCATTTATGTATCCGGTGGTAATACAGGAAAACAAAATGCTTATGGTGACGGCCAGGCTAAAAAAGAAGCTGTGTTCAAGAAAAAAAAAAGAACTAAACTAAGAGACTCAACAATATCATCCAGATTCCGAATTCCTAAAGACACCAACACTTCTGAGCTTCAAAGGATACTGAGATGCCAAAACTGTTCAGAAGTAAATAGTTACTAGCCACGCTCATCAATTGAAACTGAGCTTCATTAAAAACTCTTAGATTTATTGTATCCTTCTCTTCTTTCTAATCCTACTTTGTTTTTGGTTGCATGGGGACAAGCAATAGTTTAACTTTGGTGTTCTGATGAGTGGATATTTTATACGCTTTTTGGCATCATTTTCATATTGTTTCAGTTATGTTTTGTTCAACTTTCATTATATTTTCATAGGTTTTAGTGCAAAATTCAAATTTTTGGATTCTACTTTGAGTTGTTATGTTTTCTGATGATTTTAGGTCATTTCTGGCTAAAATTGAGGAGTTTTTGCAAAGTCCGATTCAAAGGTATGGAAAGCGTAGCAGATGTTATCAAATTCTGACTTCCATGCACTCAAACGAGGATTTCTGGAGCTACAGAAGTCCAAATAACATGCTCTCAACTTGGAAAGCTAACTTCCAGAGCTTTCCAGAAATATATAATGGTTTATACTTTTCTTCGAAGGAGCCTGCCCGTATTAGGCATTGAACGCCCAAGAACTACCCCTTTTCTGGCGTTCAATGCCTCAAAGGAACTCAAGCCAGCGTTGAATGCCCAAACACCCCCTTTTTGGCATTCAACACCCACCAAGAAGCATAAGACAGCATGGATCAACCCCCTAATGGGCGTTCAACGCTCATCCCTCAAGTTGGATGCCAAGCTCAGCCCAAGTACTCAACCAAAGTGGGTCCAAGAGTGGACTTTTGCACCTATAGTCTAGTCTATCATACTTTTGTACTTCTTAGTTATTAGGTTATTATATATAGAACAAATATCATAATTGTTGAGGACTTTTGATCTTTGCCTCTTTGTAGGTTTTACTATTACTTTCTATAAGCTATGAGCAACTAAACCTCCTAAGTTAGGGTTAGGAGCTCTACTGATTCTCATGGATTAATAATATTACTGTTTCTATTTCAATATGTCTGATTCTATTCTCTTATGAATTTTCATTCTTCATCTCATGCATTGAGGATGAATCGTGACATTCATCCTTGTTCTACTGGGGTTCCGTGCGAGTCTTGACCCCGATAGCGTTGAGCTAAAGCTAGAGATTGCATTGCGGATTCCAAGAGCGTACCTGGGCAACTTTGGATATGTGACATAAAATCCTATTGACTGTGGATTACTGAGGTCTCTATGGCGTTAAGGCTAGAGTTAGAAAAGCAGCATTTCCTAATCCGGAAGATCTGACCTTGTCTGTGACATTTTGAGTAGGATTGCGAAGGAGAGTGGATTGCTTAGAGCTTCATATTTGGCTACAGTAAGAAGCCATGAGTTAACTTGATGAGAGGACATGAGTTACTCGGATTTGGTGGACTGCTGTGGGTTAGAAGATATTAACTTGATGAGAGGACATGATTTAGTCAATTACCGCTACCATTGAATGAATCATTCGTTATTGAAGTAGACAGTAAGAAAAGTTAATCCGGAAAGAATACGTATCTCCGAAACCTTAACTGAATATCTATCACTATTTTCACACCAACCTGGTATTTCGTTCTTTACTATTTTATTTATGCTTTCAACCAAGCAATCATCTTTTCTAATCGCCTGACTAAGACCTACAAGATAGCCATTGCTTGCTCAATCAGACAATCTTCGTAGGATTCAACCCTCACTCACCTGAGGTATTACTTGGACAACCCGATGCACTTGCCGGTTCATCTATGCGAAACTTGCGGAGTTCAATTTCACACACCATTTAGAAAGAATGATTTTGAGTCTTTCAAAAGAGATTTTGAAATTTGGCATGGTTTTGAACTTGTTTGGATGTTTTGGAAAGACGTTGCGAAAAGTGGCTCTGTTTTGAAAAGAAAAATTGACTTGAGAAAAGTGATTCTTGGCAAGATGTGAACTGAATACATTTGTTATTTGAAAGTAAATGGGCCAAGAATGATTATTGAAATAAGAGTTTGAACCTGATTGATTGTGGATATTACTGAGATTGTTGATAAGTCACTTGCGCCTGGCAAGGACGGTGGTTAATCTCGCTTGTCGAGGTTGCGACGCCCACATAAGGACAGTGGTTAATCCTGCTTACGTGTAGATGTGAGGTCAAAGGCAGAGTATTCCACTCACATCCTTTCGAAATCACAAGAGTGTGTCGGGTACTATATCCCTGGACCGTGTGCCGGGCACGACATCCCTGGGGGTTTCTATTTATATTCGTGACCGAAAGGCAACATCTCCTTGGGGATGTGTCAGGTTGGCAGTTGAACTGACATGTGATATCACAGCCAGTAGGACAGACATTCATCATATGCATCTATGTGACATTGTTTAGGTGTACATATTGTATTTGGTTTGCCTATGTGAATAATTCTGTTTAACTGCTAATTGCTATACTTGATGTAACTACTTTGATTGTGTTTGAACCTTTTTACTTGTGTTTTTGTCTGAAATTGTTTGGTTTGTAGTGATTTGTTGATGATTGAGTTGTTTGGGCCAGGGTCCGTGTTGGATTTTGGATGGGCCCGAGGCCGTGATTGGTATTATTGAGGTCTAGTTCTGTACAAAAAATCAAACTGGTTCAGTATAGACTTAATGAACCTATGCTTGGAACAAGATGGTCATTTATACAGCTTAGGTAACTTCTTTTATGTTTATGGTCAAGTAAAGTATGAAAAATCAAACTCTTACAGCATAGACTTAATTGAACCTATGCTTGGGACAGGTTGGTTATTCATACTATTTAGGAAAACTTTTACGATTTTACAAAAAAGAAAAAAGGTTTTTGATTTTGAGGAATTAATCAAGTCTCTTTAAAAAGGATTTTTGGATTTTGAATGTGAACCCTTGGTTTTTGAAAAGACACATAAGACGAATAATGACCACTGTACATTAGAAATAGTTTATTTTACGTATCTTATTATAACAATTCTGTAAACCTATAGTGAGAAACGGTGAGGACGATGTTCTCACTCCCTTACAGGTTTTTCCTTTTCAAGATATGGATGACGAAATTTTAAAAAAGTTATTTCATTTTCTGTTTATTCGATTTTTTGTATTATCTTAGTTATTATTTTTTTTTTCCCTTTATCTTTACCAATTTTGTAAGAGAGATAGAAAATTGTAATATGTATGTTTGTAAGTTATTGTTATGTATATATATAATTTTAAAATATTATATGTGATCTATATATATATATATATATATATGTGTGTGTGTTTTAAACAAAAAAATATTTTTAAAAAGTTACGTAATTTTTAAGTTTTAAACATACTCCTATTTTAATATTAAAATTAAATATATTTAAAATTATCGTAATACTTAAGCTATTAGAGCGACACAGTAAAAAACGTGACATTCTAATAACGAGAGTTATACATTTTCAACTTCTCTCTCGTTTCCCTTTTCTCCGAGTCACGTACAAAAAAAAAAGGGAAGCAGAAGATAGTTCTTGAGATGTTATACGAAGAAAAAAAACAAGTTGGAGGTGGCCGCATGTGGTGAGACTGTAGAAATTATAAAGTGACTCATATATAATTTATAATAAAATATTATTATTACCTTAAAATATTGTTATTTATTTTTTTGCATATTCCAAAATCAGTTCGCCAAACTAAATATAACCGGTTACTCGAATTTTATGAATCCTAATGTATGAAATTTGAAAAATCTAGGTTGTTACAAAAAAGTATATAATACCCTCAAATTAACAGGATATAAAAAAAGTCACCAAAACAAATTCTCAAATTTAATGTGATATTAGAAGAAAAAAATATAATTCATTTCTTCTTTTTAATATGACCTGTCATCAAATTAAAAGCATTATTATATTATCCTTCCAGATAATCAATAATATTCTGTATGTTATAAAAAGTTATATATATATATATATATATATATATATATATATATATATATATATATATATATATATATATCAACCAAAAATAATGTTTTTATAGTACTGTGTATTTTGTTAATTAATTAAGATCTATAAGCAATTACATTTCAAGTCAATATAAATGGATACAAAAATAATTAAAATAAAATTACAAAGTTGACACTAAAGAATTGAAAGAATACATACTGTTAAAAATGACTACCTTATTTTGAGATCAATATAAAAAAGAATAATATAATGAAGACTATTTCTAATTAAATACAAATTCCATAAAGAAACTATATGACAAAGTTAATTGCAATTTGCAAGAAATAAATTAAGAGTCAAACCCAGCTAGGATCAACTTTTGGTGCCATGTTTCCAAACAATACCTTTAAATCATTCTGCAGAGGTGTTAGGTTCAAATCCAAACACATAACCCTGAAGCTATTAGATCTCTTTAGAACTGGTGGGATTTTTCCCAGGACGACGTCGTTTATAGAAGGAATTAGAAACGTTTCTTGATTGGCATGTAGTCTATGCTTTCTCATGTGCCCTCCAAGTGCTTGCCCTTGAGAGAATCTTTGACCACAAATTGAACACTCATGCATTTTATTGGGTTTGTTAATAAAAACGTTATTATTGTTCCCTACTCCTAAGCTGAGAGTAGTTGTGGCTTCTTCTTTGTTATTCTTCTCCATCTTTTGTTTCTTGTGGCTAGCTTTGTGACCACCAAGGGCTTGAAATGAAGAGAATTTGCGGTTGCATGTGCTACACTCAAATTCCGTTGGGCGAAAATGTTTCTGACGATGATAATGGTGGACTTTGCTTTGATCTTTAGGGTTTTGATGAGAAAGTAGCATTAGACATTGTGCCAAGTCAATGCTATTACTATCCATTATTACTTGATGATCTCGTTGTCTTTTCATATCTCTCTGTATTCTATGTATATTATTACTCTGTATCTGAAGTATTGGCCTAGAATTAAAGATTAATACAAGCTAATAAGTATATTGGTATAATTAGTGTAGGGTGAAAAAAGAATCTGAGATGATGAGATTTGAGATTGAGATGTATGTGAATATGAGGAACACTGGCTAGGGGATGGAGATAGGTATATATAGGCCGCTAGGGGAAAAAGTCAAAGATTTTGACTAATTTAAATTCAACGAATTCTTGGAGGCATTTTTTGCTTTTTATTGAATGTTGACTATTAGTATGATTCAAATATATGAAAATTAAATTTGAAGGCATAGAGTCTTTAGTTAAGTTAATGGTTGTTGGAGTGCCTATTTGACCAATATACATTAATACATATATCCATAATTAATTAACTTGTGAGTCAATTTACTACAATTAAATAAATGAACGTGTATTACGTATCTATGTAGGTCCCTTGTTTGCATAATAGATTATTTGCATGTGTTAATTTTGGTGACAGTTTTGTTGGCATAATAAACATGAAAAATATATTTTGAACACTTGGATATATTGGATCTTTTAATTTATTTTAATATTAGAAACTTGTTTTTTTTTAATTTATTTACTTGGTGTTGAATAAATGCAAATTTGGCATTAAAAAATGTTTCATGTATATATTAAAAATAAACTATCAAATTAAAGTAATCACTACGTGTTTTTATTTATTTATGTATATTATTTTACGCATTGCTTCTACGAAATAATAAAACTTTTGATGGAGATAAATAATCAAACATTTTATGGCGTAGAAGAATCAAGTTTAACAATAACATATTCAAACTTTTCATGAACAAAGAAAATTGGTCACTATTATATTTGTATACTTTTATGCATATTTTAAAAATAAATTTAAATTTAATTTGATTATATTATTTATAAAATTTTATTGCATATATAAATATATGATCGTTTGCAATTTAATATACATTTTTATATAAATAATTAATCGGTAATTAGTAATTGATTTTCTCATCATATATAATTTGGGATTGAACATTCCATGTAATAAAAAGTATTTGTTGGCCTCGTGAAAGTTGAGCTTACTATTTTATTTGTAATAACAAAATAAGCGTGTTTGTTCTTTGTTGAAGCAACATGTTTTCGCGTTTATTGGCGTGCTAAATAGTAATAGTAATATACAGTGAATGATCGAATCGTTTGAGGCGAGCTAGCTGCTTCCATATACAATCGAAGAAGCTATCTACTTGCATTTGTCATGGTTTGAAACTTGAATAAGAAATTCTCATGTACTATGCCGCAAATGTAACTAGGATTTGTTCTCTTTCATACTATATATAAATATGCTTATATACACCATCTTTATATTTCTTTTTCTTACTTTATTTATTTTTGTCTTTTTCCTTTTAGTAAAGTTAAAATACGTCTTATTATTATCCACCAAAATCAGCCACAAGTATAAAATATATGTTAAAATATAAATACATATTAAAAATAAATTAAACTACACATATATTTATACATAAATACATTAGTAGCTGATCTTAGCAGATAATTTTAATATAAAAATAACATTTTTTATTATTATCGTTGGCAGAGACAAGGATTTTAAGATATAGAAACGGATAAGGATGTGCAAGATTTTAAATCCAATCAAAATCAGATCATTTAAAAAAAAACCAATATTAAGTAAATAAATGTGCAAACTAAATTATATCAATTTTATATTTTAATTTTTTTAATCCAAACTATTTAACCGATCTCAAATCAGTATTTAAATCCAGATCCAAATTCATATAAAAAAAAATCAGAAAAGCTCTGCATACAAGCGCTAACGACTTGTATGCTTTACAAGTTACTTAACACCTTAAAACCTAAAACGCGCTCCAATGGTTACGTCGTATACATGCACTATATATAACTACCAAATTTAAAAGATTTGTTTCCTTCTTCGTTTTCCTTATTTGCCGATTTGCTCGTTCTTCTTCTCGTGAAGCTTTTCCTGGTTTCTTCGATCGTTCTTTTCCCCTCCTTTCTCACTCGTTTCTTCTTCGTCATTTACGTTAGTTCCTCTCTCTGTAACTCCAGCTTCGTTTTCTATTTGATTTTTTGTTTTCTGAAATCAAAGTTTGAAATCGTTTTGAAGATAATGGATGATTCAACCTCAGATTGTCAGCTGAATCCAAGCGAAGTGGATTATGAATTTGAATCTAACGAAGTTCCTGAGGTTTGATTTACATAGGATTACTATGAATTTTGTTGCAGTAATTTGTATAGCATTGTGTAGGTGAATAATTCGTGAACATTGACTGTCAAACTAACGCATGAAGATAAATCTGTGGATCGAATGTAATGTATTAGTTTTGATTAATTTTCTGGAATTTATAGTAGACGATCAGGTGTAGATCAGAGCTTTTTTGGGTGTATTTTTGAGGAAAGTGTGGGTGTATTTACAGTTTACTGGTTTTTCTGTTATTTTAACTGAGTTGTTGTGGTTCGGGTGTATTATATCAGACACGATTGGGTGTATTTCTAGTTTTTGACATGGTGTATTCTGCATCCTGTGTATTTACAGTTTATGGCTTTTATTGTCATTTTAGTTGAGTTGTTGCGGTTCGGGTGTATTATATCAGACATGATTGGGTGTATTTTTAGTTTTTGACATGGTGTATTCTGCAGCCTCTCTCTGTTGTTAATGACCAGTTTGTTCCCAAGGTTGGAATGACCTTTACCACCCTTGAAGATGTTGGAAAAGTTTACAGGAACTACGCCAAGGTTGCAGGGTTTTCTACAAGAGTTCGGAGCACAAATAGGAAGGGAAACGAGATTAAGAACCAATTGATTACATGTAGCAGAGAGGGAAAATAGAAATCTAAAATATCTCAAACAGCACAGGGAACTAAGCATGTATTAGAGAATAACGAGGAGGCTGGTATTAGACTAAGCAAAACTTACCAATCATTTGTTGCGGCTGTCGGGGGTCATCACGAGTTAAATTTTATTGAAAAGGATGTGAGGAATTACATTACGAGAGAAGTGTGAGAAGCGTGGGTGTGCTTAAAGACTCATTTGATAGGAATTGAAATGATTTTCTGCTGAATTTTGGTCTTGTGGACAACAAGTGGCTTTCAGGTAATTTTTGTTTAAAATCTGCAGCAGAGGTGTAAATTTAATTTTTTTTTGGTGTATTTATAGTCTGTGTTTGGGTGTATTCTGCAGATCTCTATGAAGACCGTCATATATGGGTTCCAATCTATCTGGATCACCACTTCTGGACAGGGATGAGAAGCACACAAAGGAGCAAGAGCATGCATTCTTTTAGGTGTAAAAGCAGTGTTCTTTTGGGTGTATTTCTGAATTTTTTTGTATTTCACATTTTACATATATATACATATATATACTTCAGAATCTTGTTTTTGTGTTATAAAATACTATTTTTTTTACAACGGTTTAAGGGTTTTAGGTATTAGGGTTTAGGGTTTTAGGGTTTACGGTTTAGGTTTCAGGGTTTACGAGTTAGGGGTTAGGGTTTAGGTTTTAAGTGTTTAGGGTTCAGGATTTTAGGGATAAAGCATCAAGGGAATAGATTTTTGGGTGTATATTCAACTTTCTTTAGGTGTAAAAAAATAAAAAATGGCAGGTTATGGGTGTATATTTGGTTTGATGTTTTCCTTCATATTATAGTACCTGTAATTCATACATTTTGAATACAGCAGAGAGAGTTTAATTATTGAAAGAAATTTTACAATAAACTGGATTATAATTGAAAAATTTTTACAGCATGTGTTCAATTTGTTACAAGACTATATAACATTTACATTAATCAGTGTCAATATCCTTAGAATCTATCTGACAGTTTGGTGATGCACCCTTAGCGGCGGGATGTGCATCAGGCCACCAAATCCCAAATCCCTAACAATTGTTTTCTTCTCCTCACTCATGTTTCTGAATTTCTCACTTAACAAATGTGTTGCATGATGGTGTTTTTGTGGAAAACAAATTTTCCAACACACAAATCCAACCGGCAAGTGTACCGAGTCGCATCAAGTAATAATAACTCACAAGAGTGAGGTCGATCCCACAGGGATTAATGGATCAAGCAACTTTAGTGGGTGATTAGTTTAGTCAAGCTAGCATTGAAGTGAAATTGAGTGAAATTGTAGCCAACAGAAAGTAAATTGACAAGAAGTGTAAATGACAGAATGTAAATAGGCAGGAGCTTAAAGAACAAGCAATGTAAATTGCAGAAACTTAAATGACAAGAAATTTAAATTGCAGGAAATTTAAAGGGGATTGGGTGCAGGAAATTTAAAGGAAAGCGATAAGCAGCACTTAGAATAATTGCAGAATAATTAAATTGCATGAAAAGTAAAAGGGATTGGGTGCTGGGAATTAAAACTTCAATAAGAAAATGTAAAATGAAATCAAGCAAAGAAGTAAAAGATGAAGTAAGTGCACCAGATTCAAACAGAGATGAAAAATTGCTTGAAGAACGAGACAGAAAGAAACTTAGCTCAATTGTAAAATCTAAAAGAGGATTTGAGGATCCAAGAAGAGCAATGAACTCAGGAAGCAAATCTGGATCTCAATTCTCCTTTGCTCAGTCAGAAAATATATTGCAGAAGAAACTGAGGTTTAAAAATAGCAGAGAAGATTAAAACCCAATCCTTAGATCAATTGAGAGGAAGAGTGGAAGATGATTCTCAGAAGTTGAATCAATGGAGCTCTTCAACCTCAATTCAAGATCCAAAACAGAAAAGCTAAAGTTGCAGAAGAAGAAGATTTAAAACAGCAAATGAATTTTGAATTATGCAGAAAGATTAACAAGAGATCTCAAGGTGGAATTGAAACAGAAGTTCTTCAATTCTCTACCCAGGATCCAAAATGAAAATGAAAACTAAGAGAGCTGTCTAATCCTAATAATCCCTAGTGTGCTAGCCTCTCCCCTGAAATGAGAGTGATGCCTTTATATAGGCTTTTCAAAGTGAAAAATGAAAATGAAATTAAAACAAATTACAAAAATGAAAATCCTAATTTAATTGATCCATGTGCCTTTGAGTCATGTTGAGTGGGCTTTGCTTGCTTTGGATTTGAGGAGAAATGGGTTTGGTTGGCCTTGATTCAATTTGGTGAGGAATTGAATTAAATTGAATTTTGGTTGATTTTTGGCCCTTGACACTTCCAGGAGGCTGCCCTGCCCTTGTGGAGGGCAGGGCAGGATTTGGTGCGTGCGTCCTTGGTGCTAGCGTGGTGTGGGCTTGGAGTGTGAAGATGCTGCCCTGCCCTTGCGGAGGGCAGGGCAGAAAAATCTGGTGCACCAATTTGGTGCTTGTGCGTGCTGCTGGTGCTGCCGAAGCCTTCTTTGGTGCGCCAATCTGGTGCGTGTGTGTGCATCACAAAATGCTGCCCTGCCCTCGCGGAGGACAGGGCAGTGTTTCCAAAAGATGAAGTTCCAAGTTCGAAACTTGGTGGATGCACACGCTACTCCTTTTCCTTGGTTTATTTTTGCTTATTTTTAGCCCTTAAAGATGCCTTTTGTTCCTGCCTCAATTGGACGCTAAATATGGATTTCTATATATCGTTGTAAAGCTCTGAATGTCAGCTTTCCAACGCAACTGGAAGCACATCAATCGGACGTCTGTAGCTCAAGTTATAGCCCTTTGAAGTAGGCATGGTCATGCTGTGAGCGCCCAGATTTTAACTTAGCCAAAATTTGCTTCATCCTCACTTTGCTTCATTATGATTCTGCCCTGCCCTTGGCAAGGGCAGGGCAGTGTGCGTGCTGGCTGCTTCCTTCCTTGATTTGGTCATGGGCCACGCTTTTAAAAGCGTGGCCTAAGGCTCCAAAGTGTACCTCAACTTCAAAGTGTACCCCAAAGCTCTTTTTTTCTCCTTTTTTTGTGCTTCTTTGCTTCTTTTTCTTCCTTTTTTCCTACAAGATTTATAAAATTAAAAGATCAAGAAAATATATCATTTAAGCACAAAAGCATTCAATATTTAAGCACAAATCATCAATTTCTTGTATGAAAAAGCATAGAAAATGGGTATATGATGACTTGTCATCACAACACCAAACTTAAACCTTGCTTGTCCCCAAGCAAGAAAAGAATCATGCATTAGAAATTGACAATCCAAGGTAAGAAGAGTAGCAAGTTAATGTTCATGGCAAGATAGTTTTCTATGCATGCTACAATTACAAAAGAGATGTAAATGATTGATGCTTCTATCTAACTTATTTTATGAAATCTTTTTCTTATAATTCTTCCTTGAAACAAGCTTTTGATTTTTTTTTTTAGCTTCTCCTTTTGGGTGCTTTGCCCCATGAGTAAATAACAAAGCTACGACTTCTAAATGCTTTGTTTTCAAGTATTACCACTTGATACATAAGCACCACAAGCATTTGAATTAGAGGACTTCATTAAGCTCATTTTTTTTTTCTTTGACTCTCTAATCATTGATGCTCAGAACCTTGAGCTTTGAGGGAGTGCTTTTGCACTTGAGCCTAGCCTTGACTTCTAAGTGTTTTGTTTTCAAGCATTTGGCTTGATACATAAACACCACAAGCACTTAGCAAATAAATTGCCATTGGTACTCAGAGCCTTCAGCTTTCTCATTCCTTCCCTTTTTCTTTTCTTGCTTTAATTGTATTTGCTTCTTCAAGGTTTTCATGATTTCAAAAGATTTCACAAAATGTACTAGACGAAAAACTTCAATTAAATAAAATCCAATGCAATTGAGCAACAATTAATCATACTAGCTTTCCAATACTTGTATGCACATGCTTAAAATCTTCTTTAATGCCTTGTTTGTTTATGATCATGATACTTTATTGCTTTTGAATTCACAAAGCTTAAGTTGGTAGTTATAATGCCACAGCAACATATTATAAATCAAAATTCAAGCTACACTTATTCATACCACACATGTATACAGAGAATATAAAGACAATCATGCAATTTAAAGTGCTGGAAACAAAGGAGAGGAAAAGGAACTTTACAACCTTGTAGTTCATCTTCATTATTATTGTCCTTTTTCTCCAATTCTTCCCTTTCCCTTGCCAACTTAGAGTGCTTGCTCATCCTCAAGCAACAATTAGAACAATGGCTATGGGGCTAAGATGGATCATGAATGTCTTACACAATGAAATGTTAGTAGCACATGTGTTTTAAGAAAGCAAAAATGAAAAATAACAATCAAGGCACAAGAGAAAGCGACATTTGATTGCAAGCATAAGAAGGTGTGCACAATACTTTGCATAAAGAATAAGTGGCACACCAAACTTAGTGTGACACTTTCACTTGGAATTGATGCAAGTATCTAATAGATATTGGAACCAAATTTTGTTGCATAGCAACACCAAACTTAGAATGCAATCATATATCAATTTTATTTAAAACAAAACTAAATGAAACTGTTGTATGTTAAAGACAATCACCAAGCCAATAATCTGTCATGAATAAAGCTCTCTTGGTAATGTATTAACAAACACAGTAAATAAGCAAACTAAAATGAAAGCATTAAAAACAAAGAATTAACTAAAGTAAACAGAATAACAAAATATCAAACCAAAAGAAAATTAACACTGCAAAGACATTATAGTTATGCAGACAAGTGGTGTTGCTTGAATGAATTGCATAGAAAATAAGTGGCACACCAAACTTAAAATCTTGGTGTGTCACTTTCATTTTTGATTTGATGCAATCATCCAAAAAGATTGAAAACAATTTGTTGCAAGGCAACACCAAACTTAGAATGTAACCATATGCCAATTTATTGAATTTAAACAAAGCATAGAAAGAAATGTACCTACAGTTGGGTTACCTCCCAACAAGTGCTCTTTTAGTGTCATTAGCTTGACATGTTGCTCTTCACTTTCTTCCTCTTCTTCCAGTTTGTTAAGAGGAATGACCTCAAATGGGGAGAAGATTCAGCTACTGTCCCTTGCCTTGGCCTTTCCTCAGCAAGCTTCCTTTTGCAAATGGCTTGATTGATCTTGCTTGCTGGATTAGGGACAGAATTGGTGCTCTTGTTAGTTGCCTTCACTTCTTTGAATTCAAGACTTGTTTGCTGTGTGATTATTGGAGTTTTGTATTCATCCAGGGCCTTTTGAATTGGTGGCTCCATGAGCTTTTCCTCTATGTACTTCTCTGCTTCACTTGAGTTTGGAATGACTTCCTCACTTTCTTGCTCCTCCACTTCCTCCCTTGCACCCAACATTTGACTTAATAGTCCTTTTATGGAGGAGGTTTGTTGTTCTTCCCAAGATTTCTTCATCTCCTCTTCATATTTTTCGATCACAGATTCAAGGAAAGTTTGTGAGGGTTGTGAATGTTCATGTTCCCTTTTCATCTCAAGTGCAGTTTCATTTTCAACTACCTCATTCTTCATTGAAAGTTCACTTGATGCAGTAGCCTCCTTATCTTGCCCTTCCTCTTTATCCTTCAGAAATTTGTCTTCATCCTCACTGTTGGATGGTTCTAAGTCCCTCCTTGTTTGCTCTGAGAACTCATTCATCTTCTTGAATACAATTTCTGTCCAGGATTGGGGTTGTGTGTATCTTTCCACGAGTTTTCTATGTATTTCAATGGCTTGAAGGTAATCCCAATCTGTTAGTTCAAGAGATGAAGGTTGAGAGTAATCATAATCAAGTGATGAAGAACTTTCAAATGAGAAACTGGGACGTGAGGGTGGATGCTCTTCCATTCTTTGGTGATACTTCCATCCACCATGAGGATAATGATATGAATCATTTTGTGGTGGTGGTTGGTATCCCATATGATTTTCTTGCTCATCTTGTGTCTCTGAAGCAAATCTCCATGAATTGGAGTGCTCAGAATGTGTATTCTCTTGGTGATATTCCCAGCTACCATTAGAGATTGGTAATGGTGGGTAATATCCCATAAAATTTGTTTGATCATAAGATGAGTTGAACTCCATTTGAATTTTATAAAACACAACACCAAGGGAAATTGAAATTCATATCTCAAAGATGAATTTCTTAGTGAGGCAATAACTCAAACACCTTGGTTTCAACTTAGAACAGAGAACAAAAATAAAGAAAATGCTTGATCTAGACTTCTCACCCACTTAATCATTGTTGATCTAAATCAATCCCCGGCAACGGCGCCAAAAACTTGATGGTGTTTTTGTGGAAAACAAATTTTCCAACACACAAATCCAACCGGCAAGTGTACCGGGTCGCATCAAGTAATAATAACTCACAAGAGTGAGGTCGATCCCACAGGGATTGATGGATCAAGCAACTTTAGTGGGTGATTAGTTTAGTCAAGCTAGCATTGAAGTGAAATTGAGTGAAATCGTAGCCAACAGAAAGTAAATTGACAAGAAGTGTAAATGACAGAATGTAAATAGGCAGGACGCTTAAAGAACAAGCAATGTAAATTGCAGAAACTTAAATGACAAGAAATTTAAATTGCAGAAAATGTAAAGGGGATTGGGTGCAGGAAATTTAAAGGAAAGCAATAAGCAGCACTTAGAATAATTGCAGAATAATTAAATTGCATGAAAAGTAAAAGGGATTGGGTGCTGGGAATTAAAACTTCAATAAGAAAATGTAAAATGAAATCAAGCAAAGAAGTAAAAGATGAAGTAAGTGCACCAGATTCAAACAGAGATGAAAAATTGCTTGAAGAACGAGACAGAAAGAAACTTAGCTCAATTGTAAAATCTAAAAGAGGATTTGAGGATCCAAGAAGAGCAATGAACTTAGGAAGCAAATCTGGATCTCAATTCTCCTTTGCTCAGTCAGAAAATATATTGCAGAAGAAACTGAGGTTTAAAAATAGCAGAGAAGATTAAAACCCAATCCTTAGATCAATTGAGAGGAAGAGTGGAAGATGATTCTCAGAAGTTGAATCAATGGAGCTCTTCAACCTCAATTCAAGATCCAAAACAGAAAAGCTAAAGTTGCAGAAGAAGAAGATTTAAAACAGCAAATGAATTTTGAATTATGCAGAAAGATTAACAAGAGATCTCAAGGTGGAATTGAAACAGAAGTTCTTCAATTCTCTACCCAAGATCCAAAACGAAAATGAAAACTAAGAGAGCTGTCTAATCCTAATAATCCCTAGTGTGCTAGCCTCTCCCCTGAAATGAGAGTGATGCCTTTATATAGGCTTTTCAAAGTGAAAAATGAAAATGAAATTAAAACAAATTACAAAAATGAAAATCCTAATTTAATTGATCCATGTGCCTTTGAGTCATGTTGAGTGGGCTTTGCTTGCTTTGGATTTGAGGAGAAATGGGTTTGGTTGGCCTTGATTCAATTTGGTGAGGAATTGAATTAAATTGAATTTTGGTTGATTTTTGGCCCTTGACACTTCCAGGAGGCTGCTCTGCCCTTGTGGAGGGCAGGGCAGGATTTGGTGCGTGCGTCCTTGGTGCTAGCGTGGTGTGGGCTTGGAGTGTGAAGATGCTGCCCTGCCCTTGCGGAGGGCAGGGCAGAAAAATCTGGTGCACCAATTTGGTACTTGTGCGTGCTGCTGGTGCTGCCGAAGCCTTCTTTGGTGCGCCAATCTGGTGCGTGTGTGTGCATCACAAAATGCTGCCCTACCCTCGCGGAGGGCAGGGCAGTGTTTCCAAAAGATGAAGTTCCAAGTTCGAAACTTGGTGGATGCACACGCTACTCCTTTTCCTTGGTTTATTTTTGCTTATTTTTAGCCCTTAAAGATGCCTTTCGTTCCTGCCCCAATTGGACGCCAAATATGGATTTCTATATATCGTTGGAAAGCTCTGAATGTCAGCTTTCCAACGCAACTGGAAGCACATCAATCGGACGTCTGTAGCTCAAGTTATAGCCCTTTGAAGTAGGCATGGTCATGCTGTGAGCGCCCAGATTTTAACTTAGCCAAAATTTGCTTCATCCTCACTTTGCTTCATTATGATTCTGCCCTGCCCTTGGCAAGGGCAGGGCAGTGTGCGTGCTGGCTGCTTCCTTCCTTGATTTGGTCATGGGCCACGCTTTTAAAAGCGTGGCCTAAGGCTCCAAAGTGTACCCCAACTTCAAAGTGTACCCCAAAGCTCTTTTTTTCTCCTTTTTTTGTGCTTCTTTGCTTCTTTTTCTTCTTTTTTTCCTACAAGATTTATAAAATTAAAAGATCAAGAAAATATATCATTTAAGCACAAAAGCATTCAATATTTAAGCACAAATCATCAATTTCTTGTATGAAAAAGCATAGAAAATGGGTATATGATGACTTGTCATCATTGCACACTTAAGGTCTTTGGTTTGCTGTAAACAAAGCAAAATTATAGTCAAATATATTTCTATCATATAAAACTGATTTCATCTAAGACATATATTTGTTCTTACATTTTTTTCAGCTTGGTTTCTGCCTGCCATTTTTTCTTAAATGAAAAATACACCCATAGATATCAGTAAGATACACCCATAGATATGATTCAAATACACCCATAGATATGAGTCAGATACACCCATAGATATCAGTCAGATATCACTCAAACATGCATTAATATACAAGGTCAAGCAACATTATAAGGTCAAGCAATATACAACCATGGACAAGCAAATATTAGAACAGTTGCAACTGTTGACTATATTATAGTATATCAGTTCAGAAATATACACTCAACAAATTATGCTATATACACCCAGCAAAATACTCAATATACACCCACCAAATCACGTAATATACTCCCAAAAATCAGTTACCAGAAGAACTAGAACACCAAGAACAGTAACACCTAGAACAACTAAGAAGAACAGAATAACCTAGAAGCAAGAATAACAGTAAAACCTAGAACAAGTAGAACATTAAAAACTGTAAAATGAGACCTAGAACAAGAAGAACAGTAAAACCTAGAAGAACGTAGAAGAACAGTAAAACCTAGTTCTTCGTTTTCGAAATGTGGAAAATATACAATATGAGTAAAATAGTAACAGTAAGATATATCAGTAAGATATCAGTAAGATACACCCATATATATGAGTCAGATACACCTATTGATAACAGTAAGATACACCCATAGATATGATTCAGATACACCCATATATATCAGTCAGATACACCCATAGATATGATTCAGATACACCCATATATATCAGTCAGGTATCACTCAAACATGCATCAATATCAAGCAACATTACAAGGTCAAGCAATATACACCCATGGACAAGCAAATATAAGCAAGTGCTGACTATTACAGTATATCAATTCAGAAATATACACCCAACATTTTATGCCATATACACCCAAAAAATTACTCCATATACACCCACCAAACTACGAAATATACCCCCAAAAATCAGTTACCAGAAAAACTAGAACAACAAGAACAGTAACACCTACAAGAACGAAGAAGAACAGTGTAACATAGAAGCAAGAATAACAGTAAAACCTAGAACATTATAAACTGTAAAATGAGACGTAGAGCAAGAAGAATAGTAAAACGTACAACAACGTAGAAGAACAGTAAAACCTAGTTCGAAATCTGGAAAATATACAAGAATGGTAATGTAACGTACCTTGAGTATTATAGCTTTGTTTTCTCTGGAGATTCTTGATCGAGAGTTTTATGGTATGTTCATGGAGTTTTCGAATGTTAACGATGAGTTGTATATCTTGAGTTTCAAATGTTGCTCGAAAATGGAAGGGTTGCGTTTTCTCTGAATGGCTTTGAGAAGTGGAAGAAGTGGAAGAGTCTGCCATTAATAGGTGGTTTACGCGAAGAGAAGCATAACCGTTTGAGTGGGAGCGCGTGAATGTTACGCTCCATTCAATATAATTAGTGCGCGTGTGGAATGTTTGTGGGCTGGGGGCTTGTAACACTTGTAAGGCCTTATTGCTTGTATGTGTAGCAGGCCCGAAAAAAAAAATCTAAGTCTCGTTGACACACTCAACCTCTTGATCTTCTCCTTTCTCTTTTTTCTACCACGTTGTTTTTGCCGCCGACACTTATTGTCTTTGCAGTCAGCACTGGAGGCAGCCAACATCGCAGTCTTCGTAGCTGCCACACCACCACAAGCACATTGCTTCTATGGTTGTTCCTTCGTTGCTTCTACTCTTGCTGTTGCCGTGTGCGCCTCTTTGGATCATCTCCGCATCGTTCTGTTCTCCTGTTTGCTATTCTACACCGCCTTTTCTTATTGTGACCCAATTCTATTTTTCTCTGTTCTTTGAGGCTGTGTTTGTTTTTGGACAGAACAGGATATGACACTAAAACAGAGACAATAGAACGAAAACATTAAAAAAAAAATTTGTGCATTGTATTTGGATACGATAGACAAAACACTAATGTAATGTCCTGTATTATGTTTGGATAGACATAGACAAAACTAAGATATTATGCGAAATGACTAAAATAATCATGTAATTCCAAATTTTTTACATCAAGTACAAATTAATTTAATAAAAAATAAGAGTATATATGAGTATAGAAAATTACAAGAAGAATTGGTCTATGAACCAATAAGATAAAAATGGTATTAAAGTAACAAAATTAAGAATAAATAGAGTAACATAAAGTAAAAAAGTGAATTAAGTATCCATTAATATACAGCATGCTATAGAGAAGAGAATGAACGATAAAAAAGAATAAATTAATTATCCAGTCAAGTAAGAAATTCTATAAAAAAAGAGAGTATCTGAAAAAAATAACGCAGAGAAAGAAGAACTACAATGTAGAGAAGAAGCTAAAATTAGGAAAAATAAGAAGAGATAATAGTAGAATAATAAAAAATATCTATGGATAAAAAAGAAAAAAATTTTGATAAAAAAGTCCGTGTTCACTTTTTTAAATTTTGTATTTATCATTGTCTTTCGAAAAAGAATGAACACAAAAATATAAAATAGTGTTTATGTCTTTGCCTCCAAATACGTTTTAATCATTCGTTGTTCATGTTGTCTCTGAAACAAACGTTAGCTGAAAGCTTGCTTCACATTGCAAACTATAGTACTATGATATTTATCGTCGTTTAAACTTCCAATCCAAACTTGTATGTAAGCTTTCAAATTTTGTTCTTGAAAATCAAACTGCAATGTGTGAATTTCAGTTTATATTAGAGCAGGTGTCATTTACTTGTATAATCATGATTTTGTAGTGCAGTGACTGTGAATGACATGTTGTATTCGTTGTGAGTATTATATTTTCTTTTTCTTTTCGTATAGATTGTTATTATGTTCATTTAAAAGCTAGTGTATTGTACTATTGCTTGTTAGACTTTTTGTTTGTTTGTTTGGTTGATACAGTTAAAGTTTAAATTTGGGACGGGGACAGAGAAAAACTAGCATAGATATATGATTTTTGATACAAAAATATGATTTTAAAAGTAATGGATTTAAAATTGGACTTTTGATACAAAAATATGATTTTAAAATCTAAAACAATATTTTTAGAAAAATTGAATTTAAAACCCGACTTTTGATATTGGTGTTGAATTTACAAACCACAATTTACCGACAAGTATATCGGGTCATACTAAGTAACAACTCATGGTAAGTGAGTGTCGATTCCACAAGAATTAACGGACTAAGCAAGTAATGATCGACTAGTTGTGCTAGTTAGACAAGTTGAAATGAGGGTTTTGATTGTCAAATAGCATAAAAAGCAATGAATTAAGAAAGCAAACAATAAATAGTTGAGAAAACGGTATGAGAATGGAGTTAAAGTTTTGGAGATGTTTAAATGTCCAGATTAATATTCAATGTCAACTATCTTGATTGTGCAATGATTATGTTTATGGAAAATCTCAGGTGATTAAATTCCTATTCCTAGGCAATCCAATCTCCTCTAATGCACCCAACCATCAATCTCTTGATCACTAAATTGTATTAGAATGTGAAGTTCAAATTTCGATTTATATACCACACAACCCTAAGAATCCAAAAGCATAATGCAGTTATGTGTCACGTGTAACACCCTAATATTCAAATCCTTATGCTCGAGTCATAAGTCAATGATATTATGGTGGTATGACTCTCAAGTGGATTTTTAATACTTAATTATAAGTATATTTGAAGGGAATATTAATTGAGAAGCCTGAAAAGAGTAAAAAAAATTGCGAAGACGTATCACTCACGTTTCGACAACAAAAAGATAGACCTTGAAGTCGAAAGCGACATACGGATAAAGACATAAAGGATGCAAATAGCCACTAGTCACGACCCGCGAAGTTTAGGCCGGCTAGGGTATAGTATGAAAGTAGTTGACAACAGTATCTCCTAATCTCTCCCAAAAGAAACATAAGAGCCTCTATAGGCAAATTCAAAAGAGTTCAATACATAATATAATCTTTCAAAATAAAGGTGGAGGGATTCTAAGCAAAATATGAAGTAGAGAATATAAGGATCTTCGCCGTCTCTCAGACGAACCACAGCTCACTGCTGAGCACTTGGACCTGTATCTGAAAAATAAGAGATATATACAGAATGAGAACCCCCGACCCATGGGTTCCCAGCACGGTAAAAGTGCCAAATAAATACAATGCACTGAAATAAAAACTCACTAAGCATCCTAAACTTATTTCCACGAAGCATTCACCTTATGTTCTCGCTAATCCACAAATAGGCAACTGTCATAAGGAAAAGCTAAATCTAACTCATATTTCTCATGCTTCCTAACTTTCTAACTCTCCCACGAATCAGAATCAGAATGATAAACAAAATCATCATTAGTTGTTCTGTCTCAGCAATTCTATATCAATACATCATATCCTCATCTGGAGCAAGTGAATTCACTTCATTGCGTCTACCCAGGCAGCTCAAATTATCTCATTCAATAATCATCATCATTAATCAATCACATCATCAATTCATCTCATCAAGAACAGTTGATGAGCGGATATTTTATACGCTTTTTGGGGGTAATTACATGTAGATTTTAGTATGTTTTAGTTAGTTTTTAGTATAATTTTATTAGTTTTTAGGAAAAATTCATATTTCCGGACTTTACTATGAGTTTGTGTGTTTTTCTGTAATTTCAGGTATTTTCTGGCTGAAATTGAGGGAGCTGAGCAAAAATCTGATTTAGGCTGAAAAAGGACTGCTGATGCTGTTGGATTCTGACCTCCCTGCACTCGGAATGGATTTTTTGGAGCTACAAGAGTCCAATTGGCGCGCTCTCAATTGGGTTGGAACGTATATATCCAGGGCTTTCCAGAAATATATAACAGTCCATACTTTGCGCAAAAATAGACGACGTAAACTGGCGTTCAATACCAGTTCCATGTTGCAGTTTGGCGTTCAGTGCCAGAAACAGGTTGCAAGTTGGAGTTCAACGCCAGAAACAGGTTACAACCTGGCGTTCAACTCCAGAAACAGCCCAGGCACGTGAGAAGCTTAAGTCTCAGCCCTAGCACACACCAAGTGGGCCCCAGAAGTGGATTTTTGCACTATCCATCCTAGTTTACTCATTTTCTGTAAACCTAGGTTACTAGTTTAGTATTTAAACAACTTTTAGAGATTTATTTTGTATCTCATGACATTTTTAGATCTGAATTTTATACTCTTTGACGGCATGAGTCTCTAAACTCCATTGTTGGGGGTGAGGAGCTCTGCAGCGTCTCGATGAATTAATGCAATTATTTCTGTTTTTCATTCAAATATGCTTGTTCCTATCTAAGATGTTCATTCGCGCTTCACTATGAAGAAGGTGATGATCTGTGACACTCATCACCTTTCTCAATCCATGAACGTGTGCCTGACAACCACATCCGTTCTACATTAGATTGAATAAGTATCTCTTAGATTCCTTAATCAGAATCTTCGTGGTATAAGCTAGAATATTTTGGCGGCCACTCTTGAGGATCTGGAAAGCCTAAACCTTGTCTGTGGTATTCCGAGTAGGATTCAAGGATTGAATGGCTATGATGAGCTTCAAACTCATGATTGTTGGGCGTGATGACAAATGCAAAAGAATCAATGGATTCTATTCCAACATGATCGAGAACCAACAGATGATTAGCCGTGCTGTGACAGAGCATTTGGACCATTTTCACTGAGAGGATGCGAAGTAGCCATTGACAACGGTGATGCCCTACATACAGCTTGCCATGGAAGGAGCCTTGCGTGTGTGAAGAGGAGGACAAGAGAAAAGCTGAAATTCAGAGGACAAAGCATCTCCAAAACTCCAACATATTCTCCATTGCTGCATAATAAGTATTTATTTCATGCTCTTTTATCTTTTACAATCGAGGCTAAAGAATCCTATTGGTATCCTGACTAAGATTAATAAGATAACGATAGCTTGCTTCAAGCCAACGATCTCCGTGGGATTCGACCCTTACTCACGTAAGGTATTACTTGGGCGACCCAGTGCACTTGCTGGTTAGTGGTATGAGTTGTGAAAAGTTTGATTTACAATTTCGTGCACCAACAGTCCTCAGCGTCCACCGACACCAGCATGAGGGACCTCTCAGTTGTACAAACACAAGCAATACAGACAAGTAATGCATAATTAAGGTACTAGTAGAACAAGTAGCACAAAATCAGGTAATATAGCATATATGATATAACAATTCAAAACAAATAGGCAATCCCAAACAATTCAAACATATGCAAATGATGAATACCTGCCCTCTGGCTGATGATATCATCTGTCGGTTATATAGCCAACCCGACAAGTCTTGGTAGCTAACCATTGGACTGCCCCTCTATCGTGCATCCCCAACTCGATTTATTCTCGATCATAAGCATGATCATAATCATAATCATACAACACCCACGCTGGTGTTTATCCACGGGGGCGAGCTCATCCGGAACTTTCACTGTAACATTCCACATTTTTTTTACTACCCTACCCTCAAAATTTATCAAAATACATAAACTACCCTTTACCCCTTTTTTAAACCCTAACCCTCTATTAACACACACACCCCCTACTGAGAATAAAAGAAAGAAAAAGAGCGAGGGAAAATAGAGAGGCTGAGGATCAGGAAGAAGAAGAAAGGAGAGGAAGGGATGGCACCGGCGGGGCTGGCAGCCGCCGTCGCTGTTGTTGTCGCGGATCAAGAAGAGAGAGGGAGAAGGAGATCAAAACATGGAATGGGGGAAGGAGAAAGGAAGAAGCGCGAAAGAGGAGGTGATGTCCCGCGGTCCTCGCCGTCGCCCCTGGAGACCGTCCCTGTTGCAGCCGAAGCTTCCACTGCCATCGTCGAGGACTCCATCGCCACCACAAGAAGCCACTGCATGTGAAAGAGAAATACAAGACACACATAACAGAAGAAGGGGACGACATCTCATCGCTGTCGAGCCTTGTCGTTGCCGCTTGACAGGGAGTTTTGTCGTCGCCGTCACGGTTGCGGGTATGGGGGTTCGAAGAGAGAAAGAGGAGCTCGCAGAGGAGAGAGAAACGCAATGGTGAGAGAGAGGAAAATCTCACGAGGTGGGGGAGCTCGTACGCCTCTGCCATTGTTGCAAGCTGTGCCACCGCGCCTTTGGTCACTGGGAATCGCGCTGACATCACCGGAAATTCTGCAAGTTTGCCCTAGCTCAGCTTTGCTTCTGCCGGTTCTGTACTTGCCGGTAGGGTCATCGGATCTGTTGATGTAACATCCTCGTATTTCTTTTGTGAGGATCGAAGTTGTTGCTACTATCCCGGTCCAAATTTCGTGCTCTTTCATTTCATTCTACTTCAACCTTTCTCACATTTTATCTTGGCACTCTGCTTTGGTCTCTTCGGTTCTTTGGGACCAATTTGTGAGTAGGCTTTACATTTATAAGTATTTGGATTTGCATCTATAATTATTTTGATATGGAGTTCTCTAAACTTATAATTATACTTATAAAGATTATTATCAAAGAATTTTAAATTAGATTGAACAATCGATTTATTAGAACTAAATATTTATCCTCGTTAAGCTAATTTTAATATGCACATGAGAGTATATGTTTTATGACATTACAAGCATGTTTGATGAAGCTTTATATTATTTTAAAATATTCGATTTTACTCGAATATGTATTTTGTGAAGCATTGAAGTATTTGTTAGTACTTATTTTAAAATTGGGCAATGTTTGAAATGCCTTAAGATTAAGAAAGTATGATTGAAAAAGATTTGAATGAAAAAGTATTATTTGATTTGATTTGATTTGATACCTTATATGTTTGAAAGACCGAAGAATTTGTTATATTTAAAAAGTATATGTTTTGAATTGGTTTGGAAGGCTCATATTAGAAAATCGTAGTTAATGGCGATTATGGCGTTAACCTAGATGCATCTAGCTCAGACCTCAGCTAGCAGGGGCGTTGCTAGCCTAACGTGTAGGCCACACGTTGGATATATTATTCCGTACGGACACACGAGAGGAAAGGGCTAACCTTAGAGGTGGAGCCGCCCAAGTGTGGACTATTTGATTTGATTTCTGTATGAGAACTCCCTTATTGATTCACTCATTCATATAAATTATTATTTTCTAACTAAAATTATTTTTATAACAATGTTTATATGGTCTCATGTGAATTATAGATGTATTGTTGATGCACGAAAACTTGTCTCTCAACAAATTTTTGTTCGGCAAGTATACCAAATTATCGTCAAGTAAAAACTCGCAATAGAGTGAGGTCGAATCCCACAGGGATTGATTGGTCAAGCAACTTGAGTTGGAAGAGTATGCTAGTTGAGCTAAATAGAGTATAGTTGAGAGTTGCATAAAATTAAATGGCGGAAAAGTAAATAGCAGAAAATAAAGTGCAGAATCTTAAATGGGAATTTCGGAAAATGAGCATGGAAATATATGGCAGAAAGTAAAGAGAATGGGTAAGATCAGAAATAGGAAATTCATTGGGCTCAAGAGATGTTGTATTCTCCGGATCAAATTCATTTTCATCTCTTCCTCAATCAAAGCATCTATTGATCTCCTTGGCAATCTTAAGTGATTGGGTTCCAATTCCTTGGCAACCCAATCTCTCTAAGCTTGAACAATTGCCCAATTCCTTGATTTAATTGCTCATGGGAAGAGATGAAGCGTGGTCACTGATTATACCACATGTATTTCCAAATCAAAGTATTGGGAGGATTACATGTCACTATATCCGCCCAGACCCCAATTTGCTCCAACATGAGAAAGCATTTCTAGCATGATCTCCTCATCCCTTTTCCAAGGCTCAGAGGAGATCCAATTATGGAGAGTTTTTTTTCCAAGACAACTAACCAATTGAATTAAGGTCGAAAGCTTTCTAGTAAATCAAAAGAGAAGAAAGAAGAAGAAGAATGAAAACTATAGTTGATCCATCAAATTACAACAGAGCTCCCTAACCCAATGAAAGGGGTTTAGTTGTTCATAGCTCTGGAAATGGAAAATGGCAGAAAAGAATACATGCTTAGCTAAAAGTGTAGAAAAGTAAATATACAGAGGGTAGTTCTCCAAAGTGCCAAGCTTCTGTATAGTTCAAAACTACTCCTATATATACTACTTCTCTTGATCTTCTAGTGAGTTCTTCAAGTCTTGGATGTGGGCCTTAGATCTTGAGTTGAAGCAGATACAATCTTTAGTGGGCTCAGCTTGTAGAAAAGTATGAATTTGGCATGGGCGTTAGTGAAGTTAACGTTAAGTGAAATTATGGGTTCGAGAACGTTAGTGGTAATCACCTTTTTTTATTAACGTTCCAACCCCATATAGTCCACGTTAGCTTCCACATTAGTGGCACTAACGTGACCACTAACATTGCCTTATGAACCTTCGCAAGCGTTATTGGGAGTCACCTTTCCCAATAACGTTGCCTTGTGCCCCTTGTCCCTACGTTAGAGTTCACGTTAGTGTAACTAACGTGGCTCTTAACGTGGGCATGCCTCATTTTCGAGAGTGTTAGTGACACTCATATTTGTCACTAACGCTCCAAGTGGCCCTACTTTCCACGTTAGAGCTCACGTTAACTAAGTTAACGTGGCCACTAACGTGGTAGTGAATGCCATCTCCAACGTTAGTGACAAAGGTGAGTGTCACTAACGTTGGCTCATCAATCTTAGCTCCACGTTAACTTTCACGTTTGTGGTCTTAACATGACCACTAACGTGGGCAATGCTAGTTTGATCCAACGTTAGTGACAAAGGTGAGTGTCACTAACGTTGGCATTGTTCCTCTCTTCCACGTTAGAGTTCACGTTAACTAAGTTAACGTGACTCTTAACGTGGCTCATTGCCAATTCTTGGAACATTAGTGGTGTTCACGTTTACCACTAACGCTGGAGCTCTCTTTATTTCCACGTTAACATAGTTAACGTGGCAATTAACGTGGGCTTATGATGGCTTCGCAAGCGTTATTGGTGATCACTTTTCTCATTAACGTTGTAAGCTCATTCCCATTCCACGTTAGTGGTCACGTTAACTTAACGTGACTACTAACGTGGTTCTTCCTTGCTTCCTTTGTCCTGAAATCAAGCAAATAAAGTGCATCAAAGCTCTAGCCAAAGTCATGAGATTATGCATCATCAATTTGTCATTCAATTCCTGCAAAATCCTCATGAAATCATGTAAAATTCACAATAGTTGCTTGAATCAAGGTGTGAGTGTATTTTCATCCAAAACTTGCCTTATTCTCTAAGAAAATGCATGAAACTACCCTAAAACAGTAAAGAAAAGGTCAGTGAAACTGGCCTAGATGCCCTGGCATCAATTGTCTAGTCACTGAGTTGCAAAACTCATTCCGTTTTTCTAAAAAATATTTTTAGGAATAGATACTTGAATATGTGAGTCCTTCTATTCAAGAATTATGATCTGCAATGGGTATCTGTTCCTTGTTGAGTTCCTAGACGCTGTATGCTCCATATGTCACAGGCAGGATTCAACCATTCTTAATTATTTTAAGTTTTGTTAAAAATGTATAAATATTTATTTTAGAACTTGTAAATTATTCAAAATCTTTGTAACTTTCTTATTTAATTTATATTTGAGTCTGATAGGCTTGCTAGGGAACTATTTTCCTGAGCGCCGATCATGGTTCATTTTGGGCCGTGACATTCACAGTGTCTGGCTACACTTACGACATAGGGTCAGCAGGATCTCGGATCTCAACTTGGAGCAAGTGGAGCCGACCCATTGCATCTACCCAAGGAAATCCGAGACTCCGATAGTTTCAATCTCAAATCATACTCGACTGGGAGTAAGTGGGGGCTAACCACTGCATCTACCCCATGAGTCTCAAAAGCTCAACCTAAAGCGAGTGGAATCACCACTATTACCACTACTACCCATGCATCATAATCTCTAACCCGGAACAAGTGGGACGAACCACAACCCTTGCTACTACCCAGGCATCACAATCTCTAACCCAGAGCAAGTGGGACAAACCATAACCCTTACATCTACCCGGGGAGCCTATATACTAACCAACCTGGAGCAAGTGGGATGCAACCACAACCCTTGCATCTACCCAGGAGGTACGTTCTCATATACCAGGAGGAACCAAGGAGGGGATCCTAACCTCGCACCATCTCGCTGAGGCGATTTTACAATATCAAGAGGGACAAGGAAATGGATCCTCACCTTCCTTCATCTCTCTGGGGTCGCACTTCTGAGAAAGAGAGCTCAAGATAAAGCAATCATTCAAAGCCATATTTCTATTTCCAGCCATAAATCAATATTTATCATAGCCATCCGGCTCATGGCATAACCCATGACCAGCCAGTAATCATTATCAAATACAGCCCTTTGGCTCACGGCATACACCGCACTTCCATCATCACCCTCAATAACTCATACAGTCATCATTAATCATAACTTACAATTAATCTCACTTACTTCATCCACAAGTTATCACATGTCCTAGCTTCATTTCATTACTAGGCATACTATAAAGATTTAGGACATAAAGGGTGAAAATGGAAACTCAGAAGTCTGAAATTTGGCTTTGAAAACTCAAAAAAATCAACCTTGGGGTGAAAACAGGGTCACGCGTGCGCGTCGCCCACGCGCACGCGTGGAAAGCCATACGTTACAACAACGCGTATGCGTCACCCACACGTACGCGTGGATGGGAGAAAAGCCAAGGGACGCCTGCGCGTCAGCTACGCGTACGCGTGGGTGCGTTTTGTGCCCCACGCACAAAACCAGCTCGATTCTCGGACAACTCTTAAGAATTTGACTGGGCAATTGGTGCAGCACATCGACGCGTACACGTGGACCATGCGCACGCGTAGGGAGTGAAAATTTGAAAATGACGCGTGCACGTCGGCCACTCTTACGCGTGGGAGTGCGTTATAGTCCTGCTTTCATATTCTTCGTTAGAATATATAATTGATTGAATAATAAAATATTAAATATTAAATATAAGTCTTAGTTAAACAAAATAACAAATTTAAGCTGATAACAAATTTATTATATATCTTTAACACTAAAGACAAGATAATTGAATATACACAAAATTTAATTTATTAATTTGAATCTAGTCCTTATTATTATTTCTTTCGTTAGGTATAGTACAGTTCATTTGTTTAGTAAAATAAATTAATGAAACTACGTAAGCAATGAATAATATATAATTATATGGTGTTTTGTGTTTTAATATTATTGTTATTTTATTTTCTGTTTTAATTAAAAGAATGACGTTATAAATGTAAATAATAAAAAATTTGAATTTGTTTAATTGTTATTTATTTTATTTTTTGTTAAAAAAATTATTAATTTATTATTTATGTTATTTATTAAATTAATTATAAATGTAAATAATAAAAAATTCAAATGTGTTTAATTATTATTTATTTTATTTTTTGTTGAAAAATTATTAATTTATTATTTTTGTTATTTATTAAATTAATTTTTTTTGTGGTTGAACTTTACGAGGTTGATAGGAATTTTTTGTCTCGTAAGCTTAGCCAACCAGAAACGTGGCATTCGGCAGTTGACTAAACCTTACGAACCACTGGGTTCTACCAGCTCTCGAGAGTTGGAGTAATCAGAGGGCATTCGGCGATACTAGCTGCTCTTATGGAAAGGTGGCGGTCGGAGACACGTACGTTTGTAATGCCAGTGGGTGATGTTACAGTGACACTGGAGGACGTGTTATACTTATTCGGCCAACCGATTGACGGAGAGGTTGTGACTGGTTGGACCGATAGCAGTCACGACTTCTTGGTCGCCCAGAGTCTCGCAATATTCAGCAGCAAACCCCAAGTAAGCAGTTCCTCAAAGAGCTACATAAATCTTTCAAGGGTTGGCCATATTAGAGACACACAACCTTTGGATACATGGGAGTCAGTTATGCGCTATGTTAGGTGTCACATCTTCTGTCTGTTGGGTACCACCCTCTTCGTGGACAAGTCAACAGTATATTTCCACGCGAAATATCTACCACTGCTCCAGAATTTTGATCAGATCAGCAATTACAGTTGGGGGTCAGCTTGTCTTGCAAACCTTTACAGGTCACTGTGTTGTGCATCACGGTACAATTGCAAGGAGATGGATGGGCCACTAGACTTGTTGTTTGTTTGGGCGTGGGAGCGTATGCCAAGGCTTGCACCCATTCCCCGACACCAGCTTGCGCTGGCTGAGATACTAGTGGCACGCAGGTATACGTCATTATTTTATAAGAATTTAACTTGTATATTATTTTTAGGCAAAATGTAATTCAAACTATGTGAATAATGTTCTATGTTGCAGATGGAGTCATCATCCACAGGCCCGAAAATGGATGGCTAGGATTCAGGCAAACATTAGGCATGCAATCAACATTATGGAAGAGGTGAGTATGGGTTTTGAGGGTTTTTGTTATAATTAATGGTATTTTTAATAATCTAATGCCCCTCGATTTATTTTGCAGTTTGTATGGAGGCTGTATATCGGCATCATCATTCCTGCCGAACTACATGCACACCTTGATGTCTGTGACATGGTGGGGCCGTTGGTGTCATTCGAGTGTGTTGAATGACTTCCTGTGGACTGAGAGGTTTGCCAGTACAGATATCACAGTCTCCCCCTCTGGCAATACAAGCCATACTAGTCGAGACGCATTGCTATACTCTTCGGGGAGTACAGCACCATGACTGGTGCAGGATTTATGACGAATGGATACAATAATAGGGTAAACGCCACAACAGTTGTCTGCGAGATCAGGATCTGCAACCAATTGTCGACTTCACCCCATCTGCCGATTATCGGAGTTGGTACATTAGATCATATGGGATGTACCTGAGGTTGACGGAATTCATTCATCAGCACCCACCATAGTATCCACCTCAGCAAGCACCACCTTAGCAGCCACCATAGTATCCACCGTAGTAGCTACCTCAGTATCCACCGTAGCCACCACCTTATGCAATGTTTCAGCTGTTTCTTTATCATCGTCCACAGCCATCGTCGAGCCATCACAGATTGCATCATAGCCATCAGTTTTATCATAGATCACATCACAGCCATCTTGGATTCAGGCTCGCAGACATTCCCCTATTCTCACCATCACAACCATCACCTGGGGACTAAGATATCATTCGTCGATTCCTTGATAGCATTGGTCCTCGTCTTGATGATGCTTACATCTCAACCATCCCTTCACAGTAGTCCTCGCAACTCTACCGGGCATCGGTCGACGGTTTGTCTCATCAACATCATCTACCGGCCAAACTAGATAGTCGAGCCAGTGTATGCATCAAGTCGCATATTCAGATCGATCGGGGTCGTATGAATGCATCACAGTAAGCTCCGATCGGTCTAGACTTGAATGAGCCGACACAGGAGCATATTGGCGAGTATATCCCCAGTCCTTCCGTTAGTCGAACTTTGTTTACTTTCATCATTGTATTTGTTGTATTAGTTTTCAGTTTAGACGAACTTTGTTTCCTTCATCGTTGTATTTCTTGTTTTAGTTTCAGTTTAGATGAACTTTTAATGCATTAACTCAAATACATTAACTTAAAACTACATAGATATCGAAATATAGAATTGAACTACATTAACTGAAAGACTACATTAAAATTCAGAATTGAAATACAATGACTCAAATTACATTGATATTAAAAATACTACGAGCTCCCATCGCCACCAACCCCACTTGGTCCAGCACGTTGAGGACATCTACTGCGACAATGATCCTGTCCCCTGCAAAGATGGCATTCCCGAGGACCACGCTTTTCCTGTGAATCCATTTCATTCAAATAGCGAGCGATTTGGGACAACCCTTTGACTTTCGTCTCAAGGCAAGATTCACGACCATGGTCGGTCCTAGGTAATCAGGCCATGTCTCTGTGTCGCCCAATAGAACAAACTCAACTCTGTAGACCTTCTGAATCTCTGACATCTTGTATACATTGCTGACACACACCTGCCGATTTAGTCGCTGATTAGCAGAGCACACAATAACATGGCGACAAGGAAGTCGCTCCACCTGAAAATACCCACAGTCGCACCTCTGTCGTGGAAGATCAACAACTAACACTTTTCCACTAGGCATTTTGCGCACCTCAAATACCTCGTTTCTTCTATCAAACTGGTTCACAACGATGTTACCTACACATTGCATGTTTGCCTCTATCCACTAAGTGGCAAACTCAGAGAAAGTAAATCCAGCACGCTTGCACTGGTAAGCCTCAGTACTCTTCCACGTAAATAACTCGTTCAACTAATAATATGTTGCTCGGACTAGCACCAATATAGGAAGATTTTAAGCACCCTTCAACACAAATTAATGCACTTAACAAGGTTCATCGTCATGTGACCCCATCGATGTCCCTTGTCAAATGCCAACACCCACTGGGGATGATCGATGTTGTCGCACCAACGAACATATGTCTCGCCTCGTTCTTGCAACTTCTTATAGTTGGCGTTGTACTTCTCCACTGTCCTTGAATACCCAATGTTGACCACAAGTTTTTGCAAGTACGGAACCTTGAATTCTCTCAAGAAGTTACTGCCAATGTGCCGAATACAAAACATCCATCATGCTCTTACAACATGTGTTCGTAAATTACTGAGAAAAAAGTGCCTCGCATCAACAGTCTCACCCTGTACAATAGAAAAAGCAATCGGTACAATATTTTGATTCCCATCTTGTGCAACTGCAACCAAAAGACAACTTTTATATTTTTCGTATAGGTGGGTCCCACCAACCTGAACCAGCGGCTTGCAATATTTGAAAGCTCTTATGTAGGGGTTGAAGCTCCAGAATACCCGATGAAGTATTCTAACACCGTCCACCTCTTGACTCCTGTTATACAGGGTCGTGTTTCTATTTGGACTTGTGAATTAGGCATCTTCTGAACCATTGCCAAGAATTACAGCAGAAAAGCTTGGTAAGATTCTTCCCATCCACCGAAAACCTTAGCTATTGACTTCTACTTTGCCAGCCAAGCCTTCCGGTAACTAATAGTGTAGTTAAATCTTGCCTGGACCCCCGTAATTGTAGTTTTGGCCTGTATGGATGGATCAGATTCAACCAATGGCTTCATAGCCTCAGCAATTGTGTCCAAGTCTAACTTAGAGTGATCTTGTGAGATCATTCCCATGGAACATGTGTGCCTCCAGTTGTATCTTTGAATCTCCCAACAAACTTTCTTCTGTATCAAGCTGGCTCGAATAAGCCAGTCGCACCCACGTCCATAATTCTTGCACTTTCCATAGAACGTCTGTGTCTCAGATTCATAAACAATGTAATCGATCGACTCCTCTGGAGATAGCGTAACTCCGAATTGCCGTAATGACTGATTTTCTTGAATCGTATTCCATTCCAATCCTAAACTCCCCATCCTCAGGATCAGCAACACCTATAAGAAAACATTTGTCGTTCATTGATCCGCTAAAACAAAATCAAGTAAACATATTATCCACTGCTCATGTACCTATGTTTGCATATTCGGGAAACTCCGGTGCATGCATGGCGTCAAGATCCAAACTACACATAAAGGGTGGAACGCCCATCGGTTGACTAACTGCGGCTAGAACTACTAAAGTTTCCGCCACTGCCTCACCTCCTGCATCGCCATCCTCGTCCTCATCACCGGCTTCGTACGTAGCTTCGAACTCCTCATTGCTATCATCGTTCATTCCCAAGTACGCCTCAACTCTGTCATCTTGCACATCTGGGTCATGTTGAACCTCATATGCAACAATATGCTCAAACTCAACATATAACTCAATCCTCGGGTGTTGCACCTGAGTTTGCTAGTGAACACGAAACATCCGTTGAATACTTGTTTCGTCGATGATTAGCATAACCTCAAATTGTATCAGGCTGCCAAGTACCACAACCGGACTCCTGTAAAGAATGTTGGTCACCCTCTTTACAATGTCAGTCTCTATGCTTTGATAGAGCCCATACTGTAGTTCAACAAACGTTATAGTGCATGGAACCACAAACGAAAACATATTCTCACACGCAAAGCTCACACCCTCATACGTATTTCATACGACCTCACCGTTGTGGTAAACCACTATATTTGCAATACCCTCCATCGTACCAACCTTGGAGGAAAACACTTCTTTCAGAATGAAGCAAAATGGTTACGAATTTTGCTTTTTATAGATATAAGACTTACCTCGCAGGTTACATGTTGCTAAACCATCCAACCAACGTTCGCCACGTGTGCAACACGCAACCTGCGTGTTGCCTGCCACGTAGAAATCACACATCATGTGTGTTGACGAATGGTTGTCATGTGTCAACACAAAACTTACGTGCTGTTTTAGATTTAGACACATGTCCAATACGTGAGTTGCGTGCTGAATCAGCACGTTACCTACGTATTGTGCCTGCACCTCTACAATATCCACCTGTCTCTATATATATAAAAAACGTCCATTTCCAGAAAAAAAAAAAAAAAAAAACACAAATCTTTACTCCATATTTAAATTCTTTAGCCTAAGAACCACTCAATAATTTTTTAAATCTCATTGGCCCCACTAGCTAATGAATATATGCGTCCTGTCCCACCTTTTTGCAATGCTTTGCTTGGTTATGACATTGTAAGGATGTTATAGTCATTTCATCAATAAAATTCAAAAAAAAAAAAAAAGCTTTTCCTTACCCAATTAAGATGCAAGAATGATTAACTACAAATAGTGAAATCACTAACTGTATATACCACCACAAAGCAAAACTTGATAATGAATCAATCATCTAATATATATAAATCAATAATGAATCTTTACAGAAAAAATAATTGAAAAAAAAGTACGAATGAAAATATCTGTCCTAAGTCCTAACTAACTATACATCACAAGAAAGAAAGATCAACTCGTGGTGCCTTGTTTCCAAACAACAACTTGAGATCATTCTCCAATGGCGTCAAGTTCAAGTCCATACACATAACCCTCTTGCTATTCGATCTCTTCAAAACCGGAACTTTGACAACAGCATGGTTTATAGGATTAGAAGAAAACCCTTTATTATTATTATTCTCTCTGTGCTTTCTCATGTGGCCACCTAATTGCTGCCCCAAAGAGAATCCCATTCCACAAATTGAACACTCGTGCATCTTCTTGGGTTTCTTGGGCTCTGACTTGAGTTGTTGTTCATCACCATGATCACCATTATGCTTTTGTCTCTTGTGACTGGTTCTGTGCCCACCAAGTGCTTGAAAAGATGCGAACTTGCGGCCACATGTCTTACACTCGAATTTCTCACTACTCTTCAATTCTATGGCACTTGAGAGCAACATTAGGGTATTTGCCAAATAATCTATGCTCTCTTTTTCATTGTTTGTTTCTCTTTCTCTCTTGATAACTGTCATGAAGAATTTGAATGAATGAATCGTATATGTGAATAATTAAGCTTTGAGTGTGTGAATGAATGAATTTTGGGAGAATGAGGAAGTGTGTGCGTGTATTTATAGGGGAGTTATATTACTTGGTGAGAAAGTCAAAGGTATTGTTTGGTTCAACTTGGAAACCACGGAAACTGGGAAAGGTTCCATTTTGTTCAGCAAAAAACAAATCAGTTGGACTTTTTGACTTTCTTTGTTCTAAAAGTTCTAACTGCGTTCGTGGATGCTTACATAATTCCGCGCTATCGTATCTAATAGGTTTCTTAACTTAATTTGGAAGATTCCTCATCTAATTGTCACATGTCATTATATCTCTTTAAATAAAATTATTTGTTTTAGGAAAAGTATACGAAACCAATTCTAAATTAGTCAAGAATTAAATAACTTAATTAATTATAAATATAGTAATTATTTTATTTATTTATGATTTAAAATATTAGTTATTAAATATTTTATTACATTTAAATTAGAAGGAGATATATTCAGTATCATTGCAACGTGAATTACAGAAACTAATTCAATTAGTTTCTATCTTTTTACCCTCCTTCTTTCTCCAAATATCTAAAATATGATAAATCAGAAAATAAATTTAGAACCATCCAATTTACAAAAAAAAAAATATCCTAATGCCTAACATAAACACCATCTACATAGAGGTTTTGGAACATTTGACTGATCTTTTGTTAAAACTATCTTGATTCCCTAACATTATTATATTTTATTTTAATATAAAATTTTAATTTTTTTTAATTTTAAATTTTTATTTTAAAAAATAAAATATAACGCAAAATTTAAAATTTAAAAAATTTAGATATCTTTATATAAATAAAAAAATAACGTATCTAATTATGTGATTTATTTTTTTTTTTTTAAAGATATGCAAATATAATATGTAAATTTTAACTTATCCTAAATATTTATATTTCTCGCTATTATAAATAAATAATTAAATAAAACAGGATATCATGATTTCATGAATAAGTGATGCCCACGTAGATCAAATACACGGAATTAGATTAAACATTAAAGTTCCAGATTTGGTGTAATTTCTGTGTCTTACAATTTCGTCTCTAACATTTTATTTTATTGATATTAGTCTCTAACATTTTATTTATTACACTCAAAGCTTTAATCACAAATCTATATTCACGAATAGTCCATCAATTTATAAAACAAAAACAAAATTTGCACGTACTATTTAAAAAGTAGGATATATACAGGACTAATCTATATCTTAATTGAAATAATACGTGATCATTTTTCAATTTTAAATTTTAAAAGACTATTATATTCTATAATTTATTCATATCATTAAAAATTTAAATAAAAAAAATCAGAAATAAGATTGTCTGACCCAAGAATTATTAGAGACCAAATTGTCACTTTCTTTAATGCCCTGGACAAACTTTCACTCTACTTATTAATGTCCTTTATTCTTAAAACTTATAGACCTTAATTAGATTATATATCAATAATATTTGAGAAATAATAAAAAAATAATCTAATTAGCTTAAAAATAATTTATTTAATATTTATTAATTACCACTAAAATAATAAAGCAATTTTTAATATAACAATATATAATTATAAACATTATATACATAAAATTGGATGTCTAACCTCATCGAATAGTTATAAACAAAATAAGAACATAATATATCATAGTAATTATACAATAACAGAAAATATATACAAGTCATATATGTGTCGAACCCTGCCAAATTGGTGTGTTTGAAAAGTAAAAAAAAAAAAAGTTATTTCTTTTAAGTAAAAATATATGTTATTCGTATTTAAAAATCTGTCTTATTGAATAGTAAAATCCGTAATATTTGTGAGTAAAAATAAAATTGTGTTATTACTTATTAGAGGATCAAAATATTTGTTATTTCAGTTTTAGTAATTTTATTGGATTAAATAATTTAATTTTGATACAATATTAGTATAAAATAATTTTACATCTTATATGTGCATCCAATTATTAAATCAGAAAAAATAATTAAATTTAACATTAAATATATGAATAATCATCAAAAAACAGATATAAGTAAACAACTAGGTAAATTAATTTATACAATTAAATTATAAGTATATCAAAATTAAACTCTCTCACTAAATCAGTTAGTTTTATTTCCAGTAGTCCACGTGACCCTCACATGCTTCATTACCTCTAGTCCTCTACTACTTTAATAACCGTGTGATTGCAACTTGCAGTGTTTTTGCAGTTATGCTACCGAGTAAGGCTGCACGGTTGAGCAATCGACTTGTATGAATCTTCCATATCCTTGTCAAACAAGCCAGCATAATAGTTCCATGAAGCTTCCATGTCATTTTTCTCGGAATATTTTATTACACCATTTTCTAGTAACCAAAAGTCAAATAAAGAACATTAATGTAAACGCATAAATGTCTGAGGAATAATATTATTAATCTCCATTCAAACAGAACTGCTGTGAAGCGCACCCCATTTTTGGGTAGCAAAATCATGTTTTTTCTCTTAGGTTTCTTGTTAGTTGTCCAGTAAAACACTTCAAAAACCAGCCAAGTACTTAAGCCGCCATAGGCGCCAGCTAAAATTAAACTTACGCGGAGAATTGTCCATGTAGCGGAAAGTGTGCGAAACTTCTTTCTTCTTATGCACGTAAGTCTAATATGAAAAGGAACAGCAGTACAGCACAATGTGGTGAAGCTACATATATAAATGAAAATATATAATATATAATATGTAGCTTGCATTCACAAGCAGTAAATGAAAATTCTGTTATATAACTTCCCATGGCTGAATTTTTTAAATATGGGGGCATGAAGCATTGTGAATTGCAAAATTATTGGTGAATTTGGTGATTTTACTTAAATATGAAATTACTTTAAAAAATTTAAAAATACTATTTTGTTTTGTTAAATTATTTCTTAATAATAATATTAACTATTTGTTAATTAAATTGACCAAAATTAATATTTAAAAAAAATTACACATCTAATTTAGCAATATATTCTTTACTCTTAGTAATATCACAAACCATTTTTTTCTCTTCTTACTATTTTCTTCCTTACTAGTTTTTTTCTTCAAAAATAAAAATGATTATCAAATTTGAGCTTGAATTTAATGTATCGATTTCTAGGATGTGCTGTGACTAAAACACCGCTATCTTTTCCCCGCCCTTCAATTTTCCATCATTCACCAAAACACTCCCACCCCTTTCAGCCCAATCTCACTCCTCGAAAAACCGCTTAATAATAATGTTCACGAGCATCATAATGTTCACCAACTATCATTCTTCTAAAGTAAGCTAACAAATTGCAAAATGTTTAGGATACATGGGAGTGGTACTCATCAGTTGATGAGCTTTTTTTACTTGTACACATGATAACTAAACAATTGCCTTAATTCACATTTGCAAATGGTGTCCGATTTGGAGATGCTGATGGAAGTGGAATTTTGCTTTCCCATTTTGTATGGTTGAGCGTGGAACCGTCTTCTGTAATCTGAGTTCTCATCTTCTCAATGGAAGCATGGCTTGGGACCACAGTTCTTTTATAGGATGTTGGACTTGTATTCTTGTCAACCTAAGAACAGAAACAATATTCTGTTAGTTATTGGCTAATTTTTTTCCTGTCTCCCTAACAAGATCAACAACAATTAAATTCTTTGTTAGTTTCACATACCACGTAATCTAAAACAAGGCTTTTATCTGCTTGGACAGAGATGTTTGATATATTTTCATCATGCTTCTGTTGAACAGAGTTAAGCTGTTCCAACCACTGTTTAGTCATAGAATCAATTTCCCTCTTGGTTTCGTGGTCTAGCATTAGTGCACCTGGAAGTAAAAGTTTTTTGTTTCTCAGGCCTCAGAAAATAAAGAAATGAAAACTGAAAACCATTTACATCTGATATATTTTCAGTCAAATAGTTTAGTAATTTACCATTTACATCTGTTAACAAGTTGCGAGTTCCGGCAGTATAATCTGAATCCAAAGTCAATGACGCAGACACACAGTCCCGATTTAGAGCATCATTTTTAATGATATTATCCCTGTTAAGCATCAATAGTAGTTACAAGCATTAGAACTAATCAGATTATAGAAATATCTTGTTATAAACAAAACTAAAATATGTGATCTAAAGCTTACTTCACTGTAGATTCAAATTTTACAAGACTGTGCTTGTGGATATTGTTTAAGGACATGTGAGCACTTTCCCACTGCAGCCTGGAGCAGTCCACTTTCTTTGAGCTGCAGAGCATAAGTAACAATCACATAAAAATGTGTCTAATTTTTTTTTCTTTTTTTACTAAATAAATAGTAAAATGAAAGCTTACCAATCCAAGAGAGAATTTTCCATGCTGGATTTGATTTCATTTGCTGAGAATATCTGCTCCACAAAATGACATTTTGCATTCTCAACATATTCGCAAAGTTCCTTAGTTGCATCTTTTGAAACTTGCTGAATGCTGAACATCTCATGCTGGAGTCTCTCGGACTGTTTTGTACTCATGACCTGCATATTTCTTGATGCCTCTGAGACCTGATACATATTTTTTGACAAGTCAGCACTACTGCAGTTGACATGATATGAATTGTACATATCAAGAAGAGAAATATGAATAAACAAGGAATATGAAATTGATTGATTGACCATAGTGATTCTGTTAGAAGTCAATCTCGCCAAAATTGCTACAATTTCCTCTAAGGCTTTCTCTTCCTCTCTCACAGCATCTTCCTGTTACATGTGTTAGAAAGGAAATCAACCACGAGAGGCTAACTTAGAGATGACGTGATAAGTAACTCGGAGGCACAAAATATTTACCTACCTTGAACTTCTTCTCAAAATTAGTTAAATGATTGGACCTCTCAATGTGAGTTTCTTCGAGAATTTCCATGACTCTTGAAGATCTCAGATGAATGTCATTAAAGAAGTTCACAGTTGCCTCAGAAACCACTCGTGCTGAAGTCAAACTTTGTTGCAATCCCTACATTGATTGATGAAATAGCATGATTAAATAATTGTTTTAAGTTCTAATATTTTACCCAAGAAAAAATTGAAAAGTTGTAAGTAGAACGTACTTCTTCTTGTTGTTGGATAGAGAAAGCTAGTAGCTGCTTTTGCTCAGCAAGAGAATTCTGGATATTGCATATAACATCGTTGGCTTCATGAACAGCAGTACCAAGAAACTACAAAAGAGAGAAAGGGATTGAAAGTTAAAGTAAAAAGCAAAGGAACCATTAAATTTCATTAAATACACAATCCAATCATAAACCGTAAAACCAATCTATCCATTATTCATGAACAATCAACACCGACTGTCCAACTAAGGTGGATGTGAGCATTTGAAATAAACCAAATTTTGCTGAGTAAACTTTAGTTAAATTTAAGTCGAGTTAACCCATTTGCGTAACCATGTTTTCGTATCTAACAAAACCAAGCAATATTTGCATGAGCTCTTACCTCCTCAACAGCCAATGCCTGTGATGAAACTTGAGACTGCATCTGCTCCATATCAGACGAAGCTTTCATATGTAATGTATTGGCTAGACCTTTCAAGGTCTCTACTCCTGAAGTATAAATCTCAGTCATTTTCTTGATCCTTGATTCTAGAGATTGTGTAGCCTGATGAAAGATTGCTGCTAGTTAGAAAATGAATAGAAATATGGCAAACATAGATTGAAATTGAAATAAGATTTCTTTTATCCATTTTTCTTACTTCACATTTACTGGTGAGGAATGAGGAGACATGATCTTCCATGCACCTCAGTTGTTTCTGCTGTTGACTAATAGACCCAGCAATGGTTGTCTGCAAGTCTTTTAGGCCCTCGTTTAGAAGAGAACCAAAATTCAATATTATCTTTTGATTTTCTGCCTCCATCCTTTCTTTTTGATCTGTGAGATTAACAAAATAAGATACTTAAGAAAAGAAAGTATATATCCTGCAAAAACCTGTATAGTTCAGTTCAGAGCATTTCCTGTGAAGAAAATTTCTTATGGTGGTCATCAAAGTTCAGAGCAAAGTAAATCATACCTAATTTTGAGGATAGTGAATCAATATGATCTGATGCGATCTGCAGATCAGTACACATTTCCTTCGCACGCCCGACTAAGGCATTTTCTGTTGGAGATAAAATAAAGCAAATCATATATACTGAACAAAAACAGCACAAATGTGCCAGCATGTGACAATTGATAAACCTGATTTCAGTAGCTTGGAAATTGTATGTTCCTTCTCCTTCAATGTTGAAACTACCAGCCTGTAGTTCTCTTGGAGATCTTGCAAGGTGTTGCTAGTTTTTTCTAATTTTTCCTGAAGCGGTAGTTTAATTTGAGATAAGATACTCTTAATCTGAAACTTTTAAGTGATTAGCAATAGACAAAAAAGGTTTTGCCTCCACGCACCTTGCAATCCTTCAGTTCACATTCCAAATCTAGTTTCTGTTCTTGCTCTGTTAGATAGAGCTCACGGAACTTGTCAACTTCCTGAAATTAAAATTAATTATTGACAAGATTTGGGGACAGAATAGAAAAATGTCAACCTGATATACTCCAGGGAATACCTTTTGACTAAGGCTGAGGTCATTCTCTAGTTGCTCTATCCTCTCATCTTTTGCCTGAATAGATAACAAGCCAATATTAGATTGCGTCACAAGATACAGAACATCCTTAATCTTATTATTTGAGCTTTCTGCTAAAAACTTGGGAGTGTAGACATCCTTAATCTTATTATTCTTATCAGAGAATGATGTAAATAAAATTAAGACGAAACCTATTGTAACATTAGGCAGATATGTAGATATTGAAAACAAGTATGCTTGACCTTCTTTTCAGCTTCTTCCTTGGCAAATCTTTCGTGAGAAATGTATACACCATTCTTTTCCCTAGCAGCCCGCACATCTGCATTCATTTTGGAAAAAAGGTTTGATACAAGATTCTCCCTATATTCCAAAACTTAAGATGATAATGTTGAATGTACCTTCTTTCATTCTCTCAATTTCCATATACAAGTCCTTCAACAAAACAGCCTTTGAAACTTTTTGGTTTGCCTGTTAAAAGAATAAGAAGTGACATTTACCACAAAGCAAATTAAAATGATAAAGTAAATTTAAAAAAAAAAAAAGATAAAAACTGCATTTAATAACTGACCTCAGGCTTATTCTTGATGTTTTTGGCACGACTAGCATAATCTAGTGTACTTAATGTTTCTTCCAAACAATAAGTAGATGGTGAAATAGTAGCAATTATGCATGTTTTTGTTTTACCCCCTAATGAATCTCTCAAAATCCTAGTAAGCTTACTGTCCCTGAAACAATAAACAATACCAAGTGGCATGCATAATATAAGATACATGTCTTTCAAATTCTGAACAGCACAGGAACATGGTGTTATGGTGAACCTGTAAGGCACATGGGGAGAATGTTCCACAAGTGCATTTATGACACGTCCAAGGGTGAGTAAGCTTTTGTTTATCTCCCCTGCTTCTCTAGCACGTCCCTGCAAATTTTGTCACACAGCATTGAAGATATGCTGATATTTAATGCTTCAATAATATTAACATTCAGTTGCATACTTGAGAAACAAGTATAGTCCTCATATTTTGATAGACAAAGAGAAACAAGTTATAGTTGGAGAAGGTAATCCACTGCTGATATATCTGGAAAAGTTAACTTAGTGACAAATATGACCCATATTTTGATCATTTTCTCTTACCACGTTGCTCTATATCTATCTCATTTATAAAATGACAAATTGCAATTATATAATACCATGCAGCACTAATCACAAAAAGCTGAGATGATAAAGGAGGAAGCACTTCATTAACCCCCGTTGCTCTATATCTATCTCATTTATAAAAAGACAAATTGCAATTACATATTACCATGCAGCACTACTAATCACAAAAAGGTGAGATAAAGGAGGAAGCTCTTCATTACCTCACGTGCTCCTGACCGCAATATGTTTTCTGATCCCGCCAAATCAACAAGATTAAGCTTGCCACATTTAATTAACTCCTCATCACCAATTACTGTTTCTTTCACATAGACAGTAATAGTGAACACTGAATGGGAACGGCTGCAACAAAATAATATTCATTAAAAGACATTCGAATAACAAGAAATGTAACAAATTTAATTGAAGGAAACCAGGTCTACCTGCTTCTCTTATTAAGCAGCGTCTCTGCAGTGCGCCTTTTCGATGCTCCACGTTCCAACAGGGTATAAATTTCATTTACACTGTAAACTGATTCTTCTTCAAGGCCTCTCACGAACACACAACCCTTTCCATCTTCCATAAGGTTTATAGGCTTCTTCTGTTTTTCTTCCATGGGCTTAGAATTGTCATCTGGGGACAACAAATCAGTTATTTCCTCATTATAAAGCTCAAGGAAAGTCACTTTCATGCTGTAGTCAGCATTTTGTGCCTCCAAAACGTCAAAAATCTGGCGAACTGCTCGTGGAATAACACCAGCCTCAGCAGGCAAATCACCACCCTAAACAGATTAATCATGTCATTATATACAATTTCTTTGATAAAAAAGAAAAACACCACACCATTTTAACAAGCATCAGGAAATGAGGGCAGTGGCACATAGTGTATTGTATACCTTAGTTCTCATCCCACCCTCCATTGTATAAGTTTTACCAGTCCCAGTTTGGCCATAAGCAAAGACAGTGCAATTGAATCCATCAAGAACTTCATTGACAATTGGTGCAATTGCTTGGTCATAGATTGATCTTTGCTGTGCTTTAGGTCCAAAAACCTTGCCAAATAAACAGGATCAAGAAATGTTAACCAAAGAATGATCACACTATGCTACAATTAAGAAATTCACATCAAAGCAAGTATTGCATACCTTGTCAAAGGTGAATACTCTATCTATTTGCTTGTTTGCTAGAGTCTGCATAACAGTAACTTCCCTTTTGTTTTCATTACATGTCACCACTTTAGGAACATTCGACTTCTGTTCATCATCGCTTAATGGCCTGAATAAATTAAAATAAATAAAACAACAATCCAAGAGCATGTTAGCTAAGCCCTAATTTGGAGAAATACAACATTTCTTGTCTCAATGATAACATCTATTAACCCTAAAAAATGCTAATCCAAAGTAAACCAAACCAAACATTCAGAGAGATCCATGGCTAGTTAACAATCAATAAAAGACATACAAATCTGCAATACAAAATTCAAAATTCAAAATTCTTACTACACACCACAGATAAAACACAGTACACGAAGCTTGGATCATAAAACTAATGCTAGTTGTTGCTAGGTTGCCAGGTCCAAAATCTAACACAATATAATACATATATGAAGAAAAAAATCTCGAAATTGCGAAGCACAAGGTAAAATTCATGAAGAAGAAGAAGAAGAAGAGGACCTGCAGCGAAGTAAAACTTGGACGTTAGTCTCGCTATCTTTTTCGTGACGGTGGTTCTTATTAGAGTTCCGATCCGAGCCTCTTGAATCAGGTCGACGTCGTTCTGGTCGAGGCGTTAGAAACGGAGACGGTGACGCCGTCATCCCTGATCCAACTTTCTTGCTGCACTGATCTGGCGTTATTGGCATCATTTTCTTTTAACCTTGAAAAAGCAAACCCAAAACAGACATTAGAATTAAAAAAAAACACTTGTTGACATGTGATTTTATTTTTTAAACTACCGAAGTAACGTTAAAGTGCAAAACGTGAGAGGATAATATACCTTGTGGTGGTGAGTCTGAGCTGAGGGGAGAAGCAGAATAAAATCCGAGAATCTGAGGAAAGATATCCTTTTCGAGTTGTTTGCTTTTCGGTGATTTTTCCTTTCTTCCCCTTCGCGTTCTTATTGTTGTGAGAGAGTGGTGTGAGAGTGATGAAGAGAAATTCAAATTGAAAAGAGAAGGTGAAGTGGCAACGGCTATTTGACAGTATATCGTGTAGTACTGTAGCATAGCTTGGGATAGCCGTTGAGCGAGTTCCAACCACTAGAGCACGGCAAACCCAATATTTAAAGTTTAAAGTTTAAACTTCGCCTTTTTTTAATTTTTCATTTAAATAAATTTGGACAAGCTCCAGTATAGTTTCTACTTTCTTCCAAGGTGACAATCTAATCTTGGATTTAATAATGTTACATGAACTTTTTAACAACCAACATCTATGTCCGTCCCATCTCACATGTTGTTCATGGGATAGATATTAAATATTAAATATCTAAGAATGTATTCGAAATTTATGGAATTATTTTCTTTGATTTATAATGTAAACAATAGGTTAAGTATACTATTTTAGCTGTCAGAGTGAATTGAAATTGTCTTAATTTTTTTTTTTTTTGTTTTGAAAATCGTCAATTATTTACTTTTGTTACAAATTTATTTTGCAAACAAATTAGAAACTTTTGTAACAATTTTTTTATACAAATGCTATATTTTTTTATAGTGCTAAAATTAGAATTAGAATATTATAATTAATTCTTGCTGCTATTTTGATATTCCAAATTTATCATGTAGGTCATAACCCACTAGTAAGTCACAATATTATCGTCAATTTACTGCGTAAATCACACAATATTATCGTCAATGTCACAATAAGAATTATGTTGCCATTTTACTTAAAGTGAATTCAATTCTAAAAAATTATATTGTCATTTTTATCTAAGAGTGATAACACTATCTAAATTCGTGAGTATCTAATCCGTTGTTCGAAACAGATAATTACTTGTCCTCATACCGGACGAATTTTTAACGGAACGGATTCTTAGACAGAATGAGACGAAATCGGATTTAGGTTAAATCCGTCCCTACTCGCCCTAGTATATATATAATATATATTTTTAATATATAATATATGTAATATATATAAAATAATTAGTAAAATGATTAATAATATTGTATCATATTTAAATTTTTACTTTAATTTATGTTACATATGTAATGATAGTTATATAAATTTTAAAATTTAATTTTATTTGTTAAATTTTAATAATTATAGAACCGGATAGGAACAGAACGGATACTCACAAAAGTGGGTTAAGATTTAACTTTTTACTATCCATAAATAAAAATGAAACGAATTCGTTGCAGATTATTGTAGAACGAAACAGAATTAAGTAGGACAAAAACTCATCCCTAACCGTCTTATTGCCACCCCCAATCTTCATAAATGTCATCATCATCAATAATAATATCCAAAGTATTATATATCACCTTGACTAAATTAGTATAATATGATTCATCAATTTGCACAAATTTAACTAAGCCTTGAGAACTAGTGCATTCCACAACATATTAAAATTCCTAGCATGTATGTATTATTCATTTATTCTAGTTGAATGCTTAGTGTGAAAGTTATATATGGTTAGTTGGTTACGAATGACAAACATCTTTCTATGATTGATAATCATTTGTGTGTAACAATGATATTTATGACAATCATAATGCATTATATAGTTTATGTATAACAATATGTTTGATGAGTGACAACAACAAAAATCAAGTATTGATGACGTAGTAGTAGTTTATGGGAATACCAAATCAACGCCAAACGGAAAGTAACTTTCAAAGTGTGAAATTGCATTACATATTTATGTCATATACTTATTAAGAAAACTAGAATGCAATGAAGAAAAGACAATTAATATATCGTAGGACTTTAGAATATTGTCGAGGATAAAAGACAAGTTTATCCCTTCAGTTAAAAATGTTTTTAACCAAGTTGAATATATTTCAAACTTATTTGACAAAAATACTTTTGTGATGTTTTATAACATTTAGAACGTGTTTTTCGAAGAATATGGTTGGTAGGATTCAATCATGTCAAATCCAAGTCATGAAAACTGAAAAATTGGATTTTGTTGATTTTTGAAGCATAGGATCGATTCCTATATTAATTGTAGAATTGATTTATTATCCAAATTCAAGCCAAAATTCAAATTTTGTGTATAGAGGATCGATCTCTATTGTAAATGCCAAGATCGATCCTATACACTTCTAAACCCTACCAAAAGTGCGTATTTTTTACTAAGAGTAACTTGAATGGGGAACTCCCTTTTAATTTTTACTGACAAATATCAGTTTTCCACCGTTGAAGATGAAGGATTACAAGTGTTCATAACACGTAGTGGAAGTAATAAAGTAATCCTATTGATCTATTTTGTGCTTAAAATTTTATTGCAATAAGATGGGTTAGATGCCAATACCTGAGTACCCTAGTGAATAAAGCTTTTCCCTTTGATGGTACGAAGGTACTATATGTATCCACACCGAGACTAATCCTTGTTGTCAACTCTTTGATCAATTGATTTAATTGAGAAGTTTCTTGCAACTCCTTGCACCAGCAATTCTTCACTAAGAATTTGGAATATTTGTGTATGTGGAGGTAAAAAGAGAAAACTTATATTTTCTTTCTTTTATCATATACACATATATAGTATGAGATTGGTGACTGATTTGTGAATCAAATTACAACTTAATTTGAGACAAAATCAGTTAGGATCTTATCCATATTTAAAAACTCATCATAGAAAAAATAATTAATTATTTAATATTCTCAATTATAATATTATTATATTCATGGTGCTAGCAAAGAATATAATAATACTCCATTTGAATTAATATAATTATTTATTTGATCTAATCAAAATAATAATTAAATAATTTATTTACCAAGGATTAGAACACTCGTTAGTGTGTGACCCCATAGGTTCAATATTAAGCGGGTAGTATATTAGTCATACTATATTTACTAATCAAGGTTGGCGTCTAGCAACGCTCCTTGACGACCCGATAGTATGAAGTAATAATATTTTTTACTAAGAACCCAAGATGAACAAAAATACAACTCCTTCCATCTTTTCAGCTCTTGGCTAACTTTTAGAGTACGGTTTGATTGTCAAACTCTAACTTGTTACCATTATTATAATGAATTATGAATGACTTAAGAAACTCATTTCTTAATTCATTCAAACCCCTTGGCCAAGGCATTGTTTATCTCATTCATTATAATCGTAGAGCTCAAACTCATTACCATAGTTGATGGATTCCATTTTGACTAATCATTAATTCTACAAGTATTTAAATCATACCCAATGTCCATTCAACTAACACCGTAGGTAGGGGTGGCAAACGGGCCTTAATCCGCCAGGCCGGCCCGCGTAACCCGCCAAAAAAGGCGGGCTGGGCTGGAAATTTGGGACCGCCGTAAGACAAAAGCCCGCCTAACCCAAACCGTTTAAACTGTGGGCTTTGGCGGGGCGGGGCGGGCTGGCCTGGCGGGCTGAAGGTTTTTTTTTTTTTGGGCTGAACCCATCACCCATGAACCCAGACCCAGAACCTATGAACCCACCCCAACTGACCCGACCCGACCCAATCCCCATTCCCCACCCACCTAAATGGCTGAAAGCCTGAAACCCTAAATTGAATCCCCCCATTCGGCCATTCCCCAATCCCTAATCCCCATTGCAGCTGCCTCACTCTCACAATTTCACTCCTCGGTCCTCTCCTCTCAGTTCCTCGGCAGACGGCAGCGCCACCCAGGATCTCAGTCGTCTCGTCTCCACTCTCCAGTCTCCTCGACGGATCTCAGCCTCTCACTCGGTTCCTCAGTCTCAGTTCCTCAGTTCCTCAGTTCCTCAGTTCCTCACCGCCACTCTCAGTCTCTCACTCAGTCATCCTAATCTCCTCACCGTCACTCTCAGTCTCTCAATTCCATCGTCCAGCAACCTCAGCTCGAACTTCAGAGTTACGTCCTCACCTCTGTCTGGCCGTCGTCGCTGCTGCCTGCTGGTCTCGGTCCTGGGCTCCTGGGTCTTGTGAGTCGTGGCTTGTCCTCTGAATCTACTGCTCCTCGCTCTCGGTCACGGCTGTTCCTCGTTCTCGGTCACGGCTACTCCACGCTCTCGGTCACGGCTGCGGCCTGCTTGTCTCCTTGATCCTTCAAGGTCTGCACAACTCTAACCTTTACTAATGCTATTACCTGAAGTCCTGAACATATATTTGTAACTAATTCTTTGTTTTCAAATTATTAACACAAGTTGATATATGATACACTTGATGATTGTAATTTATAGTGTGTGTTGCTAAGTGAAGGTGCATGGTGTTGTTATTTATTATGTACAGAAAAAGGGTGGAGTTATCTTAAGAGAATTGAACAATTTTATTGATGAGAAGAAATATCTGAGTTATTGAGCTCATTGTCATTATAAAAAAAGACAGAAGACATATTCTTTGAATTTGTCATTCTGGTGGTTAACTCATACCTATTGTACATATTCTTTCAATTCATATGCAAGTAATCCTTTTTTTTGTTCTGTTGTTACATCAAATGCAGCTGTCTATGCAGTTGTTAGTGCAGTTTTTAGCACCCAAGTGGTGAATTTGATAATAGATTAATTGCTCAATTTTTATGGATCCATCATGTATTCAATTTTTAAATATACTTGATAATGGTTGATTGTTGGTTAAATACTTGAATTTGATAATGGTTGAGTTTTGAATATACTTCATAATGGTTGAGTTTTGATTATGAGTGTCAGGTCAAGCAGTAAGTTTTTTAAACTTCCAACTTTTCTTTAATCACAAGTATTCATGATCTGCCATACTCTCATTATAGACAGCTTAATCTTGTTATATAAGAAACTTTAGCTTCAAGAATGTTAAATATGTTGTTCCATTATTCATCTATATCATTATTTTGCATCTAAATCTTTCTCCTATGCCATTTGATTAGACATTCATTCATCCTATTCTCAATTATTAAACTAAAGCTTGTTTTCCAATCATATTCTTGTTGAATAGGTCACTTTTCTGGGTTCAACACTTGCTATTCAACACTTGCAGATCCAAACTTGGCTCCAAGGTACTTAATCCTTTATGATTGTTGTTAGAATACAGAGTCTTTGAAACTTAGTTCCCAATAAATTTAGCTTTGATTGGATGTTGTTTTCATATAATTCAGTTCTAAATTTGTTAGAATCTCACAGTTGGAGATTATTTTTCTTTTAATATTTTTCCTCCTATTCTGTTTCAGTAAGCATTATAAATTAAAATTTTTCCCTTGCCAAGGTTTAAAATTGAATAATATTAGATGTAATAAGTGTGTAATTATAAATGTTATATGTATGAAATTATAAATATTAAGTTAAATAAGATAACTTTGAGTTATGGTTTATAAATTAAAATTTTGCCCTGGCAAAGGGTCAACTGGTTGTAATTGAGATTTGAGGGTGGTACCAGTTCTTAAGAAAAATAACAGTATTTGACTATACATTGATTGCGGGACAACAATTTATTTCGTTGTTAAAATATGCATTTAAGTTAATGTGCTAAATTGTTCTAACTAGATGAGTATTCAATTTTTAAATATACTTGATAATGGTTGATTGTTGGTTAAATACTTGAATTTGATAATGGTTGAGTTTTGAATATACTTCATAATGGTTGAGTTTTGATTATGACTGAATACTTGCTGTTTTTTGTATGATTTGCTAATGGTTGAAAAACCTAGTTCATATAAACAATTTACATTTTACTTTTATTTCAGGAAATATGAATTCTGAAACTGTGAGTAACCTTGTTACCATTGGAGTTGGTTCTAAGGCTGCTCCGGTCGAGGTTGATGAACCTAGTTCGAAAAGGCTGAGACCAACAACCTCTGATGTTTGGAATTTTTTCAAAAAGCTCAGTCCAGATATGGATGGAGTAGAACGTGCTGAGTGTAAAGGATGCAAGAAAGTGTTTAAAGCTGGAGGTAAGCGATATGGCACTCCTACTATAAAACGGCATCTTGATAGTTGTACTCAAATTAAGCATGAAGATATTGGTCAGACTATAGCAGAATTGCAACTTAAAATGGATTCACTTAAGATTGATTCAGGAGTGGCTAGAGATATGTTTGCTGGGTATGTAGTTGCTGGGGATAAGCCTTTTAATATGGTTGATGATAGGAGATTTAGAAATTGGGTGAAATATATTAGTCCAACTTTGAAACTTCCTTCTAGGAATACAGTTAAAGCTGACATAGTGAAAGTTTACAAGAGAGAAGCTGCGAAACTTAAAAAAATTTTAGTTTCCATTCCAAATAGAATTTGCTTAACATCTGATCTTTGGACTTCCAGTACCAATGAGGGGTTTATATGTTTGACTGCACATTTTGTTGATGAGAACTGGAAATTACAGAGTAAAATTCTCAATTTTTGTCATATGCCTCCTCCTCACACAGGATTTGAATTGTCTTCTAAAATCTTTACGCTTTTGACTGAGTGGAAAGTTGATAAAAAGATTTTTTCCATTACTTTGGATAATGCTTCTTCTAATGATACTTGTGTTGAACACTTGAAAAGTATTTTGGATGTGCATGGTTTATTGTTGTGTGGTGGTGAATTCTTTCATGTTCGTTGCTCTGCTCATATTTTAAATCTTATTGTCCAAGATGGAATGAAAATATGTGGTGATGCAGTGTCTAAGATTAGAGAGGGTATTAAGTTTCTGAGAAAATCTGAAAGTCGAATGGTTAAGTTTAAAGAATGTTTTGAAGATATTGAGGGACTTGAGTATACGACTGCATTATGTTTAGATGTTCCTATTAGGTGGAATTCACTTTATGCAATGCTTGCAAGTGCTATTCCTTATAAGAAAGCTTTTGAAATGTATAAAGTAAAAGAAGCTGGGTTTAGGGAGTTTTGTCCTTCATCAGATGAGTGGAGAAGAACTGAAAAGATATGTGATTTCTTGTTACCATTTTATGAAACTACCAAGTTGATGTCTGAAACTTCTTACCCAACATCCAACTTGTATTTTTTACAAGTTTGGCAAATCCAGCTGATTTTAATGAATAGTTTGAAGAATGATGAAGTGCTTATAAGGAACATGGGAGAAAAAATGATGATTAAGTTCAATAAATATTGGGAAGAATACAGTGTTGTTCTTGCATTTGGGGCAGTTCTTGATCCTAGATTTAAACTCAACACTTTGGTTCATTGCTATAATGAGATTAATCCTATTAGTGCTAAAGACAAAGTGGAGCTTGTGAAGAGTAAGTTATACAAGCTGTTTGAGGTTTATGATCAAAATTCCTCTACAACTGTAGAGAGTTCTTCCCAACTTTCAAGTAATTTTTCTCAAGCAACATCTTCTGCAATTGGAAATCAGCTTATTAAAATTGTTGGTGTAAGTATTTTTATCTACTTGATTATATGTGTTTTTTTATTTTTCATGCTTTTTGATTCATATATTGTTTGTAATGCAAAGGATTTGATGTCCCGTAATCAAGAAGCTGAAGTGAAAAGTGGAAAGAACCAACTGGATATTTATTTGAGTGAGGCAACATTATTTTGCAATGATGCAATCATTGATGTTTTGCAATGGTGGAAAGACAACCATCATCGTTTTCCAACCCTATCACTAATGGCACGAGATTTGTTGAGCATTCCTATTACTACTGTGGCTTCAGAATCTGCATTTAGCATGGGTTCTCATGTTTTGAATAAGTATAGAAGTCGTTTGTTGTCAGATAATGTTGAAGCGGTGATTTGTACCAGAAATTGGATTCGTGGATATGATGATTTTGGTATATTATATTTATGACATACATACTTGAGTGATTTTGAACATTATTATGTACTATTTTGCTAATATATTTATTTACTTTTTTCTAGAGAAAGATAAAGATCAGGAAGATATTGCAAAAGGAGAAGGCTATTCTTCAGGAGTTGGTTCCAATGATGTTATTGACTTATATGAAGATGAAGATGAAAATTAAGTGTATTGAATTAAGTTTAATTTGATTTGAAGACTATTTATAATTATGTTTTTGGACTTTGGATTATATATTTATTTTATCTAAGGGACTATTTATAACTATGACTTGAGTATTTTGGATAATTGGATTATGTTTATTTACTTTGAAGACTATTTATATCCTTTGAAGACTATTTATATTTAATATTTGTATTTATATTGATTTAAATAGAAGATATTAGATATGTTCTTCTAAAAAAAATAATTAATTAGGCGGGCTTAGCCCGATTTATATTGATTTAAATAGAAGATATTTTTTCTTATTAAAAAAAAACTAATTAGGCGGGCTTAGCCCGTCAGCCCGCCATTAGGCGGGGCGGGCTAGGATTTTGGGACCGCCTGAATAGGCGGGGCGGGGTGGGCCAGCCCGCCAGAGAGCTGGCTTCCGGCGGGGCGGGGCGGGGCGGGCTTCCCCGCCTGACACCCCTAACCGTAGGGTGTTAGGTGTCCAGAATCAAAGTATAACAAATACATTGTTAATTATTATGATAGTCGCAGGTCAAAGGAAAATTCTAATATTATGTTCATCATAAGAATATCCTATTGACAAATATACGGTAATTATAACCATTAGGAATTCTTAGAGTGAGTCAGTTCAATGGTTATATCTCTATATATATCATTTATATATATAATTTAACAAATGAGATCTATTAATCTTCATCCAATGAAGACTATTATATATATATATTAATCTATCCGAATCACTAATGTCCCATTTTCAGTGATTCTACGATTAAGAACAATTTAAATTAAAAGTACTCAAAAAACGTATATCTCATTATTACGATCCCTATCATAATTATTCATTTCTAATTTTTAATTAAAGACACTATCATAAATTATAAAAGTTTATTCTTATAAAAAGGAATAATAATAATAATAATTCATGATAGTATTTTGTTGGACATACACACTTATCTCCAACAGAAGAAAGTAGGTGAGTCTCCACACAATTTTCAATAAAAATGAATCTCTGAATAAGGACTTGGAACAACTAATAATAACTTGCCAAATGGCAAGTTATTATTTAAATAAATAATTATATAAAATTTTAATTAATTATATTAAATAATTATATTTTAATAAAATTTTAATTAATTATATTAAATAGTTATATTAATTATAATTTAATTTTTTAATATAATTATTATAAAAAAATATTTATATAAAATCATAATTAATTAAATAATTATATTAAATAATTAAATTATAATTAATTTATTAATAATTATAATAATTTATTATATTAAATAATTATATATCTATTTAATTAATTATTTATATTAATTATTTAATAATTAGTTATAATAAATTATAATTAATATAAATAATTATATTTAATTAATATCAAATATTATTTATATTGTATATTAAATCATAATTAATTAAATTTATTGATTAAACACATATGGCAATTTCACAATATTTATCGTTAACTATAAAGTTTAATTATATTTTTTTATATTAAGTAATTTTATAAATTAGTGTCATCTTGAATTATGAGTTATATATTGTGTATTATTTCTATATATAATTTTTTTAATATTAATATTTTTTAACAATGAATTATTTTTGAATTTATAAATGTAAATAATATTATTGTAATATATGAATTATATATTGTGTATTATTGTTATATATGAATTTATTTAAGATCAATATCTTTTAATAGTGAATTATTTTTAAATTTATAAATTTAAATAATATTATTAAAAAATTCAATTATATTAATTTTAAGTATTTTAATTAATTAATTAAGTAGAACTATAACAGAGACTAAAGTTAGTTTCTCTTAATGGAGAAGAAAGAGATGCTTTGAGTTTTTATTTACTGTTTATAATGTAAAAGCTGATGTGGGTTACTTTTTATGACAGATAAATCATAAATAGGAATTGAAATGAGTTCTCTATTGGAGATGGTCTAAGAGACTTGATGGGAATAAAACCGATTTGGAAAAAAAATTTAGAATTAAAAGCTTGTTCATTGTAGGTAGATTCCAAACTGAATTCCAATCCAATCAAATTTGATTATAAAGATGTTATAAATTAAAATATAATCATGAGTATAATCCTAGGTCGTCTTCTACGGATAAATATGGTGTGTAATTGGCTATGAGAACTTGGGGTGGGGGTTAGAAACAATTAACTATCTTTAAGTAATAAGAAATTAAAAGCAATGATAAATAACTAAAAGAAACTAGATGTGAATTTCAATTAAAAAAAATTTTAAAATTGTAGAAGATGTGACTTGAACCTAGATCTTTCTTATTATTTACATACTCCCCTTGCTATTAATCTATGTTATTGCTTATTAATTTATATGCTAATTATCAATTATATAGTGAAAAGATACAATAATTTTGTTAATATTTTTTAATTTTATACTCACATATATTTAAATTAATTATATTTTTTATTATTCATAATTATTAATATAAATGTTATTAAACATATATAAATAAAATATTAAATATTTTTATTAATTATAATATCATTATTCTTTTTATGATTATATAATATTTATTAAATATTATTTTTTAATAAAAATAATATGATAAATATAAACTAATTAGTTAGTTATTGAAATAAAAAATAGTTATTTTAATATGAAAATAAAATTAAAAATCTTTATTATAAAAAATTATAATTTTATATACTTATTTAATGATAACTAAATTATAACTTGTTGATTACAATTTGTTGAAACTTGATTATTTTTAAAATATTAGTGAAGATATCTATTTTAAATTTTAATTTTAGATTTTTTTATTATTTTATATTTTTATTTACGTAAGACTGATTTTATCGGTTCAACCAGTAATTTATCAATTGAACTAATAAACCAGTAAATCAGTAGCCTGACCAATTTGATCACCAGTTCAGTTCTTACAACTATGCATTCAAATTCTCAAGATTTTACCATAACAATGCTATCTTCGGGAGGTATGTTTAGGTCAAAAATCAACCTTTTAACATTTGTTCTGGCAGTCCTACTTAATTGGGTGTCATCACCAATATCCAAAAAATTTTCTTCACGTAACTTTACTAGAAAAACAAATAACTACAACACATGAACTGTTGAAAAATGATTGTGTCAACTCGTGATTAGTAGTCATACATCATTATCATCACGTAATCGATACCTATGCCAAACAAAAAGTGATAAGAAAACAATACCTTTTGTAATAAAATAATAATATAATATAATAATAAAAAGTATCATCTATGAAACATTAAATAATAAGACAACTAATTACACGCTATGTAAAGATTTGGCAATGTGTACAAAAATTAGTTGAGCATACATAAAGACAATAAATTTATTTTGGTCAAATACTATTTCTCCTTCATAATGAATCGATAACAACGATATTTTAGATACTTTAGAAATATATGAATAAGAAGTAAAGAGATGAATAGAGTAGAAATGAATGTAACTTTTGGCGTGACTACTGCCTTTCATTTACTGAAATTTATAGAATAGAATGGTGCTGTGGCCAAATCGCTTCTAAGGTGGACAAAATGCATCAAAAGAAGCCAGTTCACCTATAACTTATTCGAACTGCTTAAAAAAACTAATTCGCCTGTCACCTAGGCCTACTATTACAAACAATCAAAAAAGGATACTTTTATATAAATCTTCTTTGTTTTGTTTTAGGAAATAATAATTTTTGTTAATTTATTTAAGAAAAATCCTCCTTATCTACAAGGAGGAAACTTCATCTATGAGAATAAATATAAAGAAAGAGAAGCAGGCAATAGATGAGATAAAGATCAAGTGTAACGTTTGGAAAAAGAATTTCCAATAAGGTGGGAGCATTATATGAAGATCAGTTGGTAGTATATTGTAATGTGAAAGTACATGATAAAATTTGTAATTTCTTAGACATACACTGTACGAAAAACTCAAATTATATGAAAGATTCAATCTCAACAAAGTGTTTCCAATATGATAGAAATATAGAAGAAGTCATTGAAGAAACTCAACTGATTTCCAATATGACCCAATTAAGGAAATTGTAGTGAATGATGAAATTAATAGTAAGGAGGTTCATAATGACATAGAAAATGTATCAATCTTGAATCTTTTATTTCCACCGAGTTTTGAAAAGGTTATTCGAAAAAAGGTTAGCTCAACCTATTCTAGAAAAGTAAAGACAACACAAGTGAAGATGAGAAATGTGAGAAAGTGTGATGTGAAGAAAAAAAAGAGCCTTTCAACAAGACCAACAGATAGAAAAGGAAGATCAAAGAATAAGAAAATGGAGTTGTTGATGAAAAGAGGTCCACTTAAAAAGTGGATGCACATGTGTCCACATCTTTAGTAGTTTTATTATATTTTTCTTATGTTTTTCTCTTATTTTTTTAGGTTTAAGTGAATAATCTTCTCTTAATCTCATTAATTTCAAATGTCAATTGCTACTAAACATTTTTAAATATTTTTAAGAAAATACAGGATTTAAAAAGATGAAAATCAAGTAGCAAAGAGAGAATGATCAAAGAGTAACACAGCAGAGTTTCTCAAGAAAATAGAATATTGTGCGTACGCATGCCTTGTGCGTACGCACAAGTTCCAAAATTGTCTTGTTGTGCGTACGCATGTCTTGTGCATATGCACGAGTTCACAGCAAGAAAGGGGGTGTGCCACGCTCACAAGTTGCAAATTTTTCTGGTTGTGCATACGCACGAGTTCACCACAAGGAAGGGATCCTGCCACGTTAGGCAAGGGCGTGCCACGCCCTATAAATAAGCCAAGATGAGGTGTGTAACGTGAAATCAAGGTGTGGCACATCCAATAATGAAGGAGGCCCAACGTGCAATGTGCCTAGGAGGGCGTGCCACGCTTGAAGAAAAACCAAACCTGGGAGCAACTAAAACTAAGGTGTTACACGCCTAGAAGAGGGCATGCTACACCTCAAGCTTGCCAGTGAGGGCATGCCACACCACTGATGAGCGTGCCACACCAAGCTCGAAACACAAAGGCCCAGTGCAACACTAGTCAGTTTACGTGCAATACCAGTTATGATCCCTCCAAAGTCCAACCTCGAAGATTAAATTTCCATTAGAAGTAAGGTTGTCAAACTCGCGAGTTTAGGTAAACTCGTGGAGCTGACATAGACCCGACCCGTAGACTCGTACAAGTTTACCTGTTATATATTTTTTATAAAAAATATATATATCATGTATAATATATATATTTACTCAGATATAGGCATTCAAACTTAACAATTTCAACATCAAAACACATAATAAATTAACATAATACTACAATTACAAGTTACAACAAGTATTCTAGATCACACATTTAAATCCTTCACAAGTATGTATCTAGTTCAATATAAAACACACAATCACACAAGCAAAGCTTCATACAACACAACCAAAAAACAAAAGTAAACAACAAAGCAACGATTAAATGTTCTAAACTTCTAATAAAGTCTAAAACTGAAATCCTCCAATATCTTCATCTTCCATGGCATCAACATCATCATCTTCACCAACTTCATCAGAAACATCATTTCTTTCAGGCTCAGGTTCAACACGGCCAACAAAATCATTGATGAGCGGATAATTTATACGCTTTTTGGCATTGTTTTTAGGTAGTTTTTAGTATGTTTTAGTTACTTTTTAATATATTTTTATTAGTTTTTATGTAAAAATCACATTTCTGGACTTTACTATAAGTTTGTGTATTTTTCTGTGATTTCAGGTATTTTCTGGCTAAAATTGAGGGACCTAAGCAAAAATCTGATTTAGAGGCTGAGAAAGTACTGCAGATGCTGTTGAATTCTGACCTCCCTGCACTTGAAGTGGATTTTCTGAAGCTACAGAAGTTCAATTGGCACGCTCTCAATTTCTTTGGAAATTAGACATCTTGGGCTTTTCAGCAATGTATAATTGTCCATACTTTGCTCGAGATTTGATGGCCCAAAATGGCGTCCAAACGCCCACCAGAGACCATTTTCTGGAGTAAAATGCCAAAACTGGCACTAAAGCTGGCGTTTAACTCCAATGATGACCTATACACGTGAAATCTTCAAGACTCATCCCAAACACACACCAAGTGGGTCCCGGAAGTGGATTTCTGCACTATCTACTCATTTTCTATAAACATAGTTTACTAGTTTAGTATAAATAGCACTTTTTACTATTGTATTTAGAGTCTTTGACCTTTTGGGAGTTCTTCGAACCCTTTTTGGAGGCTGGCCATTCGGCCATGCCTAGACCTTTTGTTCTTGTGTATTTTCAACGGTGGAGTTTCTACACCTTATAGATTAAGGTGAGGAGCTCTGCTGTTCCTCGAGTATTAATGCAAGTATTATTATTTTTCTATTCAATTCACGCCTACTTCTCCTCCAAGATATACTCTTGTACTTAATTCAGTTAAGTCAGAATGAATGGGTGACCCGTGACAATCATTCAATCTTCGTTACTCGCTTAGTCAAGATCCACGTGCCTGACAATCACAAAGTGGTCTACATGATGTTCAACGTAGTCATTGGACGACAGCTGGAGAATATTCTCTTTGGTCTCTGACCCACGTATCTGAATCACCTCTCCTGACAACAGAGTATTCAAATCCGTGACGTTAGAACCTTTGTGGTATAAGCTAGAACCAATTGGCAGCATTCTTAATATTCGGAAAGTCTAACCCTTGTCTGTGGTATTTCGAGTAGGATCTAGGATGGGATGACTGTGACGAGCTTCAAACTCATAACTGTTGGGCACAGTGACAATGTGCAAAAGAATAAATGTATTCTATTCTGACACGATCGAGAACAGACAGCTGATTATCCATGCGGGAAACTGTAGAGGACATGTTTTCACTAAGAGGACGGATGGTAGTCATTTACAACAGTGATCCACCAACATACAGCTTGCTATGGAAGGGAGTACGCATGATTGGATGAGGACAGTAGGAAAGTAGAGGTTCAGAGGCAATAAAGCATCTCCAAACGCTTATCTGAAATTCTCACCAAGGAACTACATAAGTGACTTTATTTTATTTTATGTTTTATTGTTCTTTTTACTATCAAACCTCATAAGTATTTGAATCCGCCTGACTGAGATATACAAGATGACCATAGCTTGCTTCAAGTCGACAATCTCCGTGGGATCGACCCTTACTCACGTAAGGTATTACTTGGACGACACAGTGCACTTGCTGGTCAGCTATGCGGAGTTGTGAAAAGTGTGAATCACAATTTTGCATACCAAGTGTTTGGCGCCATTGCCGAGGATTGTTCGAGTTTGGACAACTGACGGTTCATCTTGTTGCTTAGATTGGGTAATTTTATTTTTATTTTTGAAAAAAAATAAAATCATAAAAACCAACAAAAAAATTTTGTGTTTCTTGTTTGAGTCTAGTGTCAAATCCTAAGTTTGGTGTCAATTGCAAGTTTTCAAATTTTCTCAGGTTTTCGAAAAAAAAAATATATGCTTTGTGTTCTTCTGTGATCTTCAAGTTGTTCTTGATGATTTCCTTTGCTCAATCCCATGATTTTCTTGTTTTGTGTTGTATGTTATTTTTCATATGCATTTTCAAAATCATAGTGTCTGAACATTCAAAATTTCTAAGTTTGGTGTCTTACATGTCTTTCTTTCTTTAAAAATTTTCAAAAATATGTTCTTGATGTTCAGCATGATCTTCAAAGTGTTCTTGGTGTTCATCTTGACATTTAAAGTGTCCTTGCATGCATTACTTGTTTTGATCTTGCATTTTTATGTTTTATTTCATTTTGTTGTTTTTCTATCTCTTCATTAAAAATTCAAAAATAAAAAAATAATATATCTTTTCAAGTAAATAATATAGAGAAATGAAGATTCAGAACATAAGGCAGAAGAATCACAGAGAAAAAGAGCTCATTGGCGTCAAAATGCCAGTAAAGAGGCACTTTGGGCGTTAAACGCCAGAATGGCTATCATTCTGGGCGTTTAATGCCAGTAATGGTATCATTCTGCGCGTTTTACACCAGAACAGGCAGAATTCTAAGCATTTAGAAAAACGCCCAGTAAAGAAGGATTTCTGGCGTTTAACGCCCAGCCAGGCCTGGCTGGCGTTAAACGCCTAAAGAGGTAGCATTTTGGGCGCCAGAATGGATAGCACCTTGGGCATTTAATGCCAAGATGACACAGGTGAGGTAATTTCGTTTCAAATTCAAATTTTTTCAAATTTTCATGTTTTAATTCATAACTTTTTGCATCAACACATTTTAAACTTTCATTCTTCATGTTTTTTTTTTGAAAATTTTCAAACTAATTTTTCAAAAATCTTTTTCTTAATCTTATCTCATATTTTCAAAAATATCTTTTAAATTCTTGTTAGTCAAGTCATCAATTTTTAAAAATCAAATCTTTTCAATCATATATTTTCAAGCATATCTTTTTAAAAATCAAATCTTTTTCAATCATATCTTTTCAATCATCTCTTTTTAAAAGAGTTACTGAAACTCCTCCTAGTACTCTCCCAAGCAATACAGAAGAGAATCCCAGAAGAGAGTGCAAGGCCATAACCATATCCAAAGTGGCCGAACCTGGAGAGAGTGAAAAGGCAGTGATTTCCAGTGACGAAGACCCTGTTGAATGTCCATTGACCAATAAGGAGTTCCCTAATGAGGAACTAAAGGAATCGGAGGTTCATACAGAGACCATAGAGATTCCACTAAATTTACTATTGCCATTCATGAGCTCTAATGAATATTCTTCCTCTGAAGATGACGAAGACACTGTTGAAGAGCAAGTTGCTCAGTATCTAGGAGCAATCGTGAAGCTGAATGCCAAGTTATTTGGTAATGAGACTTGGGAGGATGAACTTCCATTGCTCATCAATTAACTGAATACATGGATCCAGCAGACATTGCCTCAAAAGAAACCGGATCCCGGAAAGTTCTTAATACCTTGCACCATAGGCACCATCACCTTTGAAAAGGCTCTGTGTGACCTGGAGTCAGGTATCAACCTCATGCCACTCTCTGTAATGGAGAAACTAGGGATCTTTGAGGTACAAGCTGCAAGAATCTCACTAGAGATGGCAGACAAATTAATGAAACAGGCTTATGGACTTGTAGATGATGTCTTAGTGAAGGTTGAAGGCCTTTACATACCTACTAACTTCATAATCCTAGACACTGGGAAGGATGAAGATGAATCCATCATCTTTGGAAGACCCTTCCTAGCCACAGCAAGGGCTGTGATTGATGTGGACAAAGGAGAGTTAGTCCTTCAATTGAATGAGGACTACCTTGTGTTTTAGGCTCAAGGATCTTCCTCTGTAACCATGGAGAGGAAGCATGAAAAGCTTCTCTCAATATAGATTCAAGCAAAACCCTCACACTCAAACTCTAAGTTTGGTGTTGGGAGGCCACAATCATGCTCTGAGCACATGTGAAGCTATTGACATTAAAGAAGCGCTTATTGGGAGGCAACCCAATTTTATTTATCTATGTTAATTTATGTTTTCTTTAGGTTGATGATCATGTGGAGTAAAAAAAAAAACAATTGCAAAAATTAAAGCAAAATAAAAACAGCATTAAAAACAGCACACCTTGGCGGACGAGCTTAATGGCATTTAAACGCCAGTAAGGATAACAGAATGGGTGTTTAACGCCCAGTCTGGCAGCATTCTGGGTGTTAAACGCCAGAATTGGCAGCCAGATTGGCGTTTAACGCCAGAAAGGGGCATCAGCCTGGTGTTTAACGCCAGGAAAGGTAGCAGAACTGGCGTTTAACGCCAGATTTGGCACACAGAGGGTGTTTAAATGCCAGAAAGGTCCAGGAATGAGAAATCCTTGACACCTCAGGATCTGTGGACCCTACAGGATCCCCACCTACCCTAACTCACTCTCTCCCCTCTTTACACCTTTCCATAACACCCTTCCCCAAACACCATTCACCTATCAACTCCTACCCTCTTCTCCATCATCTCTTTTCTACTCACATCCATCTACTATTTCCCAACACCCACCTACATCACCATTCAAATTCAAACCATTTCCCTCTCAAACCCACCCATTCTCCACATAGTTACACTCTCTCCCAAACCCAAACCTTCGTCTCCCCCATTTCTTCTTCTTCGCCTCCTTTCTTTCTTCTTTTTCTCGAGGACGAGTAAACCTTTTAAGTTTAGTGTGAAAAAAGCTCTGCTTTTTATTTTTCCATAACCATTAATGGCACATAAGGCCGGAGAAACCTCTAGGAAGAGGAAAGGGAAGTTAATTGCTTCCAACTCTGAGTCATGGGAGATGGAGAGATTCATCTCAAAAGCCCATCACTAAAAAGAGGATGGAACAAACAAGAGAGCCCACTTATGGACCTCAACAAAAGCATGAGGAAGTCCCTCATCAAGAAATCCCTGAGATGCCTCAAGGGATGCATTTTCCTCCACACAACTATTGGGAGCAACTCAACACCTCTTTAGGAGATTTGAGTTCCAATATGGAGCAACTAAGTTTGGTGATTGTATTTAACATATAACAGTCTCTTTTGTTTAGTTTTAGTTCAAATCAAGTGACATATGGTTGCATTCTAAGTTTGGTGTTGCTATGCAACAAAAATTTGCTTCTAATCTTTACTGGATACTTCCATTAATTCCAAGTGAGACTGTCACACTAAGTTTGGTGTGTCACTCAATTTTTTTATGCAATGTATCATGCACACCTTCTTATGTTTGCAATCACAATGTCTCTGTTTATTGTGCCTTGATTGCTATCCTTAATTTTGCTTGCTCAAAACACATGTACTACTAACATTTCATTGTGTAAGACATTCATGATCCATCTTAGCCCTATAGCCATTATTCTAATTGTTGCTTGAGGATGAGAAAGCATTCTGAATTTGGCAAGGGAAGAGGAAGAATGGGAGGAAAATGACAACAATAGAGAAGATGAATTACAAGGTTGTAAAGTTCCTTTTTCTCTCATTTATTTCCAGCACTTTAAATTGTATGATTGTCTTTATATTCTCTGTATGCATGTGTGGTATGAATAAGCATAGCTTGTATTTTAATTGTAACATGGTGCTGTGCCATTATAATTACCAACTTGAGTTTTGTGAGTTCAAAAGCAATAAATTATCATGATCATAAACAAACAAGGAATTAAAGAAGAATTTAGCATGTGCATACAAGTATTGGAAAGCTAGTATGTTTGATTGTTGCTCAATTGCATTAGAGTTTACTTAATTGAAGTTTTTCATCTAGAACATTTTATGAAATCTTTCAAAATCATGAAAACCTTGAAGAAGCAAATGCAAGTTAAATTAAGAAAAGCAAAAGGGAAAAAATGAGAAAGCTGAAGGCTCTGAGTACCAATGACAATTCTATTGTTAAGTACTTGTGGTGTTTATGTATCAAGCCAAATGCTTGAAAACAAAACACTTAGAAGTCAAGGCTAGGCTTAAGTGCAAATGCACTCCCTCAAAACTCAAGGTTCTGAGCATCAATGATTAGAGAGTCAAGAAAAGAAAAAAAATGAGCTTAATGAAGTCCTCTAATTCAAATGCTTGTGGTGCTTATGTATCAAGTGGTAATACTTAAAAACAAAGCATTTAGAATCGTAGCTTTGTTATTAACTCATGGAGCAAAGCACCCAAAAGGAGAAGCTAATAAAAAAAATCAAAAGCTTGTTTCAAGGAAGAAACATAAGGAAAAGATTTCATAATTTGAGATAGATAGAAGCATCAATCATTTACATTTCTTTTGTGATTGAAGCATGCATAGAAAACTAGCTAACCATGAACATTGAGTTGCTATTCTTCATACCTTGGATTGTCAATCTCTATTGCATGATTCTTTTTTTTTCTTGGGGACAAGCAAGGTTTAAGTTTGGTGTTGTGATGACATGTCATCATGTCATGTTTTTCTATGCTTTTTCATACAAGAAACTGATAATTAGTGCTTAAATATTGCATTCTTTTATGCTTAAATGGTATATTTCTTTGATCTTTTGATTTTATAAATTTTATAGGAAATAAGTGAAAAAAGAAGCAAAAAGAGCATAAAATATGCTAAAAAGAAGAAAAAGGAATTTTTGGCACGCTTTTGAAGAAAAAGCACGCTTTAGACCTTAGGCCACGCTTGGGAAAGCGTGACCTAAGGAACCAAAAGCGTGGCACATCATGACCTAAGGAACCAAAAGCGTAGCTACACCAAGGCAAGGAGATGGTGCATCATGACCAAGGAGGAACCAAGGCACAGCGTTAAGTTAACTTACTTAACTGAGTGCCCAAGAGAATGGAAGAAGCATCAACGATCAGTTAACTTGTTTCACCTTTTTCGTGCCCTTTATGAAAGAAATCAAGGTGCAAGCAAGCAAAATTGGGGAGCCAAGGATCGAACCTTGCACATGAGGCATGAGGGGCGCTACTCTTCACCAAAGGAAATTGCCAAAATGCAAGCTCCAAGGCTCGAAACATTCACATGAGGGAACCAAGGGAGCGCTACTTGCATTGCTCCATGAAGAAATTAGTCACAAATGGCTCTGTTGGGATTCGAACCAAGGAGCTCTGATAAACCACTATTTTATGGTTTACAATGTGCTTAATTGTGTGGTTTTATCATGGTCTTTACCGACTTATTCATATAATTAGCATGCATTTATATTTCCTTCCTAAAATTATTACATGATTGAAAACATGCTTCTTTGGTCTTAATTTAGCTAATCTTAATCCTCTCTTATTACCATTCGATACCTTGATCTATGTGTTAAGTATTTCAGGCTTTATAGGGCATGAATGAGTGAGAGATTGGGAAGGAAGCTTGCAAAAATGGAAGGAACACAAGAAGTAGAGGAGATGACCAGCGAGAAGTGACGCGTACGCGTCAGCGACGCGACCGCGCGGAAGAAAGGAATCCGCAGTGACGCGGCCGCATAGCTCATGCGACCGCGCGGATTGGAAAATCACAAGTGACGCGGAAGCGTGGACGACGCGAACACGTGGCAGGAAAAACGCGAATGACGCGTCCGCATGGATGATGCGATCGCGTGGCGTGCGCGATCTGCAGAATTACAAAAGTTGCTGGCAGAGATTCTGGGCCGCATTTCAACCCAGTTTTCGGCCTAGAAACACAGATTAAAGTCAGGGAACTTGTAGAGACTCATCATGCTTTTCAGAATTCACTTTCCATGATTTAGGTTTAGTTTTGAGAGAGGTTCTCTCCTCTCTCTCTTTAGGATTTAGGATTTAGGACTTCTCTTAGTTTTAGGAGTAATTCTTGATCCCAGGTTCAATATTCCTTTTACTATTTAATTTCTTTTCTATTTTTATTTACTCTGAAGCTTTTATTTATGTTTGATTGATGTTTCCCAATTGGCTGATGATATTTTCCATGTTAAGATTTGAATATTTTATTTAATGTTATTTGAGATATTTCAGTTTATAATTGTTTTATTTATGAATGCTTTTTATTTAATTTAGATAGTTTCCCTTTTGGCTTTGGTTAAATAATTGGTGACTCTTGAGTTATCAAACTCATTGTTGATTGAAAATTGGATTTCTTCATTTCATCAATTCAAGTTCCAATAACTCTGACTTTTCCCAAGGAAAGACTAGGACCTGAGGAATCAAAATTAATTCATCCACTTAACTTACCTTCATAGTTAGAGGTTAACAAAGTGGGAGAAAAATCCAATTCTCATCACAATTGATAAGGGTAACTAGGATAGGACTTCCAGTTCTTATACTTTGCCAATAGTTTATTTTACAGTTATTTATTTATTTTTATTGCTTTGAAAATATATCTGTGCCTATTGCCCAAATTCCAAAACCCCAAAACACACTTTTTCATAACCAATAATAAGAACATACCTCCCTGCAATTCCTTGAGAAGACGACCCGAGGTTTAAATACTCGGTTATCAATTTTAAAGGGGTTTGTTACTTGTGACAACCAAAACGTTTGAACGAAAGGATTTCTGTTGGTTTAGAAACTATATCTACAACGCGACTATTTTTATAAAAAAAATTCTTTACTAGCAAAAATCCTAACGTCAAGCTCCTCTCTTGCAAGACTTGGAGCGCTCCACTTGGCCAAAGAAAATGGCACCAATTTGACTCACCCAAGGTTCGAACTTGGAGCTCTCTCTCTACAAGGCAGGGGCGCTCAGCTAACTTAGTTAACTTAGCACTATGAGGGCTGCCCAAGGAAGCTTTGTCACGCAAGGGAATTGGGCCAAGGACAAGCACATGTAGCGCTCAGTTAGAAAATTCTAACTTAACGCTACCCTGGAGCAAGGCACGCATCAAATGGGCCAAGGAAACAAGCTTTGAGCGCTCAGTTAACTTAGTTAACTGAACACTCCCCTGGAGGTGCACCATGGTTCAATTTCAATTAAAAACCAATTGGTAGCCAATTCTTCACCAATTTGAAAAGGCCAAATCCAAATCAATCCACTCTTCTTCAAATCCAAAGCAAGAAAAGCCCATTATCATCACTCAAAGGCACAAGGATCAGTTAGATTAGGATTTTGATTTGAATTTTAAATTGTTTTCAATTTCATTTCATTTTCATCTTGTAAAACCTATATAAAGGCATCAATTCCACTTCATTAGAAAGGTTGGCTCCACTAGGGAGCATTAGGAGTAGGATAGAGAGCTCTCTCTCTTTAGTTTTTCTTTTTGAATTTGAATCTTGGATTGAGAAGTGAAGGAATTCTGTTTCACTCTTGGTCTAAGATATCTCTTTGTTGTTCTTCTGCAACATTTCAGTGAATTGAGAATTGAATTTGAGTTTTCCCTTACTGCTTTCATCTTCATTTCTTTTGCAAATTATTCTCTATTGGATCAAGGAAGGACTTGAGATCTAGACTTGTTTTCTAGTCTCATTGATTCCCTGAGATCTTTATTTGTCTCTTTAAAGTTCACAATTGAGTTGAATTACATTCTGTGTTGCTTCTTCAAGCATATCTGTTTAAAATCTGCTGCATTTGATTTCATATTCTGGTTCTCGGATTGATTGCTTTCTGTTCTCATTGTTCCCAATTTACTTTCCTGCACTTTTATTCCTCTGCACTTTACATTTGAGCCACTGTGATCTGAATTTACTTTTCATGCAATTTTAATTTTCCTGCAATTGTTCTAAGCTTTGATCTACTGCTTTCATTTAATTTCCCTGCTCCTACTCCTCTTTACATTTGATGCAATTTACACTTCTTGTCATTTAAGATTCTGTCAATTTATATTTCTTACTCTTTAAGTTTTCTGCCCATTTATATTCTGCAACTTTGATTTTCCCTACAAATTTTACATTATACAGCATCAATTTCACCCAATCACTCAATGTTAGCTTGACTAAACTAATCACCCACTAAAGTTGCTTAATCCATCAATCCCTGTGGGATCGACCTCACTCTTGTGAGTTATTATCTTCATGAGCCCTAATCTCCTTAAGTTCCTCAACAGCAGGCTTCTCTCTAGGTTCGGTCACAACCTCCACAGTGAGGGACTTGCACTCTTCCCTTGGATTTACTCCTGTGTTACTGGAAAGAGTGTTGGAGGGGATCTCTGGGATCCTTTTGCTCAGCTGTCCCACCTGTATCTCCAAGTTCCGAATGGAAGACCTAGTTTTTGCCATTAAACTGTGAGTGGTCTTGGAGAAGTTAGAGACTATAGTAGCCAGGTCAGAGAGACTCTGTGTGGGAGTCTTCATCTGCTGTTGAGAGGGTTGGAATGGCCTGTTATTAAATCTGATCCGGTTCATTCCACCCTAATTGTTGTTAAAGCTCTATTGAGGCTTCTGTTGATCTCTTCACCCAAAATTGGGGTGGTTCCTCCATCCATGATTGAAAGTATTCGAATAGGGATTGTTGTTGGAGTTTCTGGAGGAGTTTTCCATATAGTTCACCTCCTCCATGGTGGTTCAAGTGTTGTCACCAGCGTCCATCTCATAAGCTGTCTTAGGACAGTAAGCATCTAAGCTCTGCGTCCCACTCAAGTACTGAGAGATTATGTTGATCTGCTGAGACATGAGCTTGTTCTGAACCAAGATGGCGTCTAAGGTACCTTCAAGACTCTTTTCTTCTGAGCTACCCCATTGTTCACAGGGTTCCTTTCAGAAGTGTACATATACTGGTTGTTGGCAACTATGTCAATAAGCTCCTGCGCCTCTTCAAGCGTCTATTTGAAGTGGAGGGATCCACCTGCAGAGTGGTCCAATGACATCATGGACACCTCAGATAGACCACCATAGAAGATGTCTAGTATGGTCCAATCTGAGATCATGTTAGGAGGGCATCTCCTGATCAGTTGCTTGTATCTTTCCAAACTTCATAGAGGGATTCACCCTCTTTTTGTCTGAAGGTTTGTACTTCTACCCTAAGCTTGCTCAACTTTTGAGGTGGAAATAACTTGATCAAGAATCCATTGACCACCTTTTCCCATGTATCTAGCCTTTTCTTAGGCTGACAATCCAGCCATAGCCTTGCTCTGTCTCTTACAGCAAAAGGGAAGAGCATGAGCTTGTAGACTTCTGGATTTACTCCATTAGTCTTGACAGTGTCACATATTTGTAGGAAGTCAAATATGAATTTGTTGGGATCTTCCTGTGGAAGTCCATGAAACTGGCAATTCTGTTGTACTAAAGTGACCAGTTGAGGCTTTAACTCAAAGTTGTTTTCACCAATGGCAGGAATGGAGATGCTGTGCCCATAGAATTCAGAATTGGGTGTAGTATAAGATCCTAGGACCTTTCTTGCGTCTCCCCCATTATCTGGGTTAGCTACCATTGTTATATCTTCAGCTTCTTATTCTAGAGCACCTGTGAGATTCCTTACGGCTCTACTAGCCTGAACTTGTTGTAGACACCTTCTTAAATTCCTTTAAAGTTTAGGATCTGGATCAAAGATAAGTTCTTCATCTCTATTTCAGCTCATAAATAAGAAGAAAAAAACCAAGAAGAGAAAAGAAAAGAGTCTATATGTCAGAGTATAGAGGACCCTTAGTGAGAAAGTTAGATGGAGAGAAAAGAAAAGAGAGATGTCTTCAAAATTAAAAAGAATTTTCGAAAATAAAGAGAGAAATAAAATGAAAGTTTTCGAAAAAGATGAGAGAGAAAGAGACTAGAGTATTTTTGAAAAAGAAGAAAGAGAAAAGAGTTAGAAATTTTTGAAAAAGATGAGAGAGAAAAAAGAATTAAGGAGACACCAAACTTTTAAAATTAAAATAAGATAAAATAAATAACTAACTAACAGGATTTAAAAATAAAATAAAAGATTTGATTTTGAAAATTTTTAAAATTTAAAAAGAAAGAGTCAATCAAAGATTTTAAAATTTAAATTTGGAAAGAAAAAGTCAAATAAGATAAGATAAGATTTTAAAAATTTAAGATGGAAGATTTGATTTTGAAAAATTTTGAAATTAAAAAAAAAGTCAAAGAAAGATTTTGAATTTCAAATTTTAGAAAAAGAAAAACTAACAAAATGCTAAATTTTTAAAATTTGAAATTAAAAGAAAAGATAAGATAACAAAATTTTGAAAATTAAAGAAAAAGATATGATAAAGATAGAAAAGATAAACAAGAAAAAAAGATTTCAAATCAAGACACCAAGCTTAAAATTTTGAATTTAAATAAAAAAATTTTGAACAATTAAAAATTAAAAAGAGAAGAACAAAACTAGATGAACACCAAACTTAAAAATTTTAAGATCAAAGAGCATAAATTTCGAAAAAATTTGAAAAAGAAAAACACTAAAAGACACCAAACTTAAAAATTTTGAAATCAAACAAAGAAAAATACCAAGAAAAATTCCAACACAAAGGAAGAAGAATAAGAACAAATTTCAAAAATTCAAGAAAAAAAACACACAAGAACTACAAAGATACAAAACTTAAGAATTGACACAAGGCTCAAAGAAAAGAAAAAGATGAATTTTTTTTGAAAAATTTTGAAAAAGAAAATAAGAAACACAATTAAAAGAAAAATAGTAAAAAGTACCTGATCTAAGGAGCAAGACAACCGGTAGTTTGTCAATCTCGAACAATTCCCAGTAACGGCGCCAAAAACTTGGTGCGCAAAAATAAAACTCGAACAACTGAACCGGCAATTGCATCGAGTCATCCAAGTAATACCTCAGGTGAGTGAGGGTCGAATCCCACGAGGTTTGCCGGATTGAGCAAGCTATGGTTATCCTGCAGATCTTAGTCAGGCGAACAGAAAGTTGATTGTTATTGTTGTAGGGGCATAAACAAAACAATAACAAGAAGATGTACAAACAATAGTAAGAAAGCAGTTAAGGCCTCGGAGATGCTTGTTCTTCTGGATTAATACTTCTTACTAACTACTTTAACGATGAGTGATTCATTCAATAGCAAGGCTATAAGTGATTAAGCCATGGGTCGTGGTCATTAATCTCCTCTATCCAAATCAAACACCAGTCGTGATAGTTCAATCTGGAAGAAGGTGAAGCTCACGCAATTCAATCTCTGATGATCCTACTCAAAACGCCACAGACAAGGTCGAATCTTTTAGATCAGAGAATGACGCTCTATGATTCTAGCCTTAAATGCCACAGAAACCTAAATTATCCATGACTAACGAGATTTCTTGTCACATATCTCAATTAGCCCAAATAACTTGTTGGATCATGTGATGTACTCTCAAGCTGCAGCTCAATACTATCCAGATTAGGACTCGTAAAGAACTCATGTAGAATAAGGGGTCATACTTTTGTTCCACCCCAGATTCATAAAGATGAAGAACGACAATACATCATAGAATGGAATCAACATATATTAAAGTAATGATATTAGTCCATAGGAATGAGCAAAGCTCCTATCCTTAACATAGGAGGTTCAGCCGCTCATATTTTACAGAAAAGATAAGTCTGAGAAGCTGAAGATCAAAAGTTCTTAACAAAGGTGATCTGGCTTATATTTATACTAATAACTAGACCTAGAAAGACATTAATAATAATTACAAATTACAAAAATGAAATAGACTAAGCTAAAGGTGCAAAAATCCACTTATGGGCCCACTTGGTGAGTGTTTGGGTTGAGCTGGCGTTTAGCTTGGCTGAGTGGGCGTTGAACGCCCACTAGGAGGTGTCCACGCTGCCTTGATGCTCCCTTGGTGGTGTTGAATGCCAGTTTTGGGAGTTAAACGTTAGCTTTGGTCCTTTTGGGGCATTGAACACTAGAAAGGGGGTAAGTTGGGAGTTCAACGCCCCTTTTGGGCAGTCATGTCCAACGAAAGGTATAAACTATTATATATTACTGAAAAGCTCTTGAAATTAGCTTTTCAAATTCGTTGAGAGCGTGTCAATTGGATCTTCGTAGCTCCAAAAAGTCTCGTTCGAATGCATGGAGGTCAGGATCTGACAGCATCTGCTATCATTTCTTAACCTCTAAACCAGACTTTTCCAAAACTTGCCATTTTCACCAAAAAATCTCCTAAAATCATAGGAAAAATACAAAAACTCAAAGTAACATCCAAAAAATAAATTTTGCACTAAAACCTACTAAAGCATAATAAAACTTGATAAAATGTACTGAAAACACTAAGAAAATGAACCTAAAAAGGGTATAAAATATCCGCTTATCAATCAGCCCTCTTAAGACATGATTGTTTTGTTATCACACTAGATCTTTTGATGCTAATACTCATGATGTTTGTTTTTGCATCTCTTTTGTTCAACTATGATAATTACTTTAATATAAGTCAGGATTATTGGTTTAAGTTGCTTTATATAATCCTATTGAAATATAAGTTAGCTTTGTTAGTTTATGTATCTTTTTTGCAATATTGTTAAATCATGTGTGAGTCCCAGAAATTGTACAAATTAAATTATTCATTCAATTCAAATATTCATCATACAATACACTTTCTATTACATTACATTATACATGAATCTCTCAATCACTTTTTACTTCAAAATCTGTAACAAATCAATAACAAAAATACCACCATCATGAACACAACTACCAACAATAAATGGATTATGAATTTTTACTCCTTACATTAGCTTTCAAACTCCCAACCCTCTATGCTAGGTTCATCTTCATTTCTCCATTGACCATGTCAGAATCTGCTATCCCAACACCTTCATCTTATCCAATATCAGCCCAAACAAAATACTACACCAAATCTTTCCTCTTTTCTGAAATCAACTAACCAAAGATGAAATGAAGCAGACAAGAATAAACAAACAAAATTCACATATGTTTAACTTACATTATAATTGGGACATCCAAAAAATGGCTTGTTTAGATTTGATTTTGTTCCAGACCATTGCAGAACTGGATGACTACCGCACCCACACCATTCCGGTATCTTTGCACTTCTATTCCGGCTTTGCAACCTGACCCAGTTACCATTCGAAGGAGAGCGAATTGATCTTCCAGATGCGGTGCAACCACCCGTCATGGTGCCTCAACTAATAGCGATGAATGACAAATCTTTAACAAGGAGAAGAGTAACAACAACAAGAAAATAAAGAGGAATAAAAAGACAAGAGGAAGGAGGATGAGGTTAAAAAGGAATCTAACTCAGATAAATAATAAGATAATTAGGGTTTCAAAGACTAAATTGGGTACAAATACAACCCTCGCTATGTCAGCTAGCCGTTACAGTATCCAGCGTGGTAGGGAGGGTGCCATCTCAGTACTCTGTTTGCCTAGTCATCGTCAAAAAGAGTCGAGGGACCACATTGGTGCCCGGATCTGAATTTGGAGGATCAATATAGGTAATTGAATTTCGAAGATCAAAATAGATAATCGCGTGAATTTCATGGACCGAAACAGGGATTTAGTCTTAGTTTACTCGTAGGTGTTTATGGGCGTAAATTTAATATTTATTTTATTTATTAAAAAAACTTTTTATTGATCATAAACTAAGACATTCTCAAGTCTCGACTAGACGACTAGTGGCAAGAGTTGTGTCAGAACTGAAGACTACGTGATTTGATATATTTTGTCTACTGCATTGGGGAGATGGTATACTTGCCCCAAGTTGGACGCGGTTCGGATCTCCCATCCTCGCAAGTCCCACTCACAAATCACCATCTTCCAATTTCCACATGCGCCAGCCTGCAGTACTAACGTCTGAGTTACCATCTTGTGTTACAACCATGAGCAGTACACTCGCGTACTTCCCTTATGAATGACTACCGTCTACAAAAACAAATGGCTTACAATACCTAAAAGCCTCAATGCACGACGAAAATGACCAGAATACTTTGTCACACTGACTGGACTTCTTGTCAAGCAATTCATCAACGTAGTATAACATAGCTTGGAGGTCAGCAATGGTCCTCGAGAGGCACTGTTAGAGTGCTTCTAATCACTATATATCTTTGCAGTTGCTTTCTATTTACCCACCCACACTTTTCGATACGAAGGTTTGAAGTGATAACTCTGTTGCACGACACTCTATAACATCAGGATGGATACTGAAGGATTGGATTGGATGATAAGCCAGATGACACCATTAATCACCGTGTTGTCTAGCTGCCCATGGTCAACAGACATCGTTGGTGCCAAGTAGGTATGAGGTCCACTAAACTTATGAACTTCCCTAAAATACAACATCACACCAAACATGTAACTCATGACTAAAGAGCAAAAACTATAAATTACTTAAAATATAGATGGTGATTAATTACTTACCAATAACCAAGATTTTGTCTAAGTGACATGCATATGCTCCACGAACACCAAGCTGAACTTTGCTTGCATCGACAATAGTATTTCATATAATCATACTCAACCACTCTATACTCCGCATCCCGCCAAATACTATAATTCTTCACCTCCAGGTGAATAGCTTCCTTGCTCCTGATCAAGTTGCGCACCCGAAACTCAATGCCCCGTCAAAATTGTAATCATCACCTAACACATTGACACCACATAATGGACCCTCCTCCACTGCATCAAGATATAGTGTCTAAAAGTGGCTAGGCACTCTGCATAGGTCAGGCACAACAAGCAGTACGGGTAAGAGAAATCTTCGTCCCAACGGAGTATCCACTACAAACTCATCTTCTTCTGAGCTACCGGATGAACCCTTGAACTCAACAATATACTTTTCATCTAACTTAGAGTCATTGTGCAAGTGATCTTCTGGTGTGCGTAATGTAATGAACATGCAGAAATTGGTGGCCCAAGGGTATGGATGTAGACGATGAGCCAATTCTCCATTGACAATATCAACAACCTCGGCATATAATTGCATGACTCGGTGTGCTAAGATTTTCACATGGGCCTCAAACATTGCATGCACTTGTTCATCGCCTACGACTTAGAAAAGCTTAAACTTGAAGCCTCTATTTTCCAAAGGAATGAGAAACTTGTGCCTAATTCTAATAATCTTTCTCTGATCTTAAATTTCCATCTTCATCAATATCAAATTCTTCAAATCCTATAGAGTGCCAAGTCTAAGGGTTGAAAATAAGACCGATCCAGACAATCAAGCACAACTCTTTTGTTGTTATCTCTAATACAATTATTTACATAAATATTCACAACAATGTGCTTCGTATTAGACATTTTAAAAAAATATGTAAAAAAAATTGAAGAGAAGATATATTAGAATTATAATAAATTAAATGAGCTCTTTATATAATTAAAAATTATTATCGCATGTGTATTACGTTTGCACATATAACTATTTTTTTAAATATGTATTTTATCCTCAGCAAAATTGAAATTGTTATGAATGTATCTCGTTTCTGTTATAGACGATCAGATACATTCAAAAGGATCACACTGTTTTATCTCTTCTACGAACTAAAAATATTGTCAATAATTTTTAACATATCTTATTTATGACAAAGATAAAATACGTTCGTAATAATCTTGTCTTTGCTAGGACGAAATATATAATAAGATGTATAAACGTTAATTTACTCGTACGTGTTTATAGGCGTAAATTTATTTTTTATTTTATTTATTAAAAAAAAAACATTTTTTGACCATAGAGACATTCTCAACTCTCAAAGTCTCGACTAGTGGCAAAAGTTGTGTCAGAACCGAAGACTGCGTGATTGATATATTTTGTCTGCAACATTGGGGAGATGGTCTACTTGCCCCAAGTTGGACGCGGTCCGGGTCTCCCATCCTCGCAAGTCCCACTCACAAATCACCATCTTCCAATTTCCACATGCCCCAGCCTGCAGTACTAACGTTTAAAGCAGCTTCTTGCAATTTCAAAACACTCCCCCTGTTCTCCTTCCAAATGGCTCCAAATCTCAACCATCATTGACTCCATCCACCGAATAGAAATAAGGACCCCCAGGCGTTCTCCGCATTTCCAATTCCCAAACGCCTGTTCGGTTCCATTCTTTTCACATTCCAACAATATGCCCAGCTGGAGCACCAAGGATTTGTTAGTGGTTCTTGCTTTGGCAGTTACGGTCTCGAGCTTATTGAATGGGGTGAAGTGCCAGCAAACGAGTGACCTTGACAACCCTGCTGTTCTCTCTGTTTTGACACAGCTTGTTTACAGCCAAGTCTCCAACGTCACCTCTTTCCTCAGTCACGAAATTAGCAACCGCTCCAGTTTCTGCGTCGAAGATCTGTAAGTTTATTTGTACTCATTTTTGGTTTTAGAATAATTGTTTTAGTAAGGGAACACTTTTTTATGCTCAAAAGAAGCTTAAGTTTGTAGTTTCGTTAACTTCCATGACTAGTTTTAAACACTGCATTAAATTTTGAAAACTGAAATCATTTTTGGAGTTTGTTTAAAGCAATTAATGATGCATGTGCATCTGTTTCCTTCGTTTTATTCCCCTTCTAATTTAATCCTGTTTAATCAGTGTCAGCGAAACAGTTTCATTTCACCTCAATCTGAATTTGCTTTATTGGCGCAATCATAAATCAATGAATTTGTGTTGTATACAAATAGCATCCGAATACATCAATTTATAATTGTATTGGAAAAGTCATGACTCTTTTTTATGGTTAAAAGAAGCTTAAAGTTTATAGTTTCATGAAGTTTCATTTTACTGAATATTACTAGTGTTGATGAGAAACTGCAGTTGATGTTAATTGTTAAAGCAACTTATTTGAATCAGTTCTTAGTTTTAAGCATTGTGCTTCAAATTTTCAATTGAGATCATTTTTTAAGTTTATTTAAAGAAACTAATGATGCGTGTGTATTTATTTTATTTCCTTTCTCTTCCAATTTAATCCTGTTTTGACTGCTTATGTTAGTGCCCTTAAATGAGCTTGCGCAATATTTCTTTTCTTAGCCAGAGCAGTTGTCTGAGTAATTAACTTCTTCTATTATTATGGCATTGGTTAAAGAATCAAATGAGGAAAGTTTATCCTTGAATAGTAAGGCAGTGGTTAAAATGCCACTGTTGAAATTAAAGATTTTTAAAACTATTATGTGATCTGATTCATTGAATGGTTACACTATCTGATAACACAAGCTGGCTTGCTGTTGGTGAGGTGCATTGTTTACTTGAAATTATAAATAACTTTTTCTTAGCCAACGGCACCTTATAAAATCATTTAGAAACTTATTTTGATATTAGGCTCGATTTTCTTATTCTAGGAATGCTGATTGGAATAATGCATTTAACTTTTCATCCGACTTGGGCTTCTTGACTTCTTGCATTCAAACGACGAAAGGTAAGAAACTAACATCATATATTGTGATAAGAATTAGACAAAAAGAAATGGCACAGGTTTTATCCAGCAGAATATAAACATGTTGGTTTGGAAAATCTGGATGTTTTCATCTTCATTGTGCTAGATGTTATGAATCTACATACCATCTATTCATGCTGACTATTTCTATTCTGTTCATACCAATATTGTGCCTTTTCAACTATCATTCCATTCAATAATTTTCTGTTATTTACCAGAAACCTGTTTTACTTCTAATATGACTCTTAATGCTTTTGGATTCTGGTGGTTTTGATGTATTAACAGGGGACATAAAGCAACGCATATGTAATGAAGCAGAAATAAAGTTTTACTCAAAAAGTTTATTGGATAGATCTAATGGTATTAACTATTTGAAGCCTAACAAGAACTGCAATTTAACCTCATGGGTATCTGGTTGTGAGCCAGGATGGGCCTGTAGTGCTCCCTCGACCGAGCAGGCTGAATTCCAAAATTCACAGGATATGCCTTCAAGAACTACTGACTGTGAACCATGTTGTGAAGGTTTCTTTTGCCCTCATGGTATCACATGCATGATACGTAAGTACATCAAGAACGTCTGAGATGGTTTTTTCGTCACTGATTTAAATAGCTTAGTGTAGTTTTCCTTTGATTTAAACAGCTTAGTGCAAGCTCAGTTGACTCATGTAGACCAGTCGACCTCGTCTAGAAAATTTGTTGTTGTTTTTCATATGTTTCTGGATATAGATGTGATGTTATTCTAGACAAGAAGGTAGTATATTTCGCTCGGTGGTTATTTCAGCAATACGTTGGATGGTTGAAACATAAAGGAAAATCCATGTAATGGTGATATTTGTTGCCAATTTTGATGCTAAAAGATATCTCTAATGCTTTTATCTTTTCATGGTATTTGAAATATTTGTTCTGGAAGCTTGCCCTCTTGGATCCTATTGTCCTCTTGCAAAACTCAATAACACAACTGGTGTATGTGAACCGTGAGTTCTGATTTTCAAATCTTTCTCTTTTTATTTATAAATAATCGCTTGCATGCTTTATTTATAAACTAATCCTTTGACACATTTTTGAAGATATCGTTATCAATTGCCTCCAATGCGGCCAAACCATACCTGTGGAGGTGCAAATATCTGGGCTGATGTTGATAGCAGTAGTGAGACATTCTGTCCAGCAGGATGGTATTGCCCAACAACTACAAAACGTATTCCTTGCAGTAGTGGGTATTACATTATTCATTGGTTTACTCCTTATCAACTGCTAATATATAATAAAATAGCATTTTATAGTAGCATTTTAATGTCCATACCTTTTTTTAATTATTATTTGTGTTTTATTTATTTATTTATTTTTGTGATGAAAGAAGAATAGCATTAAGATGGGAAAATGGATGATACAAGGAGCAGAGGAAAATAGATCCTCCCACAAAAAGAATAAATAGAACAAAACATTAGTGAAGTGATGTTTATGATCTCTCAACATGTCCGAGAAGGAAAGTCCTCAAAAGAGATCATGAGCTTTACATCGTACAGAGTTGAAACGCCTAAATGTATGCCATAAAACTTGTTTATCTGAAAACGTATCATTAAGTTGCATTAATTGTGCTATGCCATGTACTCCAAAGAGTTGGCATATACTGCATAATGGTACAAAGGTTTTGCCTCTTTTCTGCTACCACAACCCCTGTGAACTTAGTCAATAAAAACTGATCCAAGGATGTCAGGCACAACCAAGATTCTTGGAAGACACCAAACAAAGTATTCCCCAAAGAATCAGCTATTGAATCCTATAAAAACAGATATAATAATACTTATGTCTTCAAAATTTGTTACTCTAAATACTTTTAATGTTCTCTCTTGGAATTTCAGGCATTACTGTAGGATGGGTTCTATATCTCAGACGAGTAAGATCACATGAATTGTGAATTACTATAGCAACAAACTTGTGTCATTATTTTCCTCAACTGTTTCTGACCCGTGCTGAGACATATTACCATTTACTGATTCTCTTGTAGGATGCTTCAAGTTGACTTCATGTAAATCGAAAGCTGAGACCCAAAACATGGGTGTGTACGGAATTATGCTCATTGTAAGTTTCTATACATTAACCTGATTATGGATTAGTAATAATAGTGCCTATTCATATATTTATTTAGGTTCCCTTTTTATTTGGACATCATGATTTTTGTTTTGATGACTTGGGACCTACTTGGTGCTTTTAGAAGTTTGTTTGCTTTCTAATATTCCTTTTTCTTGCTGTTTTTTTCTCCTTTTCTTCTCATTTATATGTTATATCTTCAATGTTTGATCTTTCATTCAGTTTCAATTATTTGCAATTGTTCAATGAGGAATTTGTACCTATAAGCCATATCTTGTAACAAAAGTAGCCATATTGGATATATGCTCAGCAAAAAATTAAGAAATGAAAAGAGATAAGATATTTTATGGTCTTTTTTATTTCTTAATTTTCTTTATCTACATAGGTGATATGGTTGATGCTTAACACCATGTCACATATAGAAACATAGAAGTTATAATCTGTGATACAGACCATGATCGTAGAAGTTAGTTAACACTCTTCAACTACTAATGCAGGCTGCTTTGAGTACATTGCTGCTTATCATTTACAGCTGTTCTGATCAAGTTCTCAGTACTAGGGAAAGGAGAATGGCGAAGTCCAGAGAAGCAGCAGCTAGATCTGTAAGGAAGACTTCAAATGCACGACAAAGATGGAAAACTGCAAAAGACGTTGCTAAAAAGAGTGCAAGTGGACTACAAGCTCAACTATCACGAACATTTTCGCGTAAGAAGGACGTGGCAGATCCAGAAAAAGTTAAAATGTTGGGTCAAGCAACTGCAGAAACTGATATAGAATTGCTTTCACATTCACACCCTATTACTCCAAACATTGCTCCCAGCTCATCAGCTGTGCAAAAAGAAAAGGCTAAAGAATCCATTGATCCAATGCAGATGATGCATGAAATTGAAAATGGCGATAACCTTCACTTAGAAACTAAAACTAGAGATAAAAGTGTTCAAGGCAAAGCTTCTAAGGAAAAGCAACCTGAAACTCATAGCCAGATTTTTAAGTATGCATATGCTCAATTGGAGAAGGAGAAGGCACAGCAACAAGAAAACAAGAATCTTACTTTCTCAGGAGTAGTTAACATGGCTACCAAAGGTGAACCAAGGAAACGGCTGTTAATGGAAATTTCTTTCAAAGATCTAACTCTCATTTTGAAGGTGCAAAACAAACTTATATTGAGATGTGTAACGGGGAAAATTAAACCTGGGCGCATTACTGCTGTCATGGGTCCATCAGGGGCCGGTAAGACAACATTTCTTTCAGCAGTAGCTGGAAAAGCATTTGGATGCAAGATGACTGGTTCAGTTCTTATAAATGGAAAGACTGAATCAATCCATTCCTATAAGAAAATTATTGGTTTTGTGCCACAAGATGACATAGTTCATGGAAATCTGACAGTAGAAGAGAATTTATGGTTCAGTGCACAGTGCAGGTAAATAACATGGAATGTGACAGATTTTTGCAAACCATATAATTTTCCCTTGTCTAAATGTAACCTCAGTTCCCTTTCTCTTGTTATGGCAGTTGTGCCTATATTGTTTCTGTGATAGCTCTTATATGTTTGAATATCTGGTTAAGAAATGAATTTTGTTGTTCTGTTAATAGGCTATCTGCTGACTTGCCGAAAGCAGACAAAGTTCTGGTTGTAGAAAGAGTTATTGAATTCTTGGGCCTTCAATCTGTGCGGAATTCTTTGGTTGGAACTGTAGAAAAACGAGGGATTTCCGGTGGCCAAAGGAAGCGTGTAAATGTTGGACTGGAAATGGTCATGGAACCTTCACTTTTATTGTTAGATGAACCCACATCTGGTTTGGACAGTGCATCATGTCAGCTACTTCTTAGAGCATTAAGACGGGAAGCTCTTCAAGGAGTGAACATATGCATGGTGGTTCACCAACCAAGGTGACTTTTAATTTCATGATTGTTTCATTTTGTTAAAATCTGATAGGCTGCATAAACCTTTTGACACTGAGAACCTTTGATTAATAATAAAAAAGCAAGACAAATAAGAAGGGTCCCCCTGTAAATGAATTGAATTAAAGATATATTGGATTCAAGCAGCAGCAGCATGTAGTTGGTTGTTAGTAGCTTAGCTTTTATGAATGTAGTTGATAGATATCTATATGTGCACCTCTCTTTGGATGAAATGAAAATGCAATGAGTTCTTTCTCCTATTTACCCTACATTAACTGTAAGTAATCTCCATTTAGCCACCAATCCATTAGATTCCAATATATGTTATTGTTTGGTCACTTTGGTGGTAAGGTCAAGAGAGAACGGAAGGCTATGAGGATACAAAAAGAATAAGGGAATTGGTATGGGATCACCAAGTGTCTTGAATGGCTGGGTTATCCCATTTTATTTTGGAGTTTTATTTATTTATTTATTTATTTGAGAATCCTATTACTTATATATATATATTTACAAGACCTTACTGATGTGATTTCACTTTAAAAGCACAAGAGCGGGTATTTACAATTCCTTTATCTATTGATTGTGTTTATAATCTAGTTTCTGTTGTCCTTCTAGCGTTGTTGATCGCTGCATGTGCACTCCAAATAAGAAACCATTTTGAAGACTGATCTGTTTTATACCCTATGCTTTTAGTTTGAACTTGTTAAAAACAATATAACTCTCCCTTTGTTTAATTGATGACTGATCTTTTCACTGTAGCTATGCATTGTTCAATATGTTTGATGACTTGATACTTCTGGCGAAAGGAGGTCTTACTGTGTATCATGGACCTGTCAAGAAAGTTGAAGAATACTTTCTAGGACTTGGGATCTGTATTCCGGAGCGGATCAATCCTCCTGATTACTTTATCGACATTTTGGAGGGCTTAGTAGAACCTGGTGGAAGCTCGGGAGTCAGTTATAAAGACCTGCCAGTTAGATGGATGCTTCATAATGGATACCCAGTACCTCTTGATATGCAGAAGAATGCAGCGAAATTTGGTAACTTAACTCCAAATCCAGCTAACGAAACTGATCCCAATGGCTCTGAACATGACGACAGAAGCTTTGCCGGAGAACTATTGCATGATGTTAGACACGTCGTGGAATTGGAGGGGGAGAAGATACTATTCAACTTTTTGAAATCCCAGGATTTATCTAACCGGAAAACTCCTGGGATATTCAAGCAATACAAGTACTTCCTTATACGGTAAACCATGCAATGACTTCAGTATTTTGTTCACTTTGATGTCTAAAATTTCAATGCCTTGTTGAAATTTTCCATAATATGGATTAGTTTCTCCCAGAAGCATCACAATTTCTAGTTCTGAATGCTGATTGAACAACACATAGCATATAAATATCTAATGATGAGCATGTCTATAAGATTTTGTGTCTACATATCTTTTTGTTATCTGTTTGTTACCTTACTCATGCCAATGTTATTTTAGGATTGTGAAGCAGCGACTAAGGGAGTCCAAAATCCAAGCTATAGATTATCTAATATTATTACTTGCTGGAGCTTGCTTAGGAGCGCTGAGTAGAGGAAATGATCAGAAGTTTGGTGGAGTTGGATACATCTATACAGTGATTTGTGTATGTAAGTTAACTTCCTATAGTTAGTTTAATGTGCAAATGATCAACATGGTCCTTCAAATTTCACTCATTAGTCAAATTGGTCCTCCTAATTTTACTCAATCAAATTAGTTCTCCAAATTTTCCAACGTCAATCACGTTTGTTTCTACCTAATTTCAGTTCACACTCCGTTGTTTCACTCATTTGTGGGAGGTGAATCAACAGAAAAATGTTGATAAATTGTGATAGTCATGCTTTCCTGTTAGTAGGAATTTGAAACCGCTACAACCTGGAAAGGAAAAAACACCGCCGGTGAGCAAAAATAACAGAGTATGGACACAAAACTGGGTAGGGATGAGCATGATTGACGTTGAAAATTTGAGGATTTAATAAAAATCGGGAAGACCAATTTGAATAATGGGTGAAATTTGATATACCACTCTGACCTTTTATAATTAATTTAATAGGTCCCTCATGTTATGTTGTTAACTAGTCAGGAGTTGCGTTAGCATGTATATTTCCATATATGACATGTTAAACTCAATGGGGGATAATAAATATATAGGATACTGCATATTAGGACAAGGTCTGATGAAAATTAATCTCATATATTATTATATTTATTAGAATTAACAAAATAAGTTTGAGTAATTTAAGGAATGGATATTAAACTATGCAGAAGTGAAGAATTCACATCATCTTATAATTTGATAATATACTTCTGAGTGTAAGTATTCTCTTATCAAAGTAAGTGTCACTTGTACATTTTATGTTCATTGAAAAATTAATGAATCTTGACAAAAAGATTGCCAAATGCATTATTTTTTCAATGAATCTAAAAGGTAAAAGAGATACTTAATTTGAGAAGGAGGGAGTAATAAACTAGTTTCTCAAAAATAAGTGTCAATCCAATTTTATTTTTCCTCTTTATATCTAAATAATCTGTATTGCTGTTTGCTGCAATCAAATATGGCTGCAAGCTAAGATTGTTACCTTATATAACCCCCCAAAAAAGTGCGTTTTAGATAGAGAAATGTGAAATGATATTAATTGCATTGGTAACATCCAATATGAAAATAAGTATCATATACTTGACTTGTAGGTTTTTTTTTTTTTTTTTTCACTCACCTTGATTTCCATCAGATGTAAGAAAACACGTGTAATCAAACAAGGTTTAAGACTTTTTAAGCGATTATAACCTAACTTCTGTTTTGTGTTTGCCCCCCATTCATGTCTTATGATTGTTGCCTTATTGGTTTGATCCATGGGGGCATAACATGAGTATTAACATGATTTTCATTCTAGAATAGAAAATAAATTTAATAATATTTAAAACAGTTCAGCTTAATTCAAATGGTCATTGCTTCTATTTCCCTCATTGTTGTTGTTCATTCCTAATTTCAGCTCTTTTATGTAAAATTGCGGCCTTGAGATCATTTTCTCTGGATAAATTGCACTACTGGAGGGAGAGGGATTCTGGGATGAGCAGCTTGGCTTACTTTCTTTCTAGAGATACAGTGGATCATTTTAATACTCTGGTCAAGCCTGTGGTGTACCTCTCTATGTTCTATTTCTTCACCTATCCAAGATCAACTTTTGCAGATAATTACATTGTGCTGCTCTGTCTAGTATACTGTGTGACTGGAATAGCATATACATTGGCAATAGTATTCAAACCTGGCGCGGCACAGCTAGTAAGTATCACTGCATTAGATTTAGATTTATAATATAAAACTTTTATCAACAAACTGAAAAACATCTGCTCATCATTATTTTGCCCCATCCGGTCCAACATGTGATTGTTTGTTGCAGTGGTCAGTGCTTCTTCCAGTTGTTTTAACCCTTGTTGCAACACAAGCTAAAGACAGTAAACTTTTGAAGGTTGTAGCAAATTTATGTTACCCTAAGTGGGCTTTAGAAGCATTCGTAATCGCAAATGCTGAAAGGTATGTTATGGTTAATAATGGTTGTTGATTAGACTACATATGTGCTTGTTTAATATATCCAAAAGCAACTCATGAATTGCTGCATATAGAGAGAAGCCAGCTAGAGCCTGCATCTCCATGTTTCCCTTGATATTGTGCAAACTAATCAAGTTTTACGGCCGTGTACTTTCTCAAACTTAAATTCGCATGCGTGGCCTAAATGCAGTGAAAATAAAAGAATAAAAAAGTAAAAACTGTAGTAGCTAAGAAATTTCTCTTTGGGTTAATAGTAACTTTAGTCCCTATAGATGGAGCAATGAGTTATTTTGTAGTCAGTAAACGAGTCAAATTAGTTTCTTGAGTAATTTGACTCACAGGACTATGTTGACCTATTGAAATCTATACAGACCAAAATAACTTGGACATGAACCTGCATTGACCAAAGTGAGCATCACCCTTTTTCTTCTTGAGTAAATAGTCATTTTGCACCCGAAAGATTACAATTTTGATAAAATAGATCTCAAAATAAGCAAATGATAAAACGAACCCCAAAAGATATGTTCAACTTGACAAAAATGAACCAAATCTGTATAAGTATATAAGTAAATGGCCTAAACATTTGTTCAGTTTGAGCATATATTTAGGGGGTTTGTCATTTACATCTTTTGGAGTTTATTTTGTCAAAAGCATAACTTTTAGCGCGTCAAAATGGTTATGCTCTCTTCTTTCTTTCTTTCCTCTTGTTTTATTTGATTTAATTTTTGATAAAAGAACTTTAGTAACATGAAGAGGAACAATGCAAACTCACAGGAGGAATACAGATCCACTTTGCAAAAATAACTATTAGAACAAATGAAATATAAGTAAAGCATTTTAAAGGTACTGATCAAGATAGCTTTGTTTCCAAGAACTGAAAATGATAAGGCAATTTATATGTGATATTTGAAAAATTAAAAGAAAATATAACATGAAGGAACACCAGAAGGTACTGATCAATAATGCATAAAATGCAGGTACCATGGAGTGTGGATCATAAGTCGTTGTGGTTCACTAAAGAGAAGTGACTATAATATTCATGATTGGAGTTTGTGTGTTTCCATCCTAATTCTTATGGGTGTAACCGCTCGGGCAATAGCTTTATTCTCTATGCTTACCTTTCAAAAGAAGTGAGGTCAACATTATTGCTGCCACAGTTCTCTCGTTGTCTCGTTGACCAGTTGTTAGATACATTCACTAGAGTTAATCTACGGGGGAATAATTCCCCTATTAAATTATGGCAATTTACGGTTAATATTATTGTTCATAATTTGTGTTTGATAGAAAATGCTCATAAGGCTTCTTTTTTTTTTTTTTATCTCTCTTTAGTTTTTTCTTTACAACGGCTTGAGAATGAGTGTTGAAATAGTTTAGTACAAACATTTTAAAATGGATCACACTTACAGAAATAGTAATTAGGCATTACTATTCTATAATTCATAAACTCTAATTGATATAAAATAGTATTTTCATGATATATATACATATACCAAAATAAACCACTAAAAATTAACTACTATATATTTTTGTATAAATATATGTATAGTTTAACTCATTTTTAATATATACTTTTTATTTTAATGTATATTCTCTACTAATATCTGATTTAATTATACTTTTAATATGATATATATATATAAACACTCACATTTTGTTGTTAAATTATCAAGGCTAATTAAGTTGGCCTAATAATATATAATCTCGTAATGCGCACTTTTTTCAAGTAATATCATTTTTACAATTGACACTAATAGCAAAATAAGTAGAATTCACCAAAATAATATTCACTGGAAAACATTTTTTTAATATATATTGGAACTTATGTCAATGATACTATCTAAAGATTTTATAATATACTAATTAAAATTTCACTGTACACTTCAGCTCGATTGGTGGGGTATTAAATGACACACATCAATACAACTTTTATATTTGTTTTTTGATTACTTTATAGCACATTTATCGTTCACCGAGTTAGTTAGATTCAAATCTAAATATATAACTGAATGTCACATAGTATTACAAGATGATCCTAAGCCAATGCAGTTGGAAGAATGCACACCATCTAAACAGAATAATAACACTGAAGCAAATATCAAGGAATGAAATGTGACTCCGAAAGCTGTTTATATGAATGAGATGGGTGAACCTGTAAAATCTGAGAAAAAGAAGAGAAGGAAGAGAAAAGATAAGGATTTGGACGAAAGAACAACTACAAAAGAAGAGTGCACACCATCTGAACAGAATAATACAGATGCTAATGTCAGTGAATTAAATGTGACTTCAAAAGTTGCTGTTTCAAAAGTATTAAATGTGACTTCAAAAGTTGCTGTTTCAAAAGTTGTTGTGCTTGGACTCGGTGCAGTAGAAAAATTATGGAAGAAGAAAACAAAGACAAGAAAAAGATAAGAATTCAGATGTAGGAACAACGAGGACTACAATATTCTGAGGTAATTATAATCTCTTATTGGACTCAGTGTCCTTGATGATTCTTGTGCCAATTTCACTCACTTAGAAATAGTGTTTTCCTGAAATTTGGAACTAATTATCTTGTTGAATAAAAATTTTTCAGATTCACTTGGTGGAAAAAGACTGGAAAGTGGTGAACAAAATGACTTTAAAGGAAGGTAAGGTAGTGAATTGTATTTCTCCGGCTATAAGCAGCAACCTTGTTATTTTCCTTGTGTGGATTCTTGAATCTTGACACTCTAGTATTAAGTTTGACCGACTTTAAGCCGAACTTATAGTTGACAAAGAAGATTATGGATTTATGGATATCATATTAACATAGAGCTACACTTTTGAGTATAATACTGAAATCTAAAGGCATTTGATTGATTAATCAAATGATGCTGAATAATCATGAAACAAAGAATAATAAGGGGCATTTTTGTAAATAGCTGGCAAGATCATGCTGCTTAAAATTGTTAGTTTGAAATTATGAACTTCCACGCTTTCACATTATTTACATCATTGCAAACCATAGGTGTTTCACCCTAATTACCTAGGGTAAGACCCGCACTACGCGAGGGTTAAATGATCAAATATAAAAATTAGTTGAGACATACTCATTGATACTAATAGTTGTTATTTTTATTTTGAAAATTTTTTATGCATAAAAATTAATAGTATAGGGTAAAATACTGTTCTATTCCTTACTTTCAATAGCCTAAATAATCCCTTTTTTTTTAGTTTATATTAGTAGATTTCACTTATACGTGAAAAGGCTATTATGTATGTGTATTTAAATGAAATTGGTAACACTATGTTATTGTTATACATAAAAAAATTATTAAATAATTAATACAAATAATTTTATTGTAATACTATTTCTAAGTGAGTGAAATTGGCACAAGAATCATCAAGGACACTGAGTCCAATAAGAGATTATAATTACCTCAAAATATTGTAGTCCTCGTTGTTCCTACATCTGAATCCTTATCTTTTTCTTGTCTTTGTTTTCTTCTTCCATAATTTTTCTACTGCACCGAGTCCAAGCACAACAACTTTTGAAACAGCAACTTTTGAAGTCACATTTAATTCACTGACATTAGCATCTGTATTATTCTGTTCAGATGGTGTGCACTCTTCTTTTGTAGTTGTTCTTTCGTCCAAATCCTTATCTTTTCTCTTCCTTCTCTTCTTTTTCTCAGATTTTACAGGTTCACCCATCTCATTCATATAAACAGCTTTCGGAGTCACATTTCATTCCTTGATATTTGCTTCAGTGTTATTATTCTGTTCAGATGGTGTGCATTCTTCCAACTGCATTGGCTTAGGATCATCTTGTAATACTTCTCTTCTTCCTTCAGCTCTATCAGTCAAACCAACCTCAGTTTCATTGCACTGGTCAAGAACAATATTCAAATTATCTTCATTCAACTGCTTGGGTTCCTTTGGCTCCTTTACACCCAAAGGTTGTAATTTTGTTTCAAGTTCTGACTTCTTTTCTTTATCTTCATCTTCTTTCCATGTACTCATCTGTTTTTCCTTTGCACTAGACACAGATTTTGACATTTCATCTTCGCAAACGACGTTATCATCCTTAACAGCTTTTTCAGATGCATTCACAAAATCATGTTCTTCTTTCTTATCATTAATCAAACTAGTCAAGGCATTATCTGAATTGCCAAGAAGTACCAGTTGGTTAGGAGAATCAGAAGAACAATCATTTTGACCACAATTGCTCAATGGAGAAACATCCACACTAAGAAACCAGCTCTTGTTGAAACCATAGAAGGCACTTTTTACAAACATGGAATCAGATAGGTGATAAAAGTACCCTTTGCGCTTTACCTGCAAATTAGCAAAATAATGTTATAATGAATAGGAATACAACCATGGCTTGGATAGCAAACAAGAGTAAACAAGATCAACTACAATATACCTTCATTGCATGAATCTGTATCCGCCCAAGTTTGGGAAAGCATGATTGGTGTCCTGACAAAATTCGCTCTGCATATAAAATTCATACATATGCCATGTACACAGAATGTTAGAACTCTGAAATAATTATGTGCATATTTAAGCAATGATTAGAAAAGAATAGTAGAGAAGACAATAGTGAGTTATAAATGCTAAGAGATTTTAAATATAACAAAGATTATGAAGCATATACTAGAGAAGCCTGCCTTTATGCACTTGAGGTTTCAAAAACAATCTTACAAGAAAAAGTCACACAGACAATATCAAATCCACTGCAAAGGGGATAGAAACTAAGGGTTGCTTAGACACTAACTACTTGAACAATACAATACTTGAGCTGTCTGCCTCGACCCAATATTAGTCAAAGTTTGATATCTATTTTACAAGTAGAATTAACACTCATGTCATGTACGAATACAAAGAGATCACCAAAGGAGGAACTAGTGGCTTTCTTCTTGAAGAGGTTCAGCACCTTGACACGCCCTTCCAAGGTGGTTGTTGAAGTAAAATTTATAACACCTTTAACAAAATCAGCCACTAAATCCAGAACTTTCATTATGTCATCTGCATAGAAATTCAAAGTAGTGCTGATGTTCAGAGATATTTGAGCTGGAAGTGTGTCCTCATGACAAGACCATCAATGGGGCAGTAGCCAAAAGCTTCCCACGATAATTAAGATACGCCGTGCTGTTGTGGTAACTAAAGCTTCTACGGTTGGGGTTCTCAACCGTGAGCAATATGCCCAAGGACACATTTATTGCCCCAATCGGGAACCAAACTCGCCTCTTTAACCTTAACCGACTGCAAGGTAATGATAGGGTCTTTCTACTTGAAGACAGTGAAGATCAAGATCACCAGGATCACCACCAACAAAATCACAATAGCAGCAGTGACACCGCAGCTATCTTAATCCTTTTTGGAACACCTCATGCAGCACGCCATGGCTACTCTCAAAATTGGGCGATACAAAATTTCCCAAAACTATTCAATATGCATAATCCAAGGAACAATAAAACCAAAACATGCATTGTACTTGTAGGAACAGTTGTACTCTAAATATATATAATTAGGGCTGCAAGCTACTACACACACTTATTTTAGTTCGTTTCCTACACACAAAAACAAAAAGACAAAGCAAGCATCTTTGGGGACACACAACCTAGAAAACGAAGCTTGCTATTTTCTCAAACATTGAGGGTGCTAATGCAGAACGTCGTAACAGTTGCACAAAGTCATAAACATTCAGAACACTGTACTGGAGAGGGAAAACAAAGTCTGCATTTGAAAAATAAAAAAATCTCTGAAGAATGAAGAAAGAAAAAGTAAAAGTGTGAAAGGAAGACCTTTGAGGTCGGAGACGGTATCGTGATCGGAGACGAGGACGGCCAAGTGAGTGTCGAGGTTGGTGTCGATGTAGACGACGTCGTTGTTTTCACAGAGGGGTTTAGGGTTGGACTCCGAGTCACGAATCGGAGGGTCCATTATTGAGTCGCTCGGAGGAGCTGGTTGAGTGGTGAAGGGGAAGCAATGGAAGAGAGCGCGCGAGAATCCCTGCTATGCTGGCATGTGAGGTAAGGATGCTACGTGTCTTTGTATTTTCCTTATTGTTTTCTCACAAGTATTTATGTCGGAGATGGTTCAGCTTCAGATTGGCTCAAGTCGAGAAAACATAAGAACCGGAATCATAATTACAAAAACAGTGCTTGACATTTTTAAAACTAGTCACTTTAGGGATATTTTATTTTATATAAATTAAATAAATATTTTATTTATTGAAATAAATAATTTAAAAAATTATTACGAAATTACGTTATCTTATTTCGTTTACACTGTCTAAACTAAATATATGTGTTTGCAGTTTATTTATCTCAAATTTTATTATTTATATATACAAAAAATTTCTAAAATAATTTCTAAATTAATATTTTTTATGTATTAACTAACTAAAAATAAAAAAACTTATTAAAGTTGACAACACATACTCTATCTACTAGTATCCAATTCGTTGCAGATTGGATAAAAATCAGTCCGAGTATCTAATGACTTACAATAAGTGAGCAACTACTAAACTAGTAAGTTAATTTAGTAATTTAAAGTATTTATTAATATGTATGAAATTCGAAATGATTGAATTTTATAATAACTTTAAATTTGATATTTCTGCGGATAGAATAAGGTAAGGTAAGGTTTAAAACTTTAGGGTACGGGTAGGGTTAGGGTTGAGAGATTCTCAACCTGCAAGTAGAATATGATAGAATTTTAATAAAATTTTCAACCCGCAAATAGGATTAGGGTACCCTATCCTACTAATTACCAGTCCTATTACTTATATTTGATTTTTGATCATGCAAAATATTAATTTAATCTTATTTATTTTAATTTATAAATATTATATTCAATGATCATTCTTTAATAATGAAAAAAAAATCATCCAAACTTGTTTGAAGAAATACAAAAATTTTTGTTTGATATAAAATTTTTCACATAAACAATTAACAATATTTGTGTAAATTTTTATGAATACAACATTTTAGAACTTGTATATAATGCGAATCAAGTTATTTATAAAGTCAAATTTGGAAATCATGGTCAACCACAAAGTTAACGTGGATCATTTACAAAATTTCATTGTACAGCCTCTAATACTTTGCAGCTTACAGGGTTTAAGGGCACATGTTAAGATTACAAAATTAAAAAGTTTTTATTAGAAAAACAAAAAATTAAATTTTTAATGTATTTATTTTGTAGTAAGAAAAAATATCTTAACAAATCCAAGTATTCTATTCATATTTTTTAAAAACTTTTGAAACTCAATGGTTATAATATTACACAACATACTATAGTAGTCGAGGTTACTTGGGCTACCACAGTTAGCAATATAAAATAGATTTTTTTATCATAGAAATATTTTTCTAAATTTATTTGGTATCAAATATCTTAGAAATTTAGATATATAAATAATAACATTTATAATGTAATGACCTTTTAGATATAGTTATTACTAGTATTTTTGTCTGTGAAAAATTACGGGTATATTTAGACCAATATTAACTATAATAAAAAATAATAAAAATATCTAAAATGTTTAATTGTAATGTAGAATAAAAAACAATAAATGAGAAAAATAACAAATAGTAGTAATAAAAAATAGCATATCATTTTAGGTTTGAAAAAATTTCTTTGAATATAATATTTGTTGTGTGTAAATCCCGCATAATTAACAAATAATTAGTCAATAAATTAAATATTAATAAAAAAAAATTAGAAAATAGAATTTTATAGTTTAATGAGGAAGAATTAATTAAAATACGAATTTTGACACTAATTTGAAAAAATTTGACTCGAGATTGGACCAAGTAAGCCGAACCGGTTGACCGAACCCACAACGGGCCCAAAGGCCCAGCTAGTTCACTTAACCGAATGAGCTAGCTCATTCCTTCCTCCTTCCTTGCTGTTTCACATTGGAACACATAAAGGAAGAGAAGAAAAGTTCCCAAACCCTTATTTCCCATTCAAATCCACATCTCTTTCAACTCCGAGTTCCGATCGCCACATCGTTTACGGCCATGCGACTGCAGTGTTGAGCTCTACAAAGTCCGGTACTCAATTTGATAAGAAAGTCACAATTTTATTTTCAATCTTCTCCTCCCCAATTTCAAAAATTCAATGTTGTGAGGTGTTGAGATCTTTGATTTTTGATGTTATAGGATCCGAATAGCTTGAGGAATTAGTGGATTTTTATTAGCTTGAGGTATGGTTAAGGTAAGGACCCTCAAACCCCTAGTAAATCCCTTGTTTATACGTGTTTCGGTATTGAAATTTGGTATATAAATGTATATCTTTAATTTGAAACAAATTTCATTCCAATCCAAAATTCGAGGCTCCAGTTATGGATCGCCAAGTTCGTTAAAATCAAGTTTTTCATATAAAATACCAACCTCTATTTTTACCACATTTTTCAACTCAAACCTGCACTCCAAGTTTCAAACAACATCAAAACATACCAAACTACATATTATTATTTTACATTCACATCATACACTCTCATACACAATTTTGCCAATTCCAACCCCAACCATTCACATTCAACACCACATTTATACTCAATCATCAATATATCATTGTTATTCATAATAAGCACTATTTCATCAACCATCCACCACATTCATTTAACAACAACATACGTAATACGCACATCAAACAACACATAATTCAATAATCAAAACTACCACATGTACACCAACATATGATTCATCTTATCATTTGGTCGTCTAGCCTAAGTTTTCACAAGATATTATATATTATGTAAACCCCGCTAAAATCGGTAAATTATTAGTTAATAAATTGAATTTTAGTTAGGAATGCTAAAAATGCAAAACTAATATCAAAATAGGATAGGGCTCGTTGAAACGAAAATTTTGATACCAATTTCGAAAATTTGGCCCAAAAACGGACCGAAAGGGCCAAACCGGTTGAACCGGGGCCCAAACCGGGCCCGTGGGTCCAACCGGACCCAAACACTTAAATGAGGCAGCAGCTCTTTTCTTCCTCACAAGCTGCTGCGACGCCATTACAGCAAGGGAGGGAGAGGAGATTCACAAACCCTCACCATTCCTTCCAACTACCATAACTTTCTCATCCGGGCTCCGATCGCCGCACCGTTCGCGGCCACGCGTCGGGCTCGTCGAGCTCTTCAATTTTATCCAAACAAAACAGTAAGTGAATCGGTTTTTCCTAGCTTCATTTCTGCTGGTATATGAATTTCGAGTTTAAGGTTTGAGAAACTCAATCCCTTTATGATTTTTTTATGTTTTAGGGGTTCACTAGACTTGATTTCTTGTGGGTATTGCCCAAGGATCAGTGGGTAAAGGTAAGAGATCTCAAACCCTAATAAAATTTCTGAATTTAGGCATTTGGGTATTGAGTTGTTATGTTGGATGTGTTAATTGTGGTTTAGGTAGTGTGTATGTGAATGTTGATGCTTGTTGGAGGCTTGTTGGTGATCAAGCTTGGTTTGGGGCTGTTTGATTGAGTTTGGAGGGGCTGTAATTTTGAGTTGTGAGGCTGCCTTGGGTGAACTAAGTGATCGGCCAATGTATGGTTTAAGTTTCGCACGTTTAATATTTACGGTATTGTGAAAACTTAGGTTAGAAGAACCATAGGATAAGTTGAATTGTTAATGACATTAATGAGTAGCTTGGTATTGTTGTTAGTATAATTTTTGGTAATCATATATTGGGAATAGGAGGTCTTGAGGTTATTAATTTTATGCCCTTGGACTTGCTTATGATGGATTGTATTGGTGTTGGTATAGCTTGATGATTATGGTTGATGTTTGTTCTTGAAAAATTGTTATGTGAAGTAATGGTTTAATGCATGTATGAGAGTTGATGATAGCATTAATGGATTGGTAATAGGTTGATGGAATATTGTGTGTGAAAAGTTGATATTGTATAAGTGGAACGGTAATTGTGAAGGGTTGTTCATATATATTCACATATGATTTATACTAAACGCAATCTAAGATTATGGCTTATTGGATTGTTTAAAAATAGCTTGAAACGGCTGTTGGTGAGGTAGAAATGGAAGTGTTAGCAAATGTATGTGTTATAGGTGAAGAGAGTGGTAAATAGTGGCTCTTATGAAGAGAATAAGGATGTTAATGAAGTTTAATGTTAAGGTTTGATACTTGATGATGTATTGATGATAATTGCCATGGCTTATGAATAATGATATCTGAGATACGAGTTTTCCCTGGGTAAGAACCGTGGCTCGCCACCACGTGTTCCAGGTTGAATCTCGATACTCTGTTGACCCTACGTCGTAAGGGTGACCGGGCACGTATAAATTCCCGGGTATGGATACCCCCATTGAGCGATGATATGATAATTGAATGTGAACTCTATGCATAGACTCTTGGGGATGCGCGACGAGGGACAGTCTAAGGTTTTCGGACTTGTCGGGTTGGCTGGATAACCGACAGATGGGCCCCATCAGCCATAGGACAGGCATGCATCATATGCATTTGTTTGTTTTGATTGCTATGCAGTTCCTGGGTATGCCTAATTGATATATATTACCTGCTATTTGTTATACCTGCTATTTGTACTATTTGATCATTACCTGTGTATGAAGTTGTTTGGTTGCTTGTTCTTGTTGATTGAAAATTGAAAATGAAGAATTAACCACATGAACGTATTTTGGTTCGGTGGCTATTGTGATAGTGGTTCGGTGGCTATTGTGATAGTGGTTCGGTGGCTATTGTGATTTTCGGTTCAGTGGTTTGTTGTTAGGTTAAGATTGAACTTGAGTAAGTTAGGCAGATTTAGAATACCTACCCCTGTTTATGGCTTCTATTTTAGTGCTTAAGTTGGATAATTGAATAACGGAGTTCTAGGATTGCCTATGGCATTCTCAGGACCGTATTTCTTATGCGCGTGGCACTTTTACCATGCTGAGAACCTCCGGTTCTCATTCCGTATTGTTTTGTTGTTTTTCAGATGCAGGTCGAGAGGCTCCTCGCTAGGCGTCTGGATTCTGGAAAGCGAAGTAGTTCTTGGGTGTATTTTGGTTTCTATTTGTATATATGTATATATATATATATGTAGCTCACTCTCCAAGTAACTTATGTATGCTGCTCCTCTTAGAGGTTGAGGGAGAGATAGGAGTTTACTTTGGTATTTTGGTATATTTTGGGGACACTTATGTATGTTTATATGTATATATGTATCCTCCGGCCAGCCTTAGCTTCGCAGGCTGAGTCAGAGGCTAGTTATGTTGTTCCTTGACTTTTCTTTATCCCTTCGTTTATTGTTTTATCATGTTCCTATTAGGTTTCTCGGCACGCAAGTAATCCTATTCCTTGAGCGTTGCGCTTTTTGTTTTGCGATTCTTATTTACCCACTTTGTTTCAAGGCTCCTAGTATATTTTTTTTTCAGTATTATATGTATATCTTTACTATTAGAGGTCTGTAATACCACACTACCTCTGTTCTATGACTTAAGCGTAAAACACTGTGTAGTAGGGTGTTACATTATGGTATCAGAGCAGTTCGTTCCTATAGAGCCTGAGGACAGACTGATTGTGCTTTTGTGCATTCTCTGTGTATGTGTTTATGTGCTATTAGGATATCTAATTGATATATGTGGCATAAATGTTCATGAGCATGCATTTGGGACTTAAAGCACTGAACTTGAGATATTGAGACTGATCAACTTGATATCACTTGTTTGGTGTGTATAAGGACCAGATGTCTACTCGCGGACGCGGACGCGGGCGAGGTAGAGGCCGAATAGGCAATGCCATGCCTGAGGCATCAGGAAACACTCCTAATCCTATAGACTTCATGGCCGCATTAGGCAATATGGCAGCAGCAATGCAAGCGACAGCTGAAGCCCTGGGAAACCAAATTAATAATGGAAACAATGGTAACAATGACGAGAATGGTCCAATGTCACTGCATTCCTTCCTGAAGGTTCACCCTCCAACTTTCAGAGGGACCTCGAATCCGACCGATGCTGATAATTGGATACAGGCCATTGAGCGAGCATTACAGGCTCAACAGGTTCCGGATGAGCAATGGGTTGAGTTTGGGACCTACCAGTTGCATGGTGAAGCTCAGCACTGGTGGCAGGGCATGAGGCGCATTCTGCAACCTGATGGGATTGTGATATCTTGGGAGTTGTTCCGAGATGAATTCTATAAAAAATATTTCCCTACTTCAGTTAGAAATGCCAGAGAACTTGAACTGCTTCAGCTTAAACAGGGGCAGATGACTATCACTGAATATACCAGTAAATTTGAGGAATTGTGCCGCTTCTCACGCATCTGTCAGGGAGCTCCTGAGGACTTTGCCGAGTGGAAATGTATAAAGTATGAAGGAGGCCTTAGGAGTGACGTTCAGAGCTTTGTGGCGCCTATGCAGATTCGGGTGTTTTCTGAGCTGGTGAATAGGAGCAGGGTGGCGGAGGAATGTGTCAGAAGAGCTGCAGCAGAAAGAGGGAGTCTGAGGACGCCATTCCAGAGGACCACAGGGAGAAACTTTGCACCCAGAGGCAGACAGTTCAAGCGTGGTGGCTTTGTTCCTCAGAACAATCAGGGGCAAGGCAGCTCCAGGAAGTCTAATACCAGTGCTAATCAGGGAAGGAGACAGGGAAAGCAGCCACAGCAGGATATGAGTTGCCACAGATGTGGGAAGTATCACTCAGGACCATGCAGGTTTGGGACTGGAGTCTGTTACTCTTGTGGGCAGCCGGGACACTTGGCTAGTAGTTGCCCCGAGAAGAAGGGGTATGAGACAGGCAGGGTGCAGCAACCAGGAAGGGTATACACTACTTCTTCTATAGGCGCTGAAGGGTCAGAGGCATTGATCCGAGGTAAATGTGAGATGGCGGGTAAAACTTTGAATGCTTTGTTTGATTCTGGAGCTTCACATACTTTTATAGCATTTGAGAAGGCTGATGAGCTAGGACTGAAAATAGTAATACTGGGGTATGATTTAAAGGTATATAATGCTACCCACGAGGCTATGGTGACTAGATTAGGGTGCCCCCAAGTTCCTTTTCGAGTACAAGGGCGTGATTTCGTGCATAACTTAATTTGTTTGCCGATGACTGGTCTTGATCTCATTCTGGGATTGGACTGGTTATCCAAGAATCGCGTTCTATTAGATTGCTCGGCGAAAACAGTGTATTTTATGCCTGAAGACACTGAAGGGCCGGTTATAGTGAATAATTACTATTTGAATTCCATGATGGTGAACTGTTCTGGGGCTGAATGTCAGGGGATGTTGTTTCTAGCTGCAGGTGTTTCGGGTGATGATCAAGACTTAGAACAAATCCCAGTTGTATGTGAGTTTCCGGAGGTGTTCCATGATGATATTGATGAATTTCCACCGAAACGGGAAGTTGAGTTTGCTATTGATTTAGTACCTGGGGCCGGACCAATCTCGAGTGCTCCTTACAGGATGTCGCCTCTGGAGATGGCCGAATTAAAATCTCAACTGGAGGATCTGTTGGGTAAAAATTTTATCCGACCAAGTGTATCTCCGTGGGGTGCGCCAGTATTACTGGTGAAAAAGAAAGATGGAAGCATGCGCTTATGTGTTGACTATAGGCAGCTAAATAAAGTTACAGTGAAGAATAAATATCCGTTGCCAAGGATTGATGACTTGATGGACCAATTACAAGGAGCCGGTGTGTTCTCTAAAATTGATCTACGATCCGGATACCACCAGATAAGGGTCAGAGATGAGGACATTCCCAAAACTGCCTTCAGAACGCGCTATGGTCACTATGAATATACTGTTATGTCCTTTGGACTAACTAACGCTCCGGCTATATTCATGGATTATATGAACAGAATTTTCCATCCATATCTGGATAAATTTGTTGTTGTGTTTATTGACGACATTCTTATCTATTCTAAGACCGAGGATGAACATGCAGAACACTTGCGAACAGTGCTACAAATTCTGAAGGATAGGAAGTTGTATGCCAAGCTATCCAAGTGTGAGTTCTGGAAGTCTGAGGTGAAGTTCCTTGGTCATGTGGTGAGTAAGCATGGAATAACAGTAGATCCTGCTAAGGTTGAGGCGGTGATGAATTGGGAGCGACCAACTTCAGTGACGGAAATCAGGAGTTTCTTAGGTTTGGCGGGTTATTATCGGAGGTTCATTAAAGGATTTTCACAGCTCGCTTTACCCTTGACTAAGCTAACCAGGAAGGATGTTCCTTTTGTGTGGACTCCTGAGTGCGAGGAGAGTTTCCTTGCCTTAAAGCAGAGATTGACTACCGCCCCTGTATTAGTGTTGCCTGACCCGAGAGAACCATTCGAGGTGTACTGTGATGCGTCCTTGAAAGGTTTAGGATGCGTGTTGATGCAACATCATAAGGTTGTAGCTTATGCCTCACGTCAATTAAGACCTCATGAAAGAAACTATCCAACTCATGATCTGGAACTTGCGGCCATTGTCTTTGCCTTGAAGATTTGGAGGCATTATCTCTATGGAGTGAAATTTCAAGTCTTCTCTGACCATAAGAGTCTAAAGTATCTGTTTGAGCAAAAAGAATTGAATATGCGTCAGAGGAGGTGGATGGAACTTCTAAAGGATTATGACTTCGAGCTAAACTATCATCCAGGAAAGGCGAATGTAGTGGCGGATGCCTTGAGTAGGAAATCCCTATGTGCTGCTTGGATGATGCTAAGAGAGGAAGAGTTGTTGAGAGCCTTCCAAGGATTGAAACTGGGAATCAGAGAGGAGTTTGGGACTTTATGCCTAAGCCAGTTACAGATCTCAAGTGACTTCAAGGCTGAACTGATAAAGGCTCATCAGAATAACCAAGAATTGTATAAGATTTTGCCGGCGATTGAGAAAGGCAAGCAATGGAGAGTGTCAGAAGATAAAGATGGGTTGTGGAGGTTCAAGGGCCGAATAATTGTGCCAGATATCGGGGATTTGCGACAGAACATATTGGAGGAAGCACATAAGAGCGGGTTCTCCATTCATCCTGGAAGCACTAAGATGTACCAAGACTTAAAAACGATGTTCTGGTGGCCAGGAATGAAAAATGATGTGGCGTTACATGTTTCTAAATGCCTAACTTGTCAGAAAGTTAAGATTGAACACCAAAAGCCAGCAGGAACCCTTCAACCTTTGGAGATTCCACAGTGGAAATGGGAGAGCATTGCTATGGATTTTGTATTGGGCTTACCAAGAACTCGGACCGGTTGTGATGCTATTTGGGTGGTTATAGACCGACTGACCAAGTCAGCTCATTTTCTACCTATTCGGATAAATTGTTCTATGGAGGAGTTAGCACGCTTATATATAAAGGAAATTGTGAGGTTACATGGCGTACCTTCCACCATTGTATCGGATAGAGATCCTCGCTTTACATCACGGTTCTGGAGTGCTTTTCAGCGAGCTTTTGGCACCCAATTAAGCCTAAGCACTGCCTATCATCCTCAGACGGATGGCCAATCAGAAAGAACAATACAAACCTTGGAAGACATGTTAAGAGCTTGTGTTTTGGATCAACCGATGAGCTGGGATCGATATATGCCTCTAGTAGAATTTGCTTATAACAATAGCTATCATGCGAGTATTGGAATGGCTCCATATGAGGCTTTGTATGGAAGAAAATGCCAGTCTCCATTATGTTGGTACGAAGCAGGAGAAAAGAGCTTGATAGGACCGGAAATGGTAAGTGAAACCACTGAACAAATAAAGAGAATTCGGAGTCGAATGCTTGAAGCTCAAAACCGTCAGAAGAGCTATGCTGACCGAAGACGAAAGCCCTTAGAATTCGAGGAAGGAGAACACGTTTTCTTGAAAGTTACTCCGACCACTGGAATAGGGAGGTCCATCAAAACCAAGAAGTTAAATCCCCGCTACATTGGGCCATTCGAAATCCTGAAGAGAATTGGACCAGTGGCATATAAGATCGCGTTACCACCACATCTTTTGAACCTGCATGACGTGTTCCACGTATCGCAGCTTCGTAAATACACTTTTGATCCTAGTCATGTCCTAGAGCCGGAATCAGTCCAAGTGAGAGAAGACCTGACGCTTCCAGTAACTCCGGTTAGGATTGATGATACCAGCACCAAACGTCTCCGCGGAAAGGAAGTTTATTTGGTGAAAGTAGCTTGGAGTCGGGCTGGTATTGAAGAACATACCTGGGAGCTTGAATCAGAGATGCGAAAGGACTACCCACACCTCTTTTCAGGTAATTCCCTCTGAATTTTGAGGACAAAATTCCTAATTAGGTGGGTAGGATGTAAACCCCGCTAAAATCGGTAAATTATTAGTTAATAAATTGAATTTTAGTTAGGAATGCTAAAAATGCAAAACTAATATCAAAATAGGATAGGGCTCGTCGAAACGAAAATTTTGATACCAATTTCGAAAATTTGGCCCAAAAACGGACCGAAAGGGCCAAACTGGTTGAACCGGGGCCCAAACCGGGCCCGTGGGTCCAACCGGACCCAAACACTTAAATGAGGCAGCAGCTCTTTTCTTCCTCACAAGCTGCTGCGACGCCATTACAGCAAGGGAGGGAGAGGAGATTCACAAACCCTCACCATTCCTTCCAACTACCATAACTTTCTCATCCGGGCTCCGATCGCCGCACCGTTCGCGGCCACGCGTCGGGCTCGTCGAGCTCTTCAATTTTATCCAAACAAAACAGTAAGTGAATCGGTTTTTCCTAGCTTCATTTCTGCTGGTATATGAATTTCGAGTTTAAGGTTTGAGAAACTCAATCCCTTTATGATTTTTTTATGTTTTAGGGGTTCACTAGACTTGATTTCTTGTGGGTATTGCCCAAGGATCAGTGGGTAAAGGTAAGAGATCTCAAACCCTAATAAAATTTCTGAATTTAGGCATTTGGGTATTGAGTTGTTATGTTGGATGTGTTAATTGTGGTTTAGGTAGTGTGTATGTGAATGTTGATGCTTGTTGGAGGCTTGTTGGTGATCAAGCTTGGTTTGGGGCTGTTTGATTGAGTTTGGAGGGGCTGTAATTTTGAGTTGTGAGGCTGCCTTGGGTGAACTAAGTGATCGGCCAAGGTATGGTTTAAGTTTCGCACGTTTAATATTTACGGTATTGTGAAAACTTAGGTTAGAAGAACCATAGGATAAGTTGAATTGTTAATGACATTAATGATTAGCTTGGTATTGTTGTTAGTATAATTTTTGGTAATCATATATTGGGAATAGGAGGTCTTGAGGTTATTAATTTTATGCCCTTGGACTTGCTTATGATGGATTGTATTGGTGTTGGTATAGCTTGATGATTATGGTTGATGTTTGTTCTTGAAAAATTGTTATGTGAAGTAATGGTTTAATGCATGTATGAGAGTTGATGATAGCATTAATGGATTGGTAATAGGTTGATGGAATATTGTGTGTGAAAAGTTGATATTGTATAAGTGGAACGGTAATTGTGAAGGGTTGTTCATATATATTCACATATGATTTATACTAAACGCAATCTAAGATTATGGCTTATTGGATTGTTTAAAAATAGCTTGAAACGGCTGTTGGTGAGGTAGAAATGGAAGTGTTAGCAAATGTATGTGTTATAGGTGAAGAGAGTGGTAAATAGTGGCTCTTATGAAGAGAATAAGGATGTTAATGAAGTTTAATGTTAAGGTTTGATACTTGATGATGTATTGATGATAATTGCCATGGCTTATGAATAATGATATCTGAGATACGAGTTTTCCCTGGGTAAGAACCGTGGCTCGCCACCACGTGTTCCAGGTTGAATCTCGATACTCTGTTGACCCTACGTCGTAAGGGTGACCGGGCACGTATAAATTCCCGGGTATGGATACCCCCATTGAGCGATGATATGATAATTGAATGTGAACTCTATGCATAGACTCTTGGGGATGCGCGACGAGGGACAGTCTAAGGTTTTCGGACTTGTCGGGTTGGCTGGATAACCGACAGATGGGCCCCATCAGCCATAGGACAGGCATGCATCATATGCATTTGTTTGTTTTGATTGCTATGCAGTTCATGGGTATGCCTAATTGATATATATTACCTGCTATTTGTTATACCTGCTATTTGTACTATTTGATCATTACCTGTGTATGAAGTTGTTTGGTTGCTTGTTCTTGTTGATTGAAAATTGAAAATGAAGAATTAACCACATGAACGTATTTTGGTTCGGTGGCTATTGTGATAGTGGTTCGGTGGCTATTGTGATAGTGGTTCGGTGGCTATTGTGATAGTGGTTCGGTGGCTATTGTGATTTTCGGTTCAGTGGTTTGTTGTTAGGTTAAGATTGAACTTGAGTAAGTTAGGCAGATTTAGAATACCTACCCCTGTTTATGGCTTCTATTTTAGTGCTTAAGTTGGATAATTGAATAACGGAGTTCTAGGATTGCCTATGGCATTCTCAGGACCGTATTTCTTATGCGCGTGGCACTTTTACCATGCTGAGAACCTCCGGTTCTCATTCCGTATTGTTTTGTTGTTTTTCAGATGCAGGTCGAGAGGCTCCTCGCTAGGCGTCTGGATTCTGGAAAGCGAAGTAGTTCTTGGGTGTATTTTGGTTTCTATTTGTATATATGTATATATATATGTAGCTCACTCTCCAAGTAACTTATGTATGCTGCTCCTCTTAGAGGTTGAGGGAGAGATAGGAGTTTACTTTGGTATTTTGGTATATTTTGGGGACACTTATGTATGTTTATATGTATATATGTATCCTCCGGCCAGCCTTAGCTTCGCAGGCTGAGTCAGAGGCTAGTTATGTTGTTCCTTGACTTTTCTTTATCCCTTCGTTTATTGTTTTATCATGTTCCTATTAGGTTTCTCGGCACACAAGTAATCCTATTCCTTGAGCGTTGCGCTTTTTGTTTTGCGATTCTTATTTACCCACTTTGTTTCAAGGCTCCTAGTATATTTTTTTTCAGTATTATATGTATATCTTTACTATTAGAGGTCTGTAATACCACACTACCTCTGTTCTATGACTTAAGCGTAAAACACTGTGTAGGAGGGTGTTACATATTACATACGAGAAACCAAAACCATGCCTTAGCCGATTTCTTTCCTAAGCCAAAAATACCCAAATTGATAAGGTCACAAGCCTTCAACACCAAAAATACAAGGCATAGCTACCGCACGGCTAATCATCTGTCGGTTCTTACTTGTGTCAAAATAGGATCTCTCTATCCTTTTGCACACTGTCACTGCGCCCAACATTCGTAAGTTTGAAACTCGTCACAGTCATCTCCTTCCAAATCCTACTCAAAATACCAAGGACAAAGTTTAGACTTTTCAGATCTCAGGAATGCTGCCAATTAGTGCTAGCCTCTACCACGAAGGTTGTAATCTCACGGACTCGGTCCATGGATCAGAGACCCAAGAGATACACACTCAAGCTGTCGCCTAATGACTACGTTGAACTTAGATAGATTGGGAGTGGTTGTCAGTCATGCGTTCATAAAGTTGAGGATAATGATGAGTGTCACGGATCATCATATTCGCTATTTTGAAGTACGAGTGAGTATCTTAGAATAGAATCAAGCGTGATTGAATAGAAAACAATAGTAATTGCATTAATCCATTGAGACACAACAGAGCTCCTCACCCCCACCTATGGGGTTTAGAGACTCATGCCGTAGAAGATACAATATGAGATGTAAAATGTCATGAGTTACAAAATAAATCTCTAAAAGTAGTTTTTATACTAAACTAGTAACCTAGGTTTACAGAAAATGAGTAACTAAGTGCAGATAGTGCAGAAATCCACTTCTAAGGTCCACTTGGTGAGTGTTTAGGCTGAGATTTGAAGATTTTACGTGCATAGACCATTCTTGGAGTTAAACGCCATCTTGGGTGCCAGTTTGGGCGTTTAACTCCAGTTTTGGTGCCAGTTCTGGCGTTTTACGCCAGAAAAGGGTCTCTGACAAAGTATGAACTATTAGAGATTGCTGGAAAGCCCAAGATGTCTACTTTCCAACGCAATTAAGATCGCTCCAATTGGGCTTCTGTAGCTCCAGAAAATGCACTTCGAGTTCAAGAGGGTCAGAATCCAACAGCATCGGCAGTCCTTTCTCAGCCTCTGAATAAGATTTTTGCTCAGGTTCCTCAATTTCAGCCAGAAAATACTTGAAATTATCGAAAAAACACCAACTCATAGTAAAGTCCAGAAATGTGATTTTTGCATAGAAACTAATAAAAATATAATAAAAAGTAACTAAAATGTATTAAAAACTTCCTAAAAATAATGCCAAAAAGCGTATAAATTATCCGCTCATCACCAGTTTAGAACTAGGTTTGTCTCTTGGCACCTATTTAACACTAAGGCAAGTTGATTAAGGCAATTAGGAAAGGAATCTCCAAAAACTGAAAAAACATCCATGAAGACTTCAATGAATTTTTCAATCATGTTTGAGAAAATAGACAACATGCATATTTGGAAAGTTGCAGGGGCATTGCACAATCCAAAAGGCATGCGCCTGTAAGCAAAAACTCCATATGGACAGGTAAATGACGTCTTTTCTTAATCTCTTGGATCAACCACTATTTGATTATAACCCGAATATCCATCAAGAAAACAGTAATATGTATGTCCTGCCAATCTCTCCAGCATCTTGTCCATAAAAGGCAGTGGGAAATGATCTTTTCTAGTTGCCTCATTGAGTTTCCTATAGTCAATGCACATCCTCCAACCTATTACTGTTCTTGTGGGGATGTGTTCGTTCTTCTCATTAGGTGCAACTGTGATCCCTCCTTTCTTTGGAACCACATGGACAGGGCTCACCCATGTGCTGTCGGAAATGGGGTAGATCACTCCTGCCTGCCATAGCTTCTTAATTTCTTTTTGAACCACTTCTTTCATGACTGAATTCAATCTTTTTTGGGCTTGAATGGAGGGCATGGCATCATCTTCCAACAAGATCTTATGCATGCATATGGATAAGCTTATCCCTTTTAAGTCAGCAAGGGTCCATCCAATGGCATCTTGGTGCTTTTGCAACACCTTGATTAATTCATCTTCCTACTCTTGACTAAGGGAAAAGTTGATGATCACTGGGTAACTTCCATCGCTTCCCAAGTACGCATATTTGAGAGTAGGAGGCAATGCTTTCAGCTCCAGTTTGGGTGCTTCTTTTGCCTTTTTCCTCTCCTCCAATGTGCTTAGAATAGGCATTTCAACTGAATTGACATTAGCAACCTCAACATTTAACATGGACTCACCCTCTGTCAATCTTTCAAGTGCTTCTTCAAAGGTTTCTTGCACCACAGTTTCCACTGCATCTAGCCTCATATACTCTCTTAGTGACTCTGGTGGATAGCTCATGGCTTTGAATACATTGAACACCATTTTCTCATCATGTAGCCTAACGGTAAGTTCACCCTTTTGAACATCAATGATGGCTCCAGCGGTAACTAAAAATGGCCTCCCCAAAATTATTGAAGCCTTAGCTTCTTCCTCCATATCCAAGATCACAAAGTCAGCAGGGAAGATGAAGTCCTCCACTTTCACTAACAAGTCCTCTACTATTCCATGAGAAAATTTGAATGACCGATCTGCTAATTAGAGGGCCATTCTTGTTGGTTTGGCTTCTTCAATCTTCATTCTTTTCATCATTGTTAAGGACATCAAATTTATACTAGCTCTCAAGTCACATAAGGCTTTTTCAACTTTTATTTTCCCTATAATACAGGGAATTTGGAAGCTTCCTGGGTCCTTCAACTTTTGAGGCAGCTTGTGTTAGATGATAGCACTACATTCCTCAGTTAATACCACAGTTTTCTCATTCCTCCAGCTTCTCTTTTTGGTCATCAATTCCTTCATAAACTTAGCATAAAGTGGCATTTGTTCTAGTGCTTCTGCAAAGGGAATGTTGATCTGAAGTTTCTTGAAAATCTCCAAAAATTTTGAGAATTGGCCATCCTTTGCATTCTTCATTAGGCATTGAGGGTAAGGGGCATGTGGGATATATGGCTTTAGGACTTCTTTTTCTTCTGATGAACTTGAAGTAGGTGTTTGTACTTCTTCCTTGTCATTTGAACTATCCTCCTCTTTCTCCTCTTTAGTCTCCCTTGACTTCTCTTTCAATTCCCTTCCACATCTGAAGGTAATAGCTTTGCATTCCTCTCTTGAAGTTGTCTTGGTGGCATTACTGGAACTATAGCCAGAGGCTTGTTTGGATAGGTATTCAACTTGTGCTTCAAGCAGCATCTTAATTTTGCATATTTGATGTTACTTCTTCCCTGAATTTTTTCATGGCTTCAGAATCTTTGCAGAGATTAGCAATCATAGCTTCCATTCTGGCCAATATGTCTTCATCATGTGGTGATGTTTGGTTGTGATTAGGATGTTGAAGGTGGTTATTATGGTTTTGGTATGGTGGCTATGGATAAGTGTTTTGTGTAGCATGGTATGGTCTTTGGTTGGAGTTTTGGTGAGTAGAGTTGTTATACTGGGTTGGGTTTTGAGGTTTGTGGTCTTTGCCTTGGCTTTGTTGGTTCCTCCACCCAAAATTTGGATGGTTTCTCCAACCAGAGTTATAAGTTTTAGAATATGGATCATTAGCTTGCCTAGATGAATTTCCAAGGTAATTAGCTTCCTCCCAGTTAACTTCTTCTTCTGTCTCCAACTCTTCTTGAGGTGATGGTTGAGTGGGGATTGCTGCGGCCTGATTCTTCTCCATTTGCTTGGTCAATTCAGCTAATTGCATGGTGATCATCTTGTTCTGAGCCAGGATTACATCCATTTGGTTTAATTCTAGGACTCTCCGGTTGTTGCTTTGTCTGAGGCATAAAAGTACTCGTTATCAGCCACTGTTTCTATCACATCAATGGCTTCTACAATGGTCTTCTTTTTGTTGAGGGAACCTCCAGATGAGTGGTCTACAGCTTTCTACAATTCATGATTTAGCCCTTCATAGAAGATATGAATTTGCACCCACTCATTAAACATATTAGGGGGGCATTTCCTTGTCAAATCCTTGAATCTCTTCCAAGCTTCATAAAGAGTCTCACCATTCTGCTGTCTGAATGTTTGTAGTTCCGTTCTCAGCCTGTTTACTTTTTGTGGAGTGTAGAACCTTGTCAAGAATCTGCTCATTACATCTTCCCAGGTGGTCAAGCTTTCCTTGGGAAATGATTCCAGCCATTTTGATGCTTTGTCCCTCAAGGAAAATAGAAATAGTAGCAATCTATTGGTGTCAGGATGAACACCATTAGATTTAACAGTGTCACATATCCTTTGGAATTTAGTGAGATGCTTATTAGGATCCTCTTGGGCACTCCCTCCAAAAAAGCAGTTCTTTTGGACAAGAGTTATGAGCTGGGGTTTCAATTCGAAGTTATTGACATTGATAGTTGGCCTTTGAATGCTGCTAACACAGTTTCCTAGGTTTGGATTGATGTATGATTCCATAACTCTCCTCTCTTGTCCAGCAGGGTTGGCTCCACCTCTTCTGGCATGGTTATTCACCTCTCCTTTATAATGGTTTTCCATATCATCCTCTATGGTTATATCCAAATCTTTCTCCTCTTCTTCTGCACTAACAGCCCTCTTTTCTCTTGCTTCCTTCCTTAATCTCAAGAAGGTTCTTTCTGGTTCACTATCAAATGAGATTGAGGCCACTCTTCTACCTATCATATAATGAACAAGTACAAGAAACAGCAAATGCAGAGTCCACTAAAACAGAGTATAGTTAGCTTGGTTAGAGTAATTTATCAAATAGTTAGTGGGTTAGCTTCCTGGAAAGTAAAAGAGAATGAAGAAATTAAAGAAAAACAAATAAAATTGCAGAAAAATTAAAATGAACAACTGAAATTAAAACTCAATTAATCAAAAGAAAAGAAAAGTGCTCAATCTAGTTATCCTTTAATTTAGTAATTATCAATACAAAACCAATCCCTGGCAACGGCGCTATAAACTTGATACGCTAAAATTTGCCTCTCAACAAATTTCCTATCGGTAAGTGCACTGGTTCGTCGTCAAGTAAAAACTCACAATAGAGTGAGGTCGAATCCCACATGGATTGGTAGATCGATCAATTATAATTGGTGAATTGTTCTAGTTGAGCAAAATAGGAATTGAATTGAAATATGACGAAAGTAAAATTTGTGGGAAACTTAAATTGCAAGAAAGTAAATGAATAGAAATTAAATTGCTGGAAATTAAATGACAGAAGCTTAAATTGCAAGAAATTAAATGGGAATGAAGAATTAGCATGAAAATTAAAGAAGTAGAATGTAAATAGAATGGGTAAGATCAAAGATAGAGATTCATTGGGTTTCAGGAGATATTGAATTCTCCGGATCAAATCATTTTCGCCTCTTCCTCAATCAATGCATTCATTGACATTGCTTGGCAATCTTAGATGAATGCATCCCAATGTCTTGGCATACCAATCTCTCTAAGCATGAACAAATGCCCAATGTCTTGATTTAATTGCTCATGAGAAGAGTTGAAGTTCGGTCACTGATTATACCACACAAATTCATAGATCAAAGTATTGGTAGGATTACATGTCACTATATCCATCCAACCCCCAATCTAATCCAACGTGAGAAAGCAATTCTAGCATGAATTCTTCATCCCTCTCTCAAGGATCCGAAGAATTCCAATTATGGGTAGCTTCTTTCTTAAGACAACTATCCAATTGCATTAAGACCGAAAGCTTTCTAACAAAAATCAAGAGAAAAGAAAGAAGAAGAAGTTGAAAACTACTATTGATCCATTGAATTACAATAGAGCTCCCTAACCCAATGAAAGGGGTTTAGTTGTTCATAGCTCTCAAAATAGAAATTGGAATTAAAAGATACATTCTGAATTCCGAAAAACGAAAGTGCAGTAAGTGTAAAGATTGAAAAAAATCAGAAAAGGGTCTTTTCTAACTCAAATTCTAAGCTATTTATACACTTTTTTCCATTGATCTTCAATCTCTGAAATAGGATTTTGGCCTTGTTGGAATTGGGTTGAGAGTGGCTCCAATTGGTTTCAATTGCTATTGAGAAGAGATCTGTTTAAATTGTGAGTTCCGGTACTTCACGTTGGAGTCAACATTTGATAGCCAACGTTGACTCAAATGCCATTTAGAACAAAACCAGAAAAACCAGAAAGCTTGCTGTCACTGGCGTTTGACTCAACGTTGGAGGGCCAACGTTCTGCTTACCCACGTGTACGTGAGCTTTACGCTAAGGCGTGAAATCTAAAATTTTGCTTGTTCACGCGTACGCGTGCACCACACTCATGCGTGAAGGTTGAGACTTTGCTTCTTTACACGTGCACGTACACCATGCTTTCGCGTCAGTTGCCCTTTTTCTTATCGACGCGTACGCGTCATTGTCGCGTACGCATGGATTCAAGTTTTTCAATTCCAAATTCTGAGCTTGGCATTGCGGATGTTGGAGGGAACATTTGAGGCAACGTTGGACCTCCAACATTCACTTTGTGACGCGTACGTGTGATCCACGCATACGCGTGGATGGTCATTTTTGCCATTCCACGCGTGCGCGCGACGCACGCTTGCGCGTGGATAAAGAAGTTTTGCTATGCGTACGCGTCACTCAAAATTTATTTAGCTCCAGAATTGAATTTTTCATTACAACGTTGGGGGTAACGTTGAATGTCCAACGCTCCCTCAAACGTGAACACCAGCACACATGCAGAGTACTGCTATGCCTTTCTTCCAACGTTTGAGCCAACGTTGGTGGGCCAACTTGGCCACCAACGTTGCTTCCTCTTCATCTTTTCCAGGCTCCTTCTTCAACCTTCCTCCATGCTTTTCTTCACCTATCATCAACTAATACATGCATCAAAGCCTTGCTTAAGTCATGATAATTCTCATCATTCTTAGCATACACGTAATTATAGCATAATTCTCATGAAATTACATCAAATTAATCATGATTGAATGAATCTAGGTATGCATGAATTTCTACCCAATTTGCTTACTTATAACTCAAGAAAGTACATAAAACCTATTAAAAACAAAGAAAAAGGCTAGTGAAACTAGCCTAAGATGCCCTGGCATCACTTAGTCAATGTCTTAATTTTTGTTTGAAATGGTATTGCTATTTTAAGTTAGCTTTTTGTTATTATTTTTGGTTTGTTTTCAGGATGATATAATTAATAATTTATTTTATTTTGCTAATATTCATTGTCTTATTTTTTATTTTCTATTTATTTTACTTTGTTTTAAAAATATAATTGAAGTTGAAAATTTCTTTCACTAGGTGATAGCCAACTAAATTATGCTGAAGCAAAATTTCATATTTGGATTTTGGCCTCTGATAATTGTCTTATTTGATCTATACTTATTTTGATTTATAGGTTTGGTGTTTGATACTGATAGAAATGTTTACATCACAAAATTTTTCTCAGAAGCAGATTCTATTATGAAAATACCATATCACTGGATTTTAGTGTTCTTGAGGAGCTAATTGAGGTTTGTGTTTGTGTTAAAAATTAAAAAACATTCAAATGTTTATATATATATGAATATTTTTGCATTTTACAGGAAATGCGAATTAGGTCATGTCTTATTGTATTTGTTGCATTTTTTGATGTCCGTACAAGATATTTTATGTAAGTTTTAGTCATCTAATCTATCATTGATATATAGAAATTTGATTTATGGCCTATTAAAATAGATATTCTCATTGCAATGACTTTTACTATTAACGTGAAGCTCCAATTTACATGGTAATTCATCTTTCTTTTATCTTTAATATAATAACTTATAAATAGCTAATTATTTAATTTTTAAAAATTCGGAATGTTGTAGACGGTACGGATGGTGACGGCGACAGGTCCAACGATAGTAACAGATCTGGCGGTGATGGGAGTCACAGCGACCCAAAACAGAGGCACGAACGGCAGCGATGATGGCTGAAATGAACGGCGATGGCAACGGACTTTCAGCGGCGGTGATGGCGCAACATAATGACAGCTCCCTCCCCGTGCTTGCTCTCTGTCTCCTCGACGGGCACGGCGGCGGTGAGACGAAGATGCTTGGCTTCACGAACAGTGAGGCGCTACGCCGACGCGGGACAGCCGCCTCCCCTCTTCTCTTCTGTCGCAGTTCACTCTCTTCCCTTTCTTTCTTTGTTATTTCCGCGTGTGTGTGTGGGGGTTGTGGAAAGAAAAGATGTGAGGGTTGTTTGCAGCTTATTTATCTCAAATTTTATTATTTATATATACAAAAATTTTTTAAAATAATTTCTAAATTAATATTTTTTATGTATTAACTAACTTAAAATAAAGAAACTTATTAAAGTTGACAATACATACTCTATCTACTGGCACCCAATTCGTTGCGGATTGGATAGAAATCAGTCCGAGTATGTAATGACTTACAATAAGTGAGCAGCTACTAAACTAGTAAGTTAATTTAGTAATTTAAAGCATTTATTAATATGTATGAAATTCGGAATGATTGAATTTTATATTTACTTTAAATTTGATATTTCTGCGGATAGAATAAGGTAAGGTAGGGTTTAAAACTTTAGAGTACGGATAGGGTTAGGGTTGAGAGATTCTCAACCTGCGAGTAGAATATGATAGAATTTTAATAAAATTTTCAACCCGCAAATAAGATTAGGGTACCCTACCCTACCAATTACCAGTCCTATTACTTATATTTGATTTTTGACCATGCAAAATATTAATTTAATCTAATTTATTTTAATTTATAAATATTATATTCAATGATCATTCTTTAATAATGAAGAAAAAAATCATCCAAACTTGTTTGAAGAAATACAAAAATTTTTGTTTGATATAAAATTTTTCACATAAACAATTAACAATATTTGTGTAAATTTTTATGAATGCAACATTTTAGAAATTGTATATAATGCGAATCAAGTTATTTATAAAGTCAAATTTGGAAATCATGGTCAACCACAAAGTTAACGTGGATCATTTACAAAATTTCATTGTACAGCCTCTAATACTTTGCAGCTTACAGGGTTTAAGGGCACATGTTAAGATTACAAAATTAAAAATTTTTTATTAGAAAAACAAAAAATTAAATTTTTAATGTATTTGTTTTGTAATAAGAAAAAATATCTTAACAAATCCAAGTATTCTATTCATATTTTTTAAAACCTTTTGAAACTCAATGGTTATAATATTACACAACATACTATAGTAGTCGAGGTTACTTGGGCTACCACAGTTAGCGATATAAAATAGATTTTTTTATCATAGAAATATTTTTCTAAATTTATTTGGTATCAAATATCTTAGAAATTTAGATATATAAATAATAACATTTATAATGTAATGTCCTTTTAGATATAGTTATTACTAGTATTTTTGTCTGTGAAAAATTACGGGTATATTTAGACCAATATTAACTATAATAAAAAATAATAAAAATATCTAAAATGTTTAATTGCAATGTAGAATAAAAAACAATAAATGAGAAAAATAACAAATAGTAGTAATAAAAAATAGCATATCATTTTAGGTTTGAAAAAATTTCTTTGAATATAATATTTGTTGTGTGTAAATCCCGCATAATTAACAAATAATTAGTCAATAAATTAAATATTAATAAAAAAATTAGAAAATAGAATTTTATAGTTTAATGAGAAAGAATTAATTAAAATACGAATTTTGACACTAATTTTAAAAAATTTGACTCAAGATTGGATCAGGTAGGCCGAACCGGTTGACCGAACCCACAACGGGCCCAAAGGCCCAGCTAGTTCACTTAACCGAATGAGCTAGCTCATTCCTTCCTCCTTCCTTGCTGTTTCACATTGGAACACATAAAGGAAGAGAAGAAAAGTTCCCAAACCCTTATTTCCCATTCAAATCCACATCTCTTTCAACTCCGAGTTCCGATCGCCACATCGTTTACGGCCATGCGACTGCAGTGTTGAGCTCTACAAAGTCCGGTACTCAATTTGATAAGAAAGTCACAATTTTATTTTCAATCTTCTCCTCCCCAATTTCAAAAATTCAATGTTGTGAGGTGTTGAGATCTTTGATTTTTGATGTTATAGGATCCGAATAGCTTGAGGAATTAGTGGATTTTTATTAGCTTGAGGTATGGTTAAGGTAAGGACCCTCAAACCCCTAGTAAATCCCTTGTTTATACGTGTTTCGGTATTGAAATTTGGTATATAAATGTATATCTTTAATTTGAAACAAATTTCATTCCAATCCAAAATTCGAGGCTCCAGTTATGGATCGCCAAGTTCGTTAAAATCAAGTTTTTCATATAAAATACCAACCTCTATTTTTACCACATTTTCCAACTCAAACCTGCACTCCTAGTTTCAAACAACATCAAAACATACCAAACTACATATTATTATTTTACATTCACATCATACACTCTCATACACAATTTTGCCAATTCCAACCCCAACCATTCACATTCAACACCACATTTATACTCAATCATCAATATATCATTGTTATTCATAATAAGCACTATTTCATCAACCATCCACCACATTCATTTAACAACAACATACGTAATACCCACATCAAACAACACATAATTCAATAATCAAAACTACCACATGTACACCAACATATGATTCATCTTATCATTTGGTCGTCTAGCCTAAGTTTTCACAAGATATTATATATTACATACGAGAAACCAAAACCATGCCTTAGCCGATTTCTTTCCTAAGCCAAAAATACCCAAATTGATAAGGTCACAAGCCTTCAACACCAAAAATACAAGGCATAGCTACCGCACGGCTAATCATCTGTCGGTTCTTACTTGTGTCAAAATAGGATCTCTCTATCCTTTTGCACACTGTCACTGCGCCCAACATTCGTGAGTTTGAAGCTCGTCACAGTCATCTCCTTCCAGATCCTACTCGAAATACCACAGACAAGATTTAGACTTTCCGGATCTCAGGGATGCTGCCAATTAGTTCTAGCCTCTACCACGAAGGTTGTAATCTCAACGACTCGGTCCATGGATCAGAGACCCAAGAGATACGCACTCAAGCTGTCGCCTAATGACTACGTTGAACTTAGATAGAACGGGAGTGGTTTTCAGTCATGCGTTCATAAAGTTGAGGATAATGATGAGTGTCACGGATCATCATATTCTCTATTTTGAAGTACGAGTGAGTATCTTAGAATAGAATCAAGCGTGATTGAATAGAAAACAATAGTAATTGCATCAATCCATTGAGACACAACAGAGCTCCTCACCCCCACCTATGGGGTTTAGAGACTCATGCCATAGAAGATACAATATGAGATGTAAAATGTCATGAGTTACAAAATGAATCTCTAAAAGTAGTTTTTATACTAAACTAGTAACCTAGGTTTACAGAAAATGAGTAACTAAGTGCAGATAGTGCAGAAATCCATTTCCAAGGTCCACTTGGTGAGTGTTTAGGCTGAGCTTTGAAGCTTTTACATGCATAGGCCATTCTTGGAGTTAAACGCCAGCTAGGGTGCCAGTTTGGGCGTTTAACTCCAGTTTTGGTGCCTGTTCTGGCGTTTTACGCTAGAAAAGGGTCTTTGGCTGGTGTTTAACTCCAGTTTGGGCCATCATATCTCGGACAAAGTATAGACTATTATAGATTGCTGGAAAGCCCAAGATGTCTACTTTCCAACGCAATTAAGATCGCTCCAATTGAACTTCTGTAGCTCCAAAAAATCCACTTCGAGTTCAGGAGGGTCAGAATCCAACAGCATCTGCAGTCCTTTCTCAACCTCTGAATCAGATTTTTGCTCAGGTTCCTCAATTTCAGCCAGAAAATACTTGAAATTACAAAAAAACACACCAATTCATAGTAAAGTCCATAAATGTGATTTTTTAATAGAAACTAATAAAAATATAACAAAAAGTAATTAAAATATATTAAAAACTACCTAAAAATAATGCCAAAAAGCATATAAATTATCCGCTCATCACCAGTTTAGAACTAGGTTTGTCTCTTGGCAGCTTTTTTAACACTAAGGCAAGATGATTAAGGAAATTAGGAAAGGAATCTCCAAAAACTGAAAAATCATCTATGAAGACTTCAATGAATTTTTCAATCATGTCTGAGAAAATAGACAACATGCATATTTGAAAGTTGCAGGGCATTGCACAATCCAAAAGGCATGCGCCTGTAAGCAAAAACTCCATATGGACAGGTAAATGACGTCTTTTCTTAATCTCTTGGATCAACCAGTATTTAATTATAACCCGAATATCCATCAAGAAAACAGTAATATGCATGTCCTGCCAATCTCTCCAGCATCTGGTCCATAAAAGGCAGTGGGAAATGATCTTTTCTGGTTGCCTCATTGAGTTTCCTATAGTCAATGCACATCCTCCAGCCTATTACTGTTCTTGTAGGGATGTGTTTGTTCTTCTCATTAGGTACAACCATGATCCCTCTTTTCTTTGGAACCACTTCTTTCATGACTGAATTCAATCTTCTCTGGGCTTGAATGGAGGGCTTGGCATCATCTTCCAGCAAGATCTTATGCATGCATATGGATAAGCTTATCCCTTTTAAGTCAGCAAGGGTCTATCCAATGGCATCTTGGGTGCTTTTGCAACACCTTGATTAATTCATCTTCCCGCTCTTGACTAAGGGCAAAGTTGATGATCACTGGGTAACTTCCATCACTTCCCAAGTACGCATACTTGAGAGTAGGAGGCAATGCTTTCAGCTCCAGTTTGGGTGCTTCTTTTGCCTTTTTCCTCTCCTCCAATGTGCTTAGAATAGGCATTTCAACTGAATTGACATTAGCAACCTCAACATTTAACATGGACTCACCCTCTGTCAATCTTTCAAGTGCTTTTTCAAAGGTTTCTTACACCACAGTTTCCACTGCATCTAGCCTCATATACTCTCTTAGTGACTCTGGTGGATAGCTCATGGCTTTGAATACATTGAACACCATTTTCTCATTATGTAGCCTAACGGTAAGTTCACCCTTTTGAACATCAATGATGGCTCCAGCGGTAACTAAAAATGGCCTCCCCAAAATTATTGAAGCCTTAGCTTCTTCCTCCATATCCAAGATCACAAAGTCAGCAGGGAAGATGAAGTCCTCCACTTTCACTAACAAGTCCTCTACTATTCCATGAGAAAATTTGAATGACCGATCTGCTAATTGGAGGGCCATTCTTGTTTGTTTGGCTTCTTCAATCTTCATTCTTTTCATCATTGTTAAGGACATCAAATTTATACTAGCTCTCAAGTCACATAAGGCTTTTTCAACTGTTATTTCCCCTATAATACAGGGAATTTGGAAGCTTCCTGGGTCCTTCAACTTTTGAGGCAGCTTGTGTTGGATGATAGCACTACATTTCTCAGTTAATACCACAGTTTTCTCATTCCTCCAGCTTCTCGTTTTGGTCATCAATTCCTTCAGAAACTTAGCATAAAGTGGCATTTGTTCTAGGGCTTCTGCAAAGGGAATGTTTATCTGAAGTTTCTTGAAAATCTCCAAAAATTTTGAGAATTGGCCATCCTTTGCATTCTTCATTAGGCATTGAGGGTAAGGTGCCTGTGGGACATATGGCTTTAGGACTTCTTTTTCTTCTGATGAACTTGAAATAGGTGTTTGTACTTCTTCTTTGTCATTTGAACTATCCTCCTCTTTCTCCTCTTTAGTCTCCCTTGACTTCTCTTTCAATTCCCTTCCACTTTTGAAGGTAATAGCTTTGCATTCCTCTCTTGAAGTTGTCTTGGTGGCATTACTGGAACTATAGCCAGAGGCTTGTTTGGACAGGTATTCAACTTGTGCTTCAAGTTTCTGAGTGGCAGCATCTTAATTTTGCATATTTGATGTTATTTCTTCCCTGAATTTTTTCATGGCTTCAGAATCTTTGCAGAGATTAGCAATCATAGCTTCCATTCTGGCCATTATGTCTTCATCATGTGGTGATGTTTGGTTGTGATTAGGATGTTGAAGGTGGTTATTATTGTTTTGGTATGGTGGCTGTGGATAAGTGTTTTGTGTGGCATGGTATGGTCTTTGGTTGGAGTTTTGGTGAGTAGAGTTGTTATACTGGATTGGGTTTTGAGGTTTGTGGTCTTTGCCTTGGCTTTGTTGGTTCCCCCACCCAAAATTTGGATGGTTTCTCCAACCAGAGTTATAAGTTTTAGAATATGGATCATTAGCTTGCCTAGATGAATTTCCAAGGTAATTAGCTTCCTCCCAGTTAACCCCTTCTTCTGTCTCCAACTCTTCTTGAGGTGATGGTTGAGTGGGGATTGCTGCGGCCTAATTCTTCTCCATTTGCTTGGTCAATTCAGCTAATTGCATGGTGATCATCTTGTTCTGAGCCAGGATTACATCCATTTGGTTTAATTCTAGGACTCTCCGGTTGTTGCTTTGTCTGAGGCATAAAAGTACTCGTTATCAGCCACTGTTTCTATCACATCAATGGCTTCTTCAATGGTCTTCTTTTTGTTGAGGGAACCTCCAGATGAGTGGTCTACAGCTTTCTACAATTCATGATTTAGCCCTTCATAGAAGATATGGATTTGCACCCACTCATTAAACATATCAAGGGGCATTTCCTTGTCAAATCCTTGAATCTCTCCCAAGCTTCATAAAGAGTCTCACCATCCTGCTGTCTGAATGTTTGTACTTCCATTCTTAGCCTGTTTACTTTTTGTGGAGTGTAGAACCTTGTCAAGAATCTGCTCATTACATCTTCCCAGGTGGTCAAGCTTTCCTTGGAAAATGATTCCAGCCATTTTGATGCTTTGTCCCTCAAGGAAAATAGAAATAGTAGCAATCTATTGGTGTCAGGATGAACACCATTAGATTTAACAGTGTCACATATCCTTTGGATTTTAGTGAGATGCTCATTAATATCCTATTGGGCACTCCCTCCAAAAGAGCAGTTGTTTTGGACAAGAGTTATGAGCTGGGGTTTCAATTCGAAGTTATTAGCATTGATAGTTGGCCTTTGAACACTGCTACCACAGTTTCCTGGGTTTGGATTGATGTATGATTCCAGAACTCTCCTCTCTTTTCCAGTAGGGTTGGCTCCACCTCTTCTGGCATGGTTATTCACCTCTCCTTTATGATGGTTTTCCATATCATCCTCTATGGTTATATCCAAATCTTCCTCCTCTTCTTCTGCACCAACAGCCCTCTTTTCTCTTGCTTCCTTCCTTAATCCCAAGAAGGTTCTTTTCGATTCACTATCAAATGAGGTTGAGGCCACTTTTCTACCTATCATATAATGAACAAGTACAAGAAACAGCAAATGCAGAGTCCACTAAAACAAAGTATAGTTAGCTTGGTTAGAGTAATTAATCAAATAGTTAGTGGGTAGCTTGCTGGAAAGTAAAAGAGAATGAAGAAATTAAAGAAAAGCAAATAAAATTGCAGAAAAATTAAAATGAACAACTGAAATTAAAACTCAATTAATCAAAAGAAAAGAAAAGTGCTCAATCTAGTTATCCTTCAATTTAGTAATTATCAATACAAAACCAATCCCTGGCAACGGCACTATAAACTTGATACGCTAAAATTTGCCTCTCAACAAATTTCCTATCGGTAAGTGCACCGGTTCATTGTCAAGTAAAAACTCACAATAGAGTGAGGTTGAATCCCACATGGATTGGTAGATCGATCAATTATAATTAGTGAATTGTTCTAGTTGAGCGAAATAGGAATTGAATTGAAATATGAAGAAAGTAAAATTTGCGGAAAACTTAAATTGCATGAAAGTAAATGAAAAGAAATTAAATTGTCGGAAATTAAATGACAGAAGCTTAAATTGCAAGAAATTAAATGGGAATGAAGAATTAGCATGAAAATTAAAGAAGTAGAATGTAAATAGAATGGGTAAGATCAGAGATGGGGATTCATTGGGTTTCAGGAGATATTGAATTCTCCGGATCAAATCATTTTCGCCTCTTCCTCAATCAATGCATTCATTGACATTGCTTGGCAATCTTAGATGAATGGATCCCAATGTCTTGGCTTACCAATCTCTCTAAGCATGAATAATTGCCCAATGTCTTGATTTAATTGCTCATGAGAAGAGTTGAAGTTCGGTCACTGACTATAACACACAAATTCATAGATCAAAGTATTGGTAGGATTACATGTCATTATATCCATCCAACCCCCAATCTAATCCAACGTGAGAAAGCAATTCTAGCATGAATTCTTCATCCCTCTCTCAAGGATCTGAAGAATTCCAATTATGGGTAGCTTCTTTCTCAAGACAACTATCTAATTGCATTAAGACCGAAAGCTTTCTAACAAAAATCAAGAGAAAAGAAAGAAGAAGAAGTTGAAAACCACTATTGATCCATTGAATTACAATAGAGCTCCCTAACCCAATGAAAGGGGTTTAGTTGTTCATAGCTCTCAAAATGGAAATTGGAATTAAAAGATACATTCTGAATTCCGAAAAATGAAAGTGCAGTAAGTGTAAAGATTGAAAAAAATCAGAAAAGGGTCTTTTCTAACTCAAATTCTAAGCTATTTATACACTTTTTTTCCATTGATCTTTGAAGAACGGAAGATTGATGGTTTAAAAGTTATGGTAAACTCTCGTTGCAAATATAGTTACTAAACCAAGCAATCAATCTTTCTTGCAAATGTTTTGGTTGTCACAAGTAACAAACCCCTAAATAAATTGATAACCGAAGTATTCAAACCTTGGGTCGTCTTCTCAAGGAACTGCAGGGAAGTATGTTCTTATTATTGGTTATGGAGATTGTAAATTTGGGGTTACAAGAATGAGGAACAAGTAATTTAATGACGAGTAAATTAAATGGCAATTAAAATAAATAAATAATTGCAAAATAGACTTTTGGCAAGGTATGAGAAATTGGAAGTCCAGTCTTAGTTATCCTCATCAATGATGATGAAAATTGAATCTTAATTCCACTTTGTTAACCCTTACAAAGGCAAAGAAAGGTCAAGGGATTAATTAGTCTGATCTTCGGATCCTATTTATTTCCGGAGAAAAGATTGGGATTATTGAAGAACAATTCAATTAGCAAAGATAACAATTATCAAGCATGTTTGAGTTTGATAACTTCTGAGTTACTGATTTCTTAACCAAGACCAAAAAGGGGAAAAGTAAATCTACTGGAATAAAAATGCCTTCAGATGGGAAGCAACAGTAACATAAATAAAAGAAAGCAACAATAAACTGAAATACCTCAAATAACATTAATTCGAAAGAATAATCTGTAACATAGAAGAATTCATAAACTAAATTGAGAAAGCAAGTAATGAAAAAGGAATATTGAACCTAAAAAAAAGATAATCCTTAAAGAAAATAAAATCCTAAATCTAAATCCTAATCCTAAAGAGAGAGGAGAGAACCTCTCTCCAACTAAATCTAAATAATGGAAAATGACTAAAATTGGAGACTCTCCTTCGAATGGATGCATTTCCTCACTTCATAACCTCTGGTCTATGCCTTCTGGACTTGGATTTGGGCCAAAAAGGGCTTCAGAATTCGCTATGAGCATTTTCTGCAATTTCTGGTGTGTGGCCTCTGTCACGCGTCCGCGTGGGTCACGTGGTCGTGTCAATTGGAGTTTTGCTTGTCGCGCGGTCACGTCAGTCATGCGGCCGCATCATAGATGTTTTTCTTTAGGCACGCGGTCGCGTCAGTCATGCGGCCGTGTCGCTGCTTCTTCGCGCTTGGCATGTGGCCGTATCGTCCATGCGGTCGCGTCGCTGCTAGTTTCTTCACAAATTCCGTTTTATGCTTTCCTTCCATTTTTGTATGTTTTCTTTCCATCCTTTAAGCCACTCCTGCCTTAGAATATCTGAAATTACTCAACACACAAATCACGGTTTCGAATGGCAGTAAAAGATAATTAAAATTAATATTTTTAAAGTCTAGAAAACATGTTTTTCACATACATCACATAATAAGGAAGGAAAAGTAAAAACATACAGTTTCACATGCATAAGTGGGTAAAGGATTGAATAAAACACTCAGATTCAGCACAAATTATATCACAAAATATGGGTTTATTAACCTCCCCACACTTAAACAATAGCATGTCCTCATGCTAAATCCAAGATAAAGAGTAAAGTTAAAGTGGTGGAATGTCATGCAATGCAATTTAATCTAAATGCAACTAACTAAATGAATGATGTATCATGAAATTCTAATTTGTTATTCACTTGTATATAAAGCTTACATATAGTTAAATTAATTCACATTCTCAAGGAATATATATATATATATATATATATATATATATATATATATATATATATATATATATATATATATATATATATATATATATATATATATATATATATATATAGCCAAACCTTAGATAATGATAAAACACTTTTACAATTTGAGATAGGAGAGAAAAACATTTTATAAACTTGCAAGACAATTAATAATTTAAGCAGAGATATATGTTAATGAGTTAGTGAACCCTCACTGGATTTTTGTGTTTACTCTCTAGTCACTCAGTGTTTATTGGGTTAATCACTCTATTCTTCTTTTTATTCTTTCTTTCTATAACCTTGTTCTTCATCTAACCAATCAACAATTATAGAATATAGGCATACAAAAATCATGAGGTCTTTAATTAAGGTTATAATGGGGTCAAGGTAAAGGTAGGGGTATATGTATAAGGCTAAGTGAGCTAATAAGTGAATCCTTAATTAGTCTAAGATCTCGCCTAACATACATACTTTCTAAAGTAAAGCTTCTTCACCTATTTTCCCATATTTTTTTCACTTTTGATGTTACATGCTCATGCCTTATTTTAATTTTTATCCTATGTGCATTGTTTTCATTTTGCAATTAGGGAATTCTCTTGTATCCCCTTTCTTCAAATAAAATAAATATTTTTTTAATGTACATAGTAATTTAATTACTTTAATTTCACATGAGCATGTTTTCCAAAAATTCTTAATTTGGAACATCTTTATTCTTTTCAACTTTCTACCCTGTTTTTCATCATCCATGTTCCCAATAGGTTTCTCCACACTTAAACAATACACAATTTCTATCTTAAGCTAACCAAGGATTCAACTTGGGATTTTTATTTTGTTTTTCTGCTTAAGGCTAGTAATATGTTTATAAAACAAGATGGGATTTAAAGGCTCAAGGGGGCTAACAAAGGTGATGTAAAAGGTAGGATTTATTTGGGATAAGTGAGCTAAAATCAAACAATGGCCTCAATCACTTTCTTGGCATGTATCTATATTCTATAATCGGACATATAGATTAAAACAAAGTAAAGAACACCAGAATAAATAAGAAGGGTGAAACACACAGGAATAAAATATTATGGCTTAAATGTAACCATACAATGAAGCTCAAAACTCACAGGCTGCGTGTTCTCTAACTCAAAAAGCATATATCATTCATATATGTCATGCAGGTTTAGTTAAAAATTCCCATTATTCTCAATGTAAAACTTAAGGTGGCTTTAAAGTTCTAGTGTTTCTCCTTGATGAAATGTTGTTAAGTAACTAACATGTAATGCTATATATACAAGGTGTATGGATTTGATTCTGTTATGTTCAAGTCTCTAGTTTACTTCCTTTTTAAATTTTTCAATTTAAACTAAGCTGTCTTATGCTAAAAAGGGTAAACTATATTAATTAATCCACAATTTCTATAACTAATAAGTTAGAATTGCAAACTAAACTAAATGGCAAAAATATGAACTAAAGTGCAAAATGCAGAAACAGAGTAGAAATACATGAAAAGAGTAATGTATAAGTACCGAAAAAAATAAAAATAAAGAGAAAAATACAGAAAAATAGCCAAAATAAAATAGAAGGGTCTGTAGTGGTTCACCAAAAAATACGCCAGAGATGGCGACCTCCCCACACTTAAAATAAAGCATCGTCCCCGATGCTCACTCAAGCAGGGTGTGAAGGGGTGTCATCACTGGAAGGATGGGTACCCGGAGTCTCTGTGGTGGTGGTATGAGGATCTGCAGACTGGATGAGGGTATGAGGATCTGTTTGCTGCAGAGGAGGATCTGACTGGATAGGAATCTCAGGATCTGTGGCCTGTATCCGGTGTGGCACCTCAGTGTGTGACATAGCCTGCTCCGGGCCTGCCTGCTCAGCTTGTGTGGGTGCCGGCTCCTCATGATCGAATGCCTTCGCCTCAGATGTATCAGAAGGGGTGTCAGGCTCAGAGGGGATGTCGCAGCCGGACCGGATCATCAACTTGAGGTGCTCATAGCGTCGCTTGCTGCGACGCTCCATACGGTCCAAGTGGGCGAACAGTCGATGCACCAAATGGTAAATAGGCTCATGAGTAGCTGGAGAAGCAGTGGGTGGGGTAAGTGCAGCAGTGGAAGAAGAGGGGGCAGCTGAAGGTGTGGCTGTCTCATCTGAAGGAGTAAGGAAATTAGGTCTGTAGCCCAAGGCCAGAAAGTTCCTGCTGTGAGGGATAATCTTCCTGCATTCTGCAGCAGGTGGCCTCTCATCAGCATCCTCCCACGGTATGTCAGCTCGAAGTCCGAGCTGGGTAATCAGATACGAAAAGGGGAGAGTGCCTCAGATGTGGACCCTGGCCATGTAGGACCGGATAAAACGTGGAGGTACAGGTCCTTACCCTCCATCACACACCAAAGGAGGGTGATCATAGCGGCCGGTATCTCTGTCTCATGGGTACTCGGCATAACATAGTTGCTTAAGATCTGATGCCATAGCTGAGCCTCATCATTTAAGTAAATCCGCTTGATTCTCTTAGGCATGGTGGTGTCTTGACCCATTTCCCATGGAACAGTCGGGTCAAGGGTTATCCTTGCCTTGACAGCATCCCAATCAAACTGCATGAAACGCATGTCCTCCTCAGCCTTCTTGTACCCATCAGGCTGATCGGATTTATGCGAAAGCTGCAAAATATCCTCAATGGCCTCTTCAGTGACCAGAATCTGCTTCCCTCTTAGGATCACTGCATCTAGGGAAGTTTTGAAGTAATTGCAGTAAAATTCCCTTACCCAAGATGTATTGACCTTTGTAAGTTTTCTCTCCAGGAAGAACCATCCTCTTTCTTTGATCTGATCAGAGGTGTGCTGCTGAAGTTCTTTTGGGATTTTCAGAGTCCGCTCTAAGTACAGGTTCATGGAGGTTGCAAACACCGAATATTTCAACTCGCAGTATCGGTTTGCAAACTTTATGGGATCAGTAGCAAGGAGTAGCTAGTCAGCCTTCTTCTGCGCGGTAAAGTGTTTCTCCCGCTAGGAGGCATCATGCATGAGATCTATGATAGATATAGAAGGTTTTCCTCTTTTACGTTTGCTAGTAGTTGCCTTTGCTTTTCTCTTTCTCTGGGAGGCAGACATCCTGAAAAATAGAAAACCAGGATATAATAGAAACAGGAAAACAAATAGGCAAATAGTCAAAAGAAACATAAAGTGGCAAAGGAGAAATAGAATGAGGAAAATGAGTTAAGTAAATGTGCATTAAGGATTGTATAGGAGTTAAAAGTTCGAAAGGAATATTTGACAATCCAAAATGTAATAGAAGGCATGTTAATTAGGAAAAACTATCAGTATGCCATGGTTAGAAGGTTAAAAGAAAGTGAAAAACCAGAAGAAATATTTTAAAAGGTTAGTTTGGTTAGAATTGAAAAAGTGTTTAGGAAGTTAAAATTAGTGAGTTAGTGAAAAATGGGTTAAGGTAAGTGGCATAAGGATAAGTTTCTAAGTAACAAGCATTCATAATTAGAAGCTACAGGTAACTCATAACCAAACAAGGAAAACAGGTTGATGTTGATTCAGATAGATATAGAAATAGCAAAAATTAGAATCAAACATCAAAAATGCAATTTATGAACCAGGAGATCAAAGAGAATAAAAATGCGTGCCCTGGAATTCATGAATTGGTTTGGGGTAATCTAAGGAAAGCACAGTTGAAAATGCCAAAACCAAGACAAGAATGGAAATATTTTATAGAAATTTGGACAGCATTCCAGCTAAAATTGGATTGTCTCGGAAAATAAACAGCAACAAAACAGTTCATATGAATGAAAATTAAAACATAGCTGCAATCACATATAAGGAGTATGAACATGAAAAGGCAATGTAAAAAACAGCATGAAACAAGAAAGTACAGCATATGAGCAATAGCAACATCACAGAAACATCAGAATTGCGAAAATCATAAAGCAAGAAACACGAACAGCGCAATTATCAGGCCTAAATCCACTAACCACATCCTAGGCTACCTAACAACCTAAAATCCACTATAACATGCATATCTAACTAACCTAATGATGAATATAAATATAAAAATATGAAATTAACTATGAATGATAGATGGGTGGCGTTCGTCGGAACCTGGTAGGCGAATTAAGGAGAGTGGGGCAGAGAGGTGATTGGGGGATAGTGGTGGTGGCATCTGGCTGCTGTTTGGGGGCAGGGAGGGAAAGGTAGGGGTAATGGGGGTATGGGGGGGATAGGGAGAGGAAGGGGGGTGGGTGGCGGCGGGGTCTGGGTGGTCGGCGGGGTAGCGGCCGTTCGGTGATGTTGGCTGGGTGGTTGTGGTGTGATCGGAGAAGGAGAGAGGGAGGAGAGGGGTTTGGGGGGTGACGCGAATGGGTAGGGTTCGCGTGACTGGGGGTTTAGTAAATTTGAATCCACGCGATTGCGTGGGGCATGCGGTCGCATGGCCGGGGTGAAATGGGGGTTGACGCGATTGCTTGGCTGACGCGATCGCATGGGTTTGGTAAATAATGAATGGCGCGATCGCGTAGGCGACGCGATCGCGTCGCTGGAAATCGTGCGAAACGCACAATTCCAGCGTCGCTTCAGCGCAACTCTCCTTGACGGAATTCTCCACAATTCTGGATTCAGGTGGCGGTTCGGCATCTCTTAAATCTTCAACCAACTCTTCTTCTTCTACAATGACAGCTTCCTCTGTTTGTTCCAGTACGAAGTTTTGCTCTATGCTGTCCACTGGAGTTTCTTGTGTCTTCTTCACAATACATTCTTCGTTAGATTCTCCACATGAAGCCATGGGAGTTTGTTGAGTGTCCAAACGTCTGGAAGATAATTGATTTATTGCTTGCTCCAGTTGATGAAGGGTTGCATTAAATTGTTTTACTGATTCTTCGAGGTGAACCTGTGATTCTGGGCTTGATGGACATGGACATGGTGTATAGGGGAGTGGTGGTTCTTGGGAGTAATTGGATTGGCGTTGGGGTGGATAAGGATCATGTGGTAGTGAATGGTGAAAAGAAGCTTGTGAGTATGGTGGATTGAGGTTGTGTTGAAGGGATGGTCTCTGAGCACAGGGTGGGGCTTGTTGGTAGCTACAAGGTGGTCCACCAAATCTATCAATTGGGCATGCATTGTAAAATGGTCTTTGTCCATGATATCTAGGAGGATGTTGTTGCCTAAAAGGGTTGATCAGATCCTCGTGGCTCCATCCATCTTTGATTGCTTAGACCTTGATGCATAGTCCTATTATAGTTTCCATTCCTTGCAACAAAATTAGAACCAAACTCAAAACGAGAGGGGTGAGAATTCATAGTAGCTATCAGAAATAAGAGGGAAGGGAAAGAACAAATAAAAAAGTAAAAGAAAAATATATTTTTTTTGAAAAATATTTACAATAACCAATAATAAGGCACACGTTTGCAATTCCCCGGCAACGGTGACATTTTGAAGAACGGAAGATTGATGGTTTAAAAGTTATGGTAAACTCTCGTTGCAAGTATAGTTACTAAACCAAGCAATCAACCTTTCTTGCAAACGTTTTGGTTGTCACAAGTAACAAACCCCTAAATAAATTAATAACCGAAGTATTCAAACCTCGGGTCGTCTTCTCATGGAACTGCAGGGAAGTATGTTCTTATTATTGGTTATGGAGATTGTAAATTTGGGGTTTCAAGAATGAGGAACAAGTAATTTAATGACGAGTAAATTAAATGGCAATTAAAATAAATAAATAACTGTAAAATAGACTTTTGGCAAGGTATGAGAAATTGGAAGTCCAGTCTTAGTTATCCTTATCAATAATGATGAAAATTGAATCTTAATTCCACTTTGTTAACCCTTACTAAGGCAAAAGAAGGTCAAGGAATTAATTAGTCTGATCTTCGGATCCTATTTATTTCCGGAGAAAAGATTGAGATTATTAAAGAACAATTCAATTAGCAAAGATAACAATTATCAAGCATGTTTGAGTTTGATAACTTCTGAGTTACTGATTTCTTAACCAAGACCAAAAAGGGGAAAAGTAAATCTATTGGAATAAAAATGCCTTCATATGGGAAGCAACAGTAACATAAATAAAAGAAAGCAACAATAAACTGAAATACCTCAAATAACATTAATTCGAAAGAGTAATCTGTAACATAGAAGAATTCATAAACTAAATTGAGAAAGCAAGTAATGAAAAAGGAATATTGAACCTAATAAAAAGATAATCCTTAAAGCAAATAAAATCCTAAATCTAAATCCTAATCCTAAAGAGAGAGGAGAGAACCTCTCTCCAACTAAACTTAAATCATGGAAAGTGACTAAAATTGGAGACTCTCCTTCGAATGGATGCATTCCCTCACTTCATAACCTCTGGTCTATGCCTTCTGGACTTGGATTTGGGCCAAAAAGGGCTTCAGAATTTGCTATGAGCGTTTTCTGCAATTTATGGTGCGTGGCCTCTGTCATGCGTCCGCGTGGGTCATGCGGTCGCGGCAATTGGAGTTTTCCTTGTCGCGTGGTCGCGTCAGTCATGCGGCCGCGTCATAGGTGTTCTTTTTTAGGCGCGCGGTCGCATCAGTCATGCGGCCGCGTCGCTGCTTCTTCGTGCTTGGCATACGGCCGCGTCGTCCATGCGGTCGCGTCGCTGCCAGTTTCTTCACAAACTCCGTTTTATGATTTCCTTCCATTTTTGTATGTTTCCTTTCCATCCTTTAAGCCATTCCTGCCTTAGAATATCTGAAATTACTCAACACACAAATCATGGCATCAAATGGCAATAAAAGATAATTAAAATTAATATTTTTAAAGTCTATAAAATATGTTTTTCACATACATCACATAATAAGGAAGGGAAAGTAAAAGCATACAGTTTCACATGCATAAGTGGGTAAAGGATTGAATAAAACACTCAGATTCAGCACAAATTATATCACAAAATATGAGTTTATCAATCTTCAATCTCTGAAATAGGATTTTGGCCTTGTTGGAATTGGGTTGAGAGTGGCTCCAATTGGTTTCAATTGCTATTGAGAAGAGATCTGTTTGAATTGTGCGTTCTGGTACTTCACGTTGGAGTCAACGTTTGATGGCCAATGTTGACTCAAATGCCATTTAGAACAAAACCAGAAAAACCAGAAAGCTTGCTGTCACTGGCGTTTGACTCAACGTTGGAGGGCCAACGTTCTGATTACCCACGCGTACATGTGCTTTACGCTAAGGCGTGAAATCTAAAATTTTGCTTGTTCACGCGTACGCGTGCATCACGCTCACGCGTGAAAGCTGAGATTTTGCTTCTTTACACGTGCGCGTACACTATGCTTTCGCGTCAGTTGCCCTTTTTCTTATCGACGCGTACGCGTCATTGTCGCGTACGCATGGATTCAAGTTTTTCAATTCCAAATTCTGGGCTTGGCATCGCGGACATTGGAGGGAACATTTGAGGCAACGTTGGACCTCCAACATTCGCTTTGTGACGCGTACGCGTGATCCACGCATACACGTGGATGGTCATTTTTGCCATTCCACGCGTGCGCGTGACGCATGCTTGCACGTGGATAAAGAAGTTTTGCTACGCGTACACGTCACTCAAAATTTATTTAGCTCCAGCATTGAGTTTTTCATTACAACGTTGGGGGTAACGTTGGATGTCCAACGCTCCCTCAAACGTGAACACCAGCACACATGCAGAGGACTGCTATGCCTTTCTTCCAACATTTGAGCCAACGTTGGTGGGCCAACTTGGCCACCAATGTTGCTTCCTCTTAATCTTTTCTAGGTTCCTTCTTCAACCTTCCTCCATACTTTTCTTCACCTATCATCAACTAATACATGCATCAAAGCCTTGCTTAAGTCATGAGAATTCTCATCATTCTTAGCATACACGTAATTATAGCATAATTCTCATGAAATTACATCAAATTAATCATGATTGAATGAATCTAGGTATGCATGAATTTCTACCCAATTTGCTTACTTATAACTCAAGAAAGTATATAAAACCTATTAAAAACAAAGAAAAAGGCTAGTGAAACTAGCCTAAGATGCCCTGGCATCACTTAGTCAATGTCTTAATTTTTGTTTGAAATGGTATTGCTATTTTAAGTTAGCTTTTTGTTATTATTTTTGGTTTCTTTTCAGGATGATATAATTAATAATTTATTTTATTTTTCTGATATTCATTGTTTTATTTTTTATTTTCTATTTATTTTACTTTGTTTTAAAAATATAATTGAAGCTGAAAATTTCTTTCACTAGGTGATAGCCAACTAAATTATGCTGAATCAAAATTTCATATTTGGATTTTGGCCTCTGATAATTGTCTTATTTGATCTATACTTATTTTGATTTATAGGTTTGGTGTTTGATACTAATAGAAATGTTTACATGACAAAATTTTTCTCAGAAGCAGATTCTATTATGAAAATGCCATATCACTAGAATTTAGTGTTCTTGAGGAGCTAATTGAAGTTTGTGTTTGTGTTGAAAATTAAAAAACATTCAAATGTTTATATATATATATATATATATATATATATATATATGAATATTTTTGCATTTTACAGGAAATGCGAATTAGGTCATGTCTTATTGTATTTGTTGCATTTTTTGCTGTCTGTACAAGATATTTTATGTAAGTTTTAGTCATCTAATCTATCATTGATATATAGAAATTTAATTTATGGCCTATTAAAATAGATATTCTCATTGCAATGACTTTTACTATTAACGTGAAGCTCCAATTTACATGGTAATTCATCTTTCTTTTTATCTTTAATATAATAACTTATAAATAGCTAATTATTTAATTTTTAAAAATTCGGAATGTTATGGATGGTGCGCATGGCGACGGCGACAGGTCCAACGATAGTAACAGATCTGGCGGTGATGGGAGTCACAACGACCTGAAACAGAGGCACGAACGGCAGCGATGATGGCTGAAATGAACGGCGATGGCAACGGACTTTCAGCGGCGGTGATGGCGCAACGCAATGACAGCTCCCTCCTCGTGCTTGCTCTCTGTCTCCTCGACGGGCACGGCGGCAGTGAGACAAAGACGCTTGGCTTCGAACAGTGAGGCGCTACGCCGACGCGGGACAGCCGCCTCCCCTCTTCTCTTCTGTCGCAGTTCACTCTCTTCCCTTTCTTTCTTTGTTATTTCTGTGTGTGTGTGTGGGGGTTGTGGAAAGAAGAGATGTGAGGGTTGTTAAGATGAGATAAAATTAGGATTTTAATTTGGGGACTAGGGTTTGGTTAAAGTATTAATTAAAATTTAAATTTAATTTAATATAATTAATTTTAAAAATAGTATTTATTTTTTAAATTTACAAATTATTTTTAATTAAATATTTTAATTTAAAATTAGAGATAAATAAATAAATTCTTTTTAGTTCATAAAATTAATCAAAACTTCCAATTATTCAATTTAAATTGTATAAAACTCTCATTATTTTTAATTACTAAAACTTTAAATTCCTAATATAAAAATACTCAATTATTTAAAAAATTTTATAAATCCTAATAAATTTTGAACTCAAAATATCATAAAATTCAATTTAATTACTTTTAAAAAAATAATTTTCTGTAAATAAAATTATCAACAAATATATTTTACTTTTAAATATTTTTTATTTGAGAAATCAATTTCTAATAAGAATTCAAAGTTGATTCCTAATAGATATTAGATATATTAATTTTTTAAAAAATTGATTATTAATAAGGATTAAATATATTAATTTCTTTTAAAAGATTAAAAAATAATTTTTACAATTTTTTAAAATTAATAATTTAGTTTTTAATATTTTATAAAAATACTTAATTATCAAAATCAATTTTTTAGAAAAACTAAAGTTTTGAAAAAAAATTATCATGCAATAAATTATATAAATAAATTTTTTCCAACACTAAAGGTTTCAACATCTCGAAACAAAATCTTTTTTAGTTACAAAAAAATTTTAAATTTTGTAACAAAATCTTTTTTAGTTACAAAAAATCTTTTAATATTAAATTTTTTGACAAATTAATTTTTTGTTATAAAATATTTTAAATTTTTGCAACAAAATACTATTTTGTAATAAGAACCAACGCAATTTATAACAAAATAAATTATGTTATTACAAAATATTAAACATTTTGTAACAAATTGTCATATTGTTACAAAAATTTTTTATTTTGTAACTATAATTAATTTTTGTTAAAAAAATAACAATTTGTAATAATTTAAAAATTGATACAAAATTTTTGTTACAAATATTTTATTTTCTTGTAGTGAATCATATAGGAAACAAAACTTTGGTATTACTTGTGTTATGTCTATCACTTAATATAAAACGTTATAACCTTCATATGCTGATAGACAAAAATAAATCAGGCAATGGCACAAAAATAAAAGATTATGGTACATAAAAGATAAATAATAATAATAATAATAATAATAATAATAATGATAATAATAATAATAATAATAATAATAATAATAATAATAATAAAATGGAGAAAGTAAAACGAGCTGAAGCCACAATATTTGCTGTAATAGGAGTACAAAAATTCTAGCAAATAAATAAGATGACCAAATTTAAGAAATGAAAACTTGCTTCTTCAATGATAGAAAAGCAGACAGTATGTAGGGTAATCTCCTATATTTCTCACTTTGTTAGTGAGGGTCTTAGATAAATATTTTTTGCTTATCTTACTTCATGAATGTGTGTTTATTTTACTTTTGATTTTTAGGAACATTGTGTGTTCTTTGTTGTTATTATTTTTTAAGTGTTTTGAGTTTTATTATTTTATTATACTAAGTAGTAGTATTATTACTCTGAAATTGAGTCATTCTAATTAAAATAAATTTAGCCTAAAAGCATGAACTACGAAATGATAACTTAGAAGTTTAGGTATTTAGATAGTAATATACTAATATGTATGTTATGCTTAGGTTTGATTGATAATATGTATTTGTAGGTCACACCAAAGACAAGTTATAGGTTTGTATATGTTATTAGACTTATAAAAGTAATAGAAGGTTGAAGACAATTCTTTGACTTTTTGTTTCCATGAACTTATGTATTTACAGACCAAAAAACTATAGATTATTTTTATAACTTTATTTTCAATCAATTTCAGTTAAGCAACAAGCTATGTAATTTCTGTTAAGATGCTAATAAATCATGTTAAATGTGAAGGTCATGATTTTAATAAATGAATAAACTTTTCGTTTTGTTGTTAATGAAAGAGGAAGAATTTTAGTTCTGAATTTTGTTAATGGTTCTTAGTTTCGACGACGATGATGATGATTATTTTCTTATTTTTCTAAGTTTTGGGTTATTGTTTTTCTGAATTCTGAGTTATGGATTCTAAGTTTTGATGATGATGATGATGATGATGATGATGATGATGATGATGATGATGATGATGATGATGATGATGATGATGATGATGATGATGATGATGATGATGATGATGATGATGATGATGATGATGATGATGATGATGATGATGATGATGATGATGACGATTTTCTAATGTTGTTCTTCTGATTTCATTATCCATTGTTGTTGTTCTTCTGCTTCTGGTTGTTGTTATTTCATTGGTAGTGTTGTTTCTGCTTTTGCTTTTTTTTTTTTTCAGCTTCAGCTTCTGGTTCTGTATCTGGTTGATTTTAGGAAAGAAATGGAAAGGGTATTTTCGTTCGAACAACAATTTTAAAATTAAATTAAACCTTAGAAATGATTTTGTAAGCAAAAAAAATTTGGAGACGAAAAAAATTTTCAGCCCTTACCTTAAGGACCAAAATCGTACTTAACTCTAAATTTATCTATTTATTTTTTTATAAATTTAGTTAAAATGTGCTTCAAACATTTTCCAATTGAAAAAAGAATTTCTTAAAAATATACAAATTAGTATAAACTAAAATATTAAAAAAGATTAACCACGCCAATTTATATATATATAGATTTTTTAATCAGATTAAATATTAATATAACAAAAGAAATTAATCACTTAATTTATTTGTATACTAAATAAATATATATTGATCTTTTTATACACAAATCATACATAAATATAATAAAATAAATTAAGTACATGACTTGCAAAAACAAAGGAGTTTTGATTCGGAAATGTAACTAATGTGTGTATATCTGCCAAAAGCTTAGTTGTTCTTTATAGTGGCATATTAGTTAAGAGAAGGGTTGCCGAAATACTGTATATGGTGATTTTGCACTTCAAACCTTCGAAAGTAGCACTGTGATAGTTGGTGATACGGTGATAACCATTACTTACCCCATTACGGAAACAAGGAATACTGTGATTTAATTAATATAGTTCCTTTATTGGAAGTATACCCTCTTCAAAAGTTCACCATAAATCTAGAAATTAAATTTTCACAAACTCACAAATAAAACCACCAAAAAATCTATCATCAAATTCATAATTTGCACTGATGAAATCTAAGGGTAGCAAACAACCGAGAGTTAACTCACTAAAAAATACAGAATAGATTAAACATTTGGGACCGCAAAAAAATGCATGTTTAACGCACACCATTTTATCTGCGGGCTTTGTCGGAATTGAGACGGGCAAGGTCGGTGGTTGCACACCTATAGTTTTTTGTTGAACTATAGAATACACAAAGACTCAGCACAATGCGCTCTCTATATATGCGTTGTACAACTTTAAGCTACAAACTATTCCTCACTCTTGTACTCTCTCTCTCTCTCTCTCCTACAATACCTTCGACGTCTGCCTTCTCCCGTGTCATCGACCCACTGTCGTATCTCCATTGTGTCACCTTCGTTGCACTAATCGGCTCCCGCTTTGACCACTACTGCTCCCTCCCTTGCGTCACGCAGCCCAACCGACCACCGCGACTCTCTCCTCGCGTCGCGCAATGTCGCATATCCCTCTGTCACGACGTGCAAAGCTTCCCTCCTCCACTCCTCCTCCTCCTCCTTCTTTTGTTTGGTTTTGGAGGTTGTTTTTCCTAAATTTTGAAAGTTTCTTTTTGTTATGTTCTGGATGTTTTATTAGTTTTTGAATGATTTCTTTAAGGTTTAATTATTCTGTTGGTCTCTATAATTTCGTAAAATTTTCAATTAGGTCCCTATACTTTTTTTCTTATTAATTGGGTCTATGCACTAAATTTTTTTTCAATTAAGTCCCTCTTAGTAGTAATTGACTTAATTTTATAAGGACCCAACTAAAAAAAAAAGAATTGGTATAGAGACCTAAATAAAAAAAAAAAATTGTAGGAACCCAATTAAAAAAAAATTTGGCGCAAGAATTCAATAAAAAAAAGTATAGGGATCTAATTAAAAATTTCGCGAAACTATAGTGACCAATATAGTAATTAAACCTTTCATTAATAGTTTAGATGATCTTTTCTTAGTTTTTGGATATTCTTTTTTTAGTATTTTTAGATGTCTTGTTTTATTAGATTTTGGAATTTTAAAATTAATTTTGGATATCTTTTTTTGTTAGATTTTGGGTGCTTCTTTTTGTTACGTTTTGAATTTTTTTTATTAGATTTTTTTAAAATAAATTTTGAAATTTGTAAGATGATTTTAAAATTTTAAAATAAAATTTGGAATTTTAAAAATGGTTTTGAAAATAATTTTGGAATTCTTAAATGAATTTTGGAATTTCTAAAATAATTTTGAATGTTTAAAACAAATTTTAGATTTTTCAAAATGATTTTGAAATATTTAAAACAAATTTCAAAAATTATTTTATAATGATTTTTTATGTTTGTTATTATTAGAATTTAGATAATTTTTTTTTACTTTTTGAATTTTTTCATGAAATTTTAGATGTTTCTCGTAATAATTTAAATTCACGTTCCTTCTAAAAAAGTTCAAAAGAAAAAAAAATTGATAGTTAGCTGCAATTGACACCTCTTGTTAGTTCCCTAGTAGAACTAAAAAAATAAATATAGAATGTGCCCAACCCGACTCAATTGCCCTTTCTACTCTTCACAATCCTAAATTTCAAGATCAAAATCTTCTAAAGTGAAAAAGTTGGTAAAGTGGTAAAGTGAGGAGTTAATCATTCTTTAATTAAGACAATGGGATACACATTTCATGAAAAGTGGCAAAATCAATGGTGATTTGTAACGGCTTATTTTTTGGCAAAATAGAACCTTTTTATGAAGAAACGGAATTTTTTGAAATTACAGTAAAGCAAGCACCTCGCTGCGTAATCAGCTACTAAACTAGCAAAGATTGCGTTTACGAGCCACTTCAACTAGAAATTTTAAAATTTTGATTTTCGTGGTGAGACTCATTTCGACGAGCCAAATCCGAATCTCAAGAGAACAAAAATAAGAATAACAATATTATTACATTATTATTTTACCTGCTTTAATTAAACTGGATATAAGTTTTATAATATAATAATTGAGCCCAAATCTACCGACATGAATTAATGCTAGCATTTTTTGATGAGCCTAACTATGTAAATGTATCATCATAGATCTTTTATATTTGAGATAATCATGTTACTAGAATCATTTATATTAATAGCTCATATATTTACTCTAGGAGTATAATTACTTATGATCTAATATATCTAGTTTTAGTAATTATCTCCTTAATGATATTTTATTAATGAATTTTGGTGACTAACCACCCTCGAAATTCGGCCAGCCTTGATTCCAGCCACCTCCTACTTCTTTTCTCTTCTTCATACTTGACCTTGAGAACTATCTCCTACTTTCTTTTTTCCGTATATGACTTTGAGAGAGAAGAATAAGAGGAAAAAGTTGAAAAGACTTCATAATCGCCAAGCTTTCAAGGTTCGACCCTTTTGGTTCTAAAACTTCGATAAAAATTATAAATTGATTAAAATATTCATCTCTTCTACTTCTTCACACCCATATGAGATTTATCGAGGTGAGTTGAAATATTTCTGTTGTATGCTCCTCTTGATGGTTCAGCCATGCTAAAACCATAGAAAAATTTGATATTTTTTATGTTCTTGCTTAGAAACTCCTGTTTAAGAGGGAGCAAGAATCCATCCATTTTCACTTGAAAAAGGTGAGAAATTCCTTTCCAAACTTGTGATGAAGACTCGGTCACCATATATATCTTGGTTTAAAAGTTGTTTTTGATTAAAAAATAGAAAAAAGTGAGCTAGAGATTGTAATACCCTACCACACAGAATCTTATTCTTAAGTCATAAGATGGAGGTGGAGAGGTATTACAACCTCTAAAAGTAAGATTATATATATAATATAGTTGAAAAAGAGATATATATCTAGGAGCCTTTAAAGAAAAGTTCAAGACAAAAGCGTTAAATAAAAAAGACGCAACACTCACGTCAATGATAGCGTAACCGAAACAAGATAAGAGTAAGCTAAACATGGTTATATACTAAAGAGTTGCTCAAGACTCAGCTTGAGAAGATAAACCGGTTAGAGCACATAAGTATATATATATATATATATATATATATATATATATATATATATATATATATATATATATATATATATATATATATAACCCAAAATAAGCCCAAAATACAGAGGTGACAAAACCTGTTTCTCTAAAATAACTTCTAAGAGGAGCAATATATCATATACATAAGTAGTGGAGATAATAAGTATCTACATATATAAACATAGCCAATATAAAGTCCCAAAATGCAAAATATCTTCGCTATAAGGAGCTCCCAGAATGCCTCAGCGAGGTGCCTCACGTCTTGCATTTGAAAACCACAAAATATGTATGGGGTGAGAATAAAAGGTTTTCAGCATGGCAACAATGCCCACATCTCTAACATATAATGTCTCGGAAAAGTCAAAGGCAATTCTAGAACTTCCGACATATGATTTAATCTTATAAAAACATAACTAAACCAAACATAAGTAAGGCAACTAACTAAGGATCTTCGTTCTATCTAATACTCCCCTTTTCAACTCTTTCGAACCTCCCAACCTTCACAGGATTCATTTGTTTCAAACATAATTATTACATGTAAGGAAATCACAATTATTATAGATACAACAGATAAACAGGTAGCAAGTAGTTTATGCAATCTGTTAGGCATTCCAAATAAAGTACACCAAACAAACACATAGATGCATATGATGCATGCCTGTCCTATAGCTGATGATATCATCTGTTGATTATCAAGCGAACCCGACATGTCCGGTAGCTAACCTGGGCACAGTTTCTCTGTTGCACATAAATACCATTAGAGGGGATCCGTGCCCTGTCACCATTAGAGGGTATATGTGCCCTGTCACCATTAGAGGATATCTGTGCCCTGTCACCATTAGATGGTATCTGTGCCCTGTCACCCTTACAAATAGAAGGAAAATACAAGTATACTCACATCCAGCATTTTCTATTCATGATTCATTTACTACATTCATTCATTACTTATATATGCATCTCTGGCATACTCGCCACATTTTCACGCTTCCTCAATTTATCATAATCATTTAATCATCAATCATATTTCAGTAATACTTCTTTATTCATCTTTACTTACATTCATTCATTCGATTTCATTAAGGCTAAAATACCTCATAATACCCTATTCCTACACTTCCCATTCATAATTCAACATGTCACAAGCGTTTCCTCACCTCCAAGTACTCTCTTATTATGACTTAATCTCCTCACTATACTTAAAACTAATATTTAGGGTTTAAAGAAGTAAAATTAGAGGTTTAGAGATTCAAAAGCATGTTAAGATTGTAGAAATACAATTTTGTTGAAAACAGGGTCACACGTATGCGTGGGTGAGTTTTTTCCTTGTTCCCGTACGTGACCACCTGCATACGATGTGACCAACTTGAAAATTTCTCGTTTTAAAACATTTTTCATCTGTTCTTCGAACAGTGTAAACTTCACGGACCCAATTTTCATATGAGATAAGTTTGAAAGAATTTAGGGATCCGAAAGCCGAGTTATGGCTCGTCAAAATTCGGGCAAAAATCAGATTTTCACAAAAATCTTCAAATATTGCTAAACCTCAATTTTCACAACAATTCAATTCCAACCCTTTTTAAAAATTACCAAACCACATCAAACCAAGTCCCAAAATTTTTCAACACCCCTTAATTACTCCACGAAAAACCAATTCACAATTATAATCACTTCATGCAATATTTCATATCCAAACAACATCACACACACATACACACACACACACACACACACACACACACACACATACACTCAATTGAACGGTGTAAACTTCACGGATCCAATTTTCATATGAGATAAGTTTGAAAGAATTTGGAGATCCGGAAGCCGATTATGGCTCGTCAAAATTCGGACAAAAATAAGATTTTCACAAAAATCCTCAAAGATTGCTAAACCTCAATTTTCACAGCAATTCAATTCCAACCCTTTTTAAAAATTACCAAACTACATCAAACCAAGTCCCAAAATTTCTGAACACCCCTTAATTATTCCACGAAAAACCAATTCACAATTATAATCACTTCACGCAATATTTAATATCCAAACAACATCATACATAGTCATCCACTTCTACACACACACACACACACACACACACACACACACACACACACACACACACACACACACACACACACACACACACACACACACACACACAGAGTTTACCCACCGTCATCAACTTTCTCATGCCATTATTCACGAACTCAACTATTTCACAATAGTTCAACACAATATACTTATCAATACATGGTTCAACCCTTCACATACATTAATACACATCGCAACATTACTAACCCTCATACATATCCACCAATTTCAATCATCAGCATCACACTTATTTCAATCTCATATTCACTCATCAAATATCATTAATATTCATTCAAATAATTATTTCATCAATTATTTATATCAAATACAATATCAACTTCACCACCAATATAGTACCAACAACAACAACTTCAAATTCACTAACCATTATATATACATGGTGCACGAAATTGTGATCAATACTTTTCACAACTCAAATAATCTCCGGTAATGAATCCCAAAACTTGGTGTTCAATACCATGGCATAAACACAACTTCGCACAACTAACCAGCAAGTGTACTGGGTCGTCCAAGTAATAAACCTTACGCGAGTAAGGGTCGATCCCACATAGATTGTTGGTATGAAGCAAGCTATGGTCACCTTGTAAATCTTAGTCAGGCAGACTCAAATGGGTATATATGATGATTAAAACATAAAGATAAAGATAGAGATACTTATGTAATTCATTGGTGGGAATTTCAGATAAGCGTATGAAGATGCTTGGTCCCTTCCGTCTCTCTGCTTTCCTACTGTCTTCATCCAATCCTTCTTACTCCTTTCCATGGCAAGCTGTATGCAAGGGTTTCACCGTTGTTAGTGGCTACCTCCCATCCTCTCATTGGAAATGTTCAACGCACCTTGTCACGGCACGGCTATCCAGCTGTCGGTTCTCGATCGTGTCGGAATAGAATCCAGTGATTCTTTTGCGTCTGTCACTAACGCCCCACAATCGCGAGTTTGAAGCTCGTCACAGTCATTCAATCATTGAATCCTACTCAGAATACCACAGACAAGGTTTAGACCTTCCGGATTCTCTTGAATGCCGCCATCAGTTCTCGCTTATACCACGAAGACTCTGATCTCACGGAATGGCTGGCTCGGTTGTCAGGCGAGCGCTCGGTTGTCAGGCGATCAACCATGCGTCGTGCATCAGGAATCCAAGAGATATTCACCCAATCTAAGGTAGAACGGAGGTGGTTGTCAGTCACACGTTCATAGGTGAGAATGATGATGAGTGTCACGGATCATCACATTCATCAAGTTGAAGAACAAGTGATATCTTGGAACAAGAACAAGCTGAATTGAATAGAAGAACAATATTAATTGCATTAATACTCGAGGTACAGCAGAGCTCCACACCTTAATCTATGGTGTGTAGAAACTCCACCGTTGAAAATTCATAAGAACAAGGTCTAGGCATGGCCGTGAGGCCAGCCTCCCAATGATCTAAGATAGCATAAGAATGAAGATAGCTACCAAGATGATAATACAATAGTAAAAGGTCCTACTTATAGAGAACTAGTAGCCTAGGGTTTACAGAAATGAGTAAATGACATAAAAATCCACTTCCGGGCCCACTTGGTGTGTGCTTGGGCTGAGCATTGAAGCAATTTTTGTGTAGAGACTCTTCTTGGAGTTAAACGCCAGCTTTTATGCCAGTTTGGGCGTTTAACTCCCATCCTTGTGCCAGTTCCGGTGTTTAACGCTGGGAATTCTGATGGTGACTTTGAACGCCGGTTTGGACCATCAAATCTCGGGCAAAGTATGGACTATTATATATTGCTGGAAAGCCCAGGATGTCTAATTTCCAACGCCGTTGAGAGCGCGCCAATTGGGCTTCTGTAGCTCCAGAAAATCTACTTTGAGTGTAGGGAGGTCAGAATCCAACAACATCTGCAGTCCTTTTTAGTCTCTGAATCAGATTTTTGCTCAGGTCCCTCAATTTCAGCCAGAAAATACTTAAAATCACAGAAAAACACACAAACTCATAGTAAAGTCCAGAAAAGTGAATTTTAACTAAAAACTAATAAAAATATACTAAAAACTAACTAGATCACACTAAAAACATACTAAAAACAATGCCAAAAAGCGTACAAATTATCCGCTCATCAATACACCAAGTTACACATACATCATTCATACAAGCCTCTATCACAACCTCTAAAACCATCAACCACATATATAATATTCAAACTCAACCAACAGCAATATCACAATTCAATTCCTATCTTAAGGTCACTAGCTTAAGTTTTTACGCCACATTATATTTTAGATACGAGAAATCGAATCCATACCTTGGCCGATTCCTCGTAAAACCCAGAGCGTCACAATTTTACCACCGTTCCACAAAATTCGTGGCTGCAAATGCACACCAACAGAAAATCCCGGCCTCCAAGGTCCAAGATCTAAGCTCCCAACATCATCAATATACTCCAAATCAATAATATTCAATCTAATCCCATAACATATCACTATAATCAACATTCAAGATTACTAATTCACTAATTAGCAAAAGGTTTAAGGTTTTTACCTTCACCCACTGATCCTTGAGCCATACCCACAAGGAATCAAGGCTAGTGAAATCCTAAAACATGAGAATCATCACGGAATTAAGTTCCTCAAACCCTAAACTCGAATTTAAGACACCAACAGAAATGTAGCTAGGTAAACACAAGTTACTTATAGTTTTTTTTAAATGGAATTAAAGAGATCGACGATCCCGATGCGTGGTCACAAATGACACGCAATTCCGATCACCAGAGCAAAAGTTATCCCTCTCTGAAGGTTAGGTTTTCATGAAACCCCCCTTCCCCTCTCTCACATTTGCCCAGCATGTTTTCCTCTTTGTGTGGGGAAAAAGAGCAGTGCTCTTCACTTAAATGGGTGTTGGGTTGAACCTTGGGCCCGATTCAACCGATTTGGCCCGTTCAGCCCAATTTTGGGCCAAATCTTTTAAAATTAGTGTCAAAATTCTTATTTTAATTAGCTCTACCTCATTAAACTATAAATTTCTATTTTCTAATTTCTTGGGTCAATAATTAATTTATTGATAAATTATTTTCTAAATTTGCAGGTTTTACAGAGATCACCTAGAAGAAACTAGTTTTTGTGAGCTGAAACAAAGAGGTAAGGTTTGGTAAATTAATTGTGACTTGATTGTGTTGTTGATGTCTAGTTGATGGTTGATTATTTGATGCTTGAAATTAAGTATTTGCGTGGTGTTTTGATGTATATTTGATGGCTGAAATGCAGGACGCTAGGCTCCCTTTTCTTGAAATTTTATGGGCGTTGGGCAGCCTCTTCTTGAAACTCCTTGGGTGCTGGGCACCCTCCCTTTGGAACCTTATGGGCGTCGGGTGCCCTATTTAAATTTTATAGCCACTGGGCACCCTCCCCTGGGAACTCCATGGATGCTGAGCGCCCTCCTCTTGAAACATCATGGGTGGTGGATGCCCCACCATTTAATCCCCTATGCACTGAGCACCTACATTTTGATATGAAGTTCACTCTTCAAAGGAGTTGAGCGCTGGTTATGGGCACTAAGCGCCATGCATTATGACTTGTGGCGCTGGGTATCCACCACTGGTTCTAGGCGCCAAGGCATAAGAAAATGGATTTTCGAGAATAACTAAGTGAAAAATGTAATTTGGTGAAAATTCAGAGGTAAAAGTATAATTAGTCAAAATTTAGGGGTTAAAATATAATTAACTAAAGCTTAGGAGCTAATTTATAAATAACTAAAAGTCTAGGGATTAAAGTGTAATATTCAAAAGTTAAAGAATATAAAAATAATTAAAGTAAATGGCAAGGACATAAAGGCAAATAACATAAAAGTTTAAGGACTATAGTAATTATAGTAAAAGACGTAGCAAGATATTTCAAAAGTCTAGAATTTAGAGATTTCTTCATAAAACACTTAGGGAGAAGTACGAGGAGAGGATTATAATTAATTGTAGCTCTAAAAGGATACTAGTAACATTGAGAAAAGTATTAACAAGAAAGAGAAGAGATACGAGATTGATGAAAGTGGGCTTGGCCTTAAAAGATTGAGAAAAGTAAAATCTGTAAGCTAAAGGTTGCTTACAGAGACTAATGATTGTTGATTGGGTCTTTGGGCTAGATATAAAAGGCGGGGATGCCTGTAAACTGAATTTGGTTTCCAGACATACATCAGCCCAAGAAGTGTTGTTCATGTAAGGCAAGGTCACTACAAAGGTTAAGACATGCATGCTCGGCCCTAGAGGTGTGATTCCTATAAGGCAAGGTCACTTACAATGGTTATGCTATAGCGTGCTTAAACTCTACTTAACTCTAGAATCGCTATATCTGGCCATGTGTGCTAGGTTATGTCGGGTGTGGGTAGAAACCAACATATGAACTCATGACCTGTAGTAGGACTAGACATGCATCAAACTTGTTTGTGCATAATTTTCTATTATGTATTTTGTATGAATGTGTGTGTTTTCTGTATTGTTACTATGTGATGCTTTATGTATTCCCTATTTGTTTATTATATTCTATACTTTCTGTTTACTATTTTTGTATTCTCTATTTATACACTGTGATATGATATTCCTATGATATGTGTTGCATGATTATATTCTCTTTTCATGCTTTATTACATATTATGTTGTGTGTCTCATGCTGATAGGATATCCTTGTGATATGTGTCTCATGATTGTCCTTATGCACTCATTTTCGAAATGTTTATGCTTAACTTGAAGTGTTAAGATTGATCACCTTAATGTTAATTATTTGGTGTGAATAGGGCAACGATAAGTTCACAGAGGCAGAGCACTCGGGGAAAAACTCCCAGTACTAATCGACAAGGAATGAGGGAGCCTTTATCGCTATGGTAAATACCATGGCTGAGACCATGCGTGAGATAGCGGTTGCGGCTACCCGCATAATTGACCTTCTAGGAGAATGAAACGGCACTAATAGTGAAAATGACGATACAAACACAATGCATCATGATAGACCTTTGTCATTAGCTACTTTTTTTAAGATTAATCCGCCACAATTCCAAGGTACGACTATTGAAACAGAAGCTAATAATTGGTTCCATAGCATCGAGGGGTCTTTGCGAGCTCAACATGTTCCCACGATGTAGTATGTGGAGTGTGCATCCTATATGCTGGAAGGGGATGAACAATAATGGTGGCAAGGCATATAGCACCTGCTCCAACAGGAAGATGATGAGATCTTGTGGGCTTTTCTTAAGGAAGAGTTTTATAAGAAGTACTTCTTTAGGTTAGTGCGTGATGCAAAGGAGATGGACCTGATGTAGTTAAGATAGGGGGTATATCTGTTATTGAATATACCAGGAGATTTAAGGAGTTGTGTCATTTTTCCAAGATCTGTCAAGGGAGTCTGACAAAATTGAAGATTGGAAGTGTTTGAAGTTCAAAGGAAGACTTCGTGAAGATATGAAGAATTTGATGTTTCTGTTAGAGATATAGAACTTTGCAGAATTGCTTAATAAGAGTCAGTTGGTGGAAGATTGTGCAAAGTAGGTGGCAGTACCAAGGATTAATCACCAAGGATTTCTATTAAAGATTTTTTATCAGTGTGCGGTTCCACATAGAAGAAATTTTAAGCTGACTGGAGCACCTCCACATAGGAATCAACAAACTAGGAATGCTTTTACTTGGTCTACTGGTAGGAACACTAGTATACCGAGACAAGATACTAGCAAGCGACCTCAGCAGGCACAGATGAATTTGGTATGTCGGTAGTGTGGAAAGAATCACGGCAACGGACCTTGCCCATTTGGGTCAAACATTTGCTATTCTTGTGGTGAGCCTGGGCATATGGCCAGAAATTGTCCAAAGAAGTTTGCTCAGGAGTTAGCTAGACCCTAACAGCAAGGACGAGCATTTGCTATGACTACTGAAGATGCTACACATTCAGACTCCCTGATCCAAGGTCAGGGTTATGTCAAAACTCGACTCCTAACTATACTGTATGGCTCGGGTATATCACATTCATTTAATTCTAAAATTGTTGCACGTGAGTTGGGATTAGATTTTTCTAAGTTGGATTACGATTTAATTTTTCATACATCAACCTCTCAAAATGCTTTAACTAATCTAGTGTGTTGACAAGTATCTTTTGTTATTAAAAGTAGAATTTTCATACATGATCTAATCTATTTTGCCTTTATGTGGATTAGACATTATCTTAGGGTTGGACTAGTTATCAAATTATCATGTTTTTCTTGATTGCTTTGAGAGAACTGCCACTATTCTATCTGACAGTATGTATACTAGACCAATTATATCCTGAGCATTTTATCTAAGTTTTGTAAGAATTACCCATAGAGGGAGTGAGTGAGGGTTATGTTCTGTTAGTGGCTAGCTCAAGTGGTAATGAACTAAGCTTAGAGCAAATCGAGTAGTGAAAGAGTTTTCTGACATTTTTCTGGAATAATATCTGAGTTCCTTCCTCAGTGAGAGATAGAATTTAGCATCGATTTGGTACGAAGAGTCAGACCAATTTCTATTGCATCTTATTAGACGTCACCATTGGAGCTTGTAGAATTGAAGAAGCAATTGGACGAGTTTTTGGAAAAGAAATTCATTCGTTTGAGTGCATCAGCAAGGGGAGCTCTGGTATTGCTTATGAAGAAAAAGGATAGTGGAATGAGATTGTGTGTAGATTAATGACAGCTGAACAAGATCACTATTGAGAATAAGTACCCACTTCCACGAATAGATGACATGATGGACCAGTTAAGGGATGCAACAGAATTTTCAAAGATTGATCTGCGATTGGGCTACCACCAGATATGGGTAAAAGAATCAGATATATCTTAGACGAGTTAAGTTTCAAAGTGGTCCCTGAAGTTACACTCGAGGCTCAAAGTAGTCCCTAAAGTTAATAATTACCCATTTTTGTCCCTGAAGTTGTACTATGGGACCTAGAGGCCAGAGACGTCCTTCAGGCACGTTCCGTCGATCTAGTGCCACCGAAAAGCTTATTCGGACTCTTCTGTGACACGCTGGACACGTAATGGCTAGCTGATGTGGATTAGTAATCTTTTTTGGTGCAATTTGGTCCCTAAATCAAAATTAAAAATCCTAATCCCCAAATTTAAAAATCACTCTCTGTAGTACCCCTCTCTTTTCTTCTTTTCTCTTCTCTAAAGTACCCCATTCTAATTTCTAGGTACACACTTTAGTGATTGTGACTTATAAATAAAGGACATTATAAAGGCATTTAAGTTCTTCACTTTTGTAGGTTCTTATCATGTTAGGCATGAGATGGACAAGAACACAAGGGTGGAAGTTGAACATGCATATTATATTTATAGTTCCTGTAATGATGTTCCACCCATTCGTGGAACTGCCCTACAAAATTCTGGATGTATACACAAACAAGTAAGCTTTTAGAGTGGGTAAATACATGATGGGCAGTTAACATGATATTTGAAATTCGACGAATTAAATCAAGGGACTTAACATGATTGGCAACTAGAATTTCGGAAGTATACTCATTGATATTATCTATATCATCAATCTCGCCAGAATCTAACCTCATATATTAATCAAGACTCAATGATAAGCTCATTATCCCATCAACAACAATGCTATCTTTTGTTTCTATCAACCCCAAAGCAACAGCTTCATCGGACTCATTACTGTTATTTCCCTTAGCATGTAGAGCTGAAATATCCTTAAAGGATTGCGCGGTGATGTTTGATGGTGCATCTGTCTCCTCCATCCCAGATTGTATTCTCAAACTCTCCATTGCAAGTGCTTTTATTTTATCCATAGCCAATGGAGTTAGAGCTTCAAATGCAATAAACTCTGAGCCTGTCTAGTTACCAACTGAACTAGATGATGTTCCCTTCAATCCTCATAGCACACAAGTTATATCTTCTTGTGTTACCAAGTTATGTTGCAAATGGCATTGTCTACATAAAGTAAAGACAATTCATTCAGTAAAACATTTCAAGGAAATGAACGATAAACTATATATACAACTCCAAGACCACTGATGAGCGGATAATTTGTATACTTTTTGGCATTGTTTTTAGTATGTTTTTGGTATGATATAGTTAGTTTTTAGTATATTTTTATTAGTTTTTAGTTAAAATTCTCTTTTCTGGACTTTACTATGAGTTTGTGTGTTTTTCTGTGATTTCAGGTATTTTCTGGCTGAAATTGAGGGACCTGAGCAAAAATCTGATTCAGAGACCAAAAAGGACTGCAGATGCTGTTGGATTCTGACCTCCCTGCACTCGAAGGGGATTATGAGAGTTGTGAAAAAGTATTGTTCACAATTTCGCGCACCAAGTTTTTGGCGCTGTTGCCGGGGATTGTTCTAGTTTTGAGCAAGCCTTTGGTAACATCAGTGCCAAGATCCGGCAACAACATCAAGTTTTTGGTGTTATTGCCCGGGATTGTTCAGGCTGGACAACTGACGGTTCATCTTGTTGCTTAGATTAGGTGTTTATTTTTTTCGAAATTCTTGAAGATGAATTCTAGAGTTTCATGATGATTTGTTGAAATCTGGCTGGCTGAGAAGCCATGTCTAATTTCATTGGACCGAGGTTTCAACTTATCACCACAAGAGCTTGTTGATTTCTTATCAATCTTGCTTTTGGAGCAGTGATCTGCTAAGGCTTGGCTGACCTTTGGTCATGTCTAGTGTTTTGGACCGAAGCTTTCTTTGAGAGCTTGGCTGGCTGTGAAGCCATGTCTAATTCCTGGACCGGAGTCTTAGACTAGCATTGCACTGATTCCTGGAATTCTCATTAAGAATTTTGATATCTTTTTTCACTTAATTTTCGAAAAACACAAAAAAAAAAATTTTACAAAATCATAAAATCCAAAAATATTTCTTGTTTGAGTCTAGTGTCTCATCTTAAGTTTGGTGTCAATTGCATGCATTCATTCATGTATCTTGGTGATCTTCAAGATGTTCTTGAGGATTTACTTGCTCTAATCTTTGAATTCTATTGACTTGATTGTTTTGTGTGTCTCATATGCATTTTCATTTTGTTAGTGACAGTAGTATACAAACTGCTAAGTTTGGTGTCTTGCATGCATTGTTATTTGATTCTTGTTGCATTTTGATTTTTCCTTATTATTAAAAATCCAAAAAAAATTTTTAATTTGTGTCTTTTCAAGTCAATAATACAGAGAATTGAAGATTCAGAACATACAGCAGAGGAATTGCACAGAAAAAGCTGGGCGTTCAAAACGCCCAGTGAAGAAGGACAGACTGGCGTTTAAACGCCAGCCAGGGTACCTGGTTGGGCGTTTAACGCCCAAAAGGGTAGCATTTTGGGCGTTAAACGCCAGAATGGATACCATTCTGGGCGTTTAACGCCAGGATGGCTAGAAGGGAAGATTCTGTTTTCAAATCAAATTTTTTCTAAGTTTTCAAAGTTTTTCAAAATCAAATCTTTTTCAAATCATATCTTTTCAATCAAATGTTTTCAAAATCAATTTCTTTCCTTTTTCAAAGATACTTACTAACAATTAATGATTTGATTGAACATTTTTTGCCTTTTCTGTTGAGGAAGGTTTTATGTTTGAATCATATCTTTTCTTGTTAGGCAAGTCATTAATTTTTAAAATCATATCTTTTCAAATTATTTTCAAATCAAATCTTTTTAAAATGTTTTTCAAATCATATCTTCTCAATCACATTTTTTTAAATCAATCATATCTTCTTAACCACATCTTTTTCAAAATAGTTTTCAATCAAATCCTTTTGATTTCTAATTTCAAAATCTTTTTCAAAAATCACTTGATTTCTTTTCCATTTTCATTTTCGAAAATTAAGTAATGTTTTTCAAAAATGTTTTCAAAATTTTTCACTTAATTTTCGAAAATTACTTCCCTCCTTCTCACATCCTTCTATTTATGGACTAACACTATTCCTTAATGCAAAATTCGAACTCCATCTTCTTTGATAAGTTCGAATTTTCTACCTCTGTCTTCCATTTTTCTTCCTCTGACACCTCAAGGAATCTCTATACTGTGACATAGAGGATTCCATATTTTCTTGTTCTCTTCTCTTTCTTATGAGCAGGAGCAAAGACAAAGGCATTCTTGTTGAGGCTGATCCTGAACCTGAAAGGACCTTAAAGAGAAAGCTAAGAGAAGCCAAGGCACAACTCTCTTTAGAGCACTTGAACGAACTCTTCAAGGAAGAGGAACAAATGGCAGCCGAAAACAACAACAATGCCAACAATGCAAGGAAGGTGCTGGGTGACTTTACTGCACCTACTCCCGACTTCTATGGGAGAAGCATCTCTATCCCTGCCATTGGAGCAAACAACTTTGAGCTTAAGCCTCAATTAGTTTCTCTAATGCAACAGAATTGCAAGTTCCATGGACTTCCTTTGGAAGATCCTCATCAGGTTTTAGCTGAGTTCTTGCAAATCTGTGACACAGTCAAGACTAATGGGGTTGACCCTGAGGTCTACAGACTGATGCTATTCCCTTTTGCTGTAAGAGACAGAGCTAGAACATGGTTGGATTCTCAACCTAAAGAAAGCCTGGACTCTTGGGAAAAGCTAGTCAATGCCTTCTTGGCAAAGTTCTTTCCACCTCAAAAATTGAGTAAGCTTAGAGTGGAAGTCCAAACCTTCAGACAGAAGGAAGGAGAATCCCTCTATGAAGCTTGGGAAAGATACAAACAATTGATCAGAAAGTGTCCCACTGATATGCTTTCTGAATGGAGCATCATAGGTATTTTCTATGATGGTCTCTCTAAACTGTCCAAGATGTCTTTGGATAGCTCTTCTGGAGGATCTCTTCATCTGAAGAAGACGCCTACTGAAGCTCAAGAACTTATTGAAATGGTTGCAAATAACCAATTCATGTACACTTCTGAAAGAAATCCTGTGAACAATGGGACTGGTCAGAAGAAAGGAGTTCTTGAGATTGACACTCTGAATGCCATATTGGCTCAGAACAAAATATTGACCCAACAAGTCAATATGATTTCTCAAAGTCTGTCTGGAATGCAAAATGCACCAAGCAGTACTAAGGAAGCTTCATCTGAGGAAGAAGCTTCTGATCCTGAGAACCCTTCAATGGAAGAGGTGAATTACATGGGAGAATCCTATGGAAACACCTACAATCCTTCATGGAGGAATCATCCAAATCTTTCATGGAAGGATCAACAGAGACCTCAACAAGGTCTCAATAACAATAATGGTGGAAGAAATAGGTTTAGCAATAGCAAGCCTTTTCCATCATCTTCTCAGCAACAGACAGAGAGTTCTAAGCAGAATAATTCTGACTTGGCAACCATGGTCTCTGATCTAATCAAAACCACTCAAAGTTTCATGACTGAAACTAGATCTTCCATTAGGAATTTGGAAGGACAAGTGGGTCAGCTGAGCAAGAAAATTACTGAACTTCCTCCAAGCACTCTCCCAAGCAATACTGAAGAAAATCCAAAAGGAGAGTGCAAGGCCATCAATATGGCCGAATTCTGGGAGGAAGGAGAGGCAGTGAACGCCACTGAGGAAGGCCTCACTGGACGCCCACTGACCTCCAATGAGTTCCTCAATGAGGAACCATGGGAATCTGAGGCTCAAGATGAGACCATAGAGATTCCATTGGACTTACTTCTGCCATTCATGAGCTCTGATGAGTATTCTTCCTCTGAAGAGGATGCGTATGTCACTGAGGAGCAAGTTGCTAAATACCTTGGAGCAATCATGAAGCTAAATGACAAGTTATTTGGAAATGAGACTTGGGATGATGAACCCCCTTTGCTCACCAAAGAACTGGATAACTTGTCTAGGCAGCATTTGCCTCAAAAGAGGCAGGATCCTGGGAAGTTTTCTATACCTTGTACCATAGGCACCATGACCTTCAAGAAGGCCTTGTGTGACTTAGGGTCAAGTGTGAACCTCATGCCCCTCTCTGTAATGGAGAAATTAGGGATCTTTGAGGTGCAAGCTGCAAAAATCTCACTAGAGATGGCAGACAACTCAAGAAAACAAGCCTATGGACTTGTAGAGGATGTTCTGGTTAAAGTTGAAGACCATTACATCCCTACTGACTTCATAGTCCTAGAGACTGGGAAATGCATGGATGAATCCATCATCCTTGGCAGACCCTTCCTAGCCACAGCAAAGGCTGTGATTGATGTTGATAGAGGAGAGTTGATCATTCAAGTGAATGAAGAATCCTTGGTGTTTAAGGCCCAAGGATATCCCTCTGTCATCATGGAGAGGAAGCATGAAGAGCTTCTCTCAAATAGAGCCAAACAGAGCCCCCACAGTCAAACTCTAAGTTTGGTGTTGGGAGGCCACAACCAAACTCTAAGTTTGGTGTTGAACCCCCACATTCAAACTCTAAGTTTGGTGTTGGGTGGTTCCAACACGGTTCTGAACATTTCTGAGGCTCCATGAGAGTCCTCTGTCAAGCTAATGACAATAAAGAAGCGCTTGTTGGGAGGCAACCCAATGTTTTATAATTAATTATTTTCTTTTGTTATTTTATCTTTTTTTGTAGGTTGATGATCATAAGAAGTCACAAAAACAATGAAAAAAGCAAAAACAAAATGAAAAATAGGAAGAAAAACAGCACACCCTGGAGGAAGATGCTGCTGGCGTTTAAACGCCAGTCAGCCTAGCAGTTGGGCGTTTAACGCCCAGTCTGGCACCATTCTGGGCGTTTAACGCCAGAAAGGGGCACCAGACTGGCGTTAAACGCCAGTAAAGGGCAAGAACCTGGCGTTAAACGCCAGGAATGGGCATCAGCCCGGCGTTTAACGCCAGAAATGGCTCAAAACGTGGATTTTGATGCCATTTGGTGCAAGGATGCCTTTTCCTTGACACCACAGGATCTGTGGACCCCACAGGACCCTACCATCACTCTCTCTCTTCTTCCCCCATTCACCAATCACCTCAACACCTCTTCCCCAAAGACCCTTCACCTATCAAATCCCATCTTTCTCTTCACCACTCACATCCATCCTTCATAACTCCCCACCAACCTCACCCTTCAAATTCAAACCACTTTCCCTCCCAAACCCACCCAAAATGGCCGAACCTTTTACCCCCCTCTCCCCTATATATACCCTTCTTCAATCCCTTCATTTTCACACAACCTAAACACCACTTCTCCCCCTCTTTGGCCGAAAACACCACCATCTCCCTCTTCCTCATTTCTTCTTCTTCTACTCCCTTCTTTCTTCTTTTGCTCGAGGACGAGCAAACATTTTAAGTTTGGTGTGGTAAAAGCGTTGCTTTTTCGTTTTTCCATAACCATTATGGCATCCAAGGCCGGAGAAACCTCTAGAAAGAGGAAAGGGAAGGCAAAAGCTTCCACCTCCGAGTCATGGGAGATGGATAGATTCATCTCAAGGGTGCATCAAGACCACTTCTATGAAGTTGTGGCCTTGAAGAAGGTGATCCCCGAGGTCCCCTTTTCACTCAAAAAGGGTGAATATCCGGAAATCCGACATGAGATCCGAAGAAGAGGTTGGGAAGTTCTTACCAACCCCATTCAACAAGTCGGAATCTTGATGGTTCAAGAGTTCTATGCCAATGCATGGATCACCAAGAACCATGACCAAAGTGTGAACCCGAATCCAAAGAATTATCTTACTATGGTTCGGGGGAAATACTTGGATTTTAGTCCGGAGAGTGTGAGGGTGGCGTTCAACTTGCCTATGATGCAAGGAGATGAGCATCCTTACACTAGAAGGGTCAACTTTGATCAAAGGTTGGACCAAGTCCTCACAGTCATATGTGAAGAGGGCGCACAATGGAAGCAAGATTCAAGAGGAAAGCCGGTTCAATTGAGAAGGCATGACCTCAAGCCCGTGGCTAGAGGATGGTTAGAGTTCATACAACGCTCAATCATTCCCACTAGCAACCGGTCCGAAGTTACCATAGACCGGGCTATCATGATCCATAGCATCATGATTGGAGAAGAAATAGAGGTTCATGAGGTTATAGCCCAAGAACTCTATAAGGTGGCGGACAAGACCTCCACCTTGGCAAGGTTAGCCTTTCCTCATCTCATCTGTCACCTCTGTTATTCAGTTGGAGTTGACATAGAGGGAGACATCCCCATTGATGAGGACAAGCCCATCACCAAGAAAAGGATGGAGTACACAAGAGATCCCACTCATCATGAGATCCCTGAGATTCCTCAAGGGATGAATTTTCCTCCACAAAACTATTGGGAGCAACTAAACACCTCCCTAGGAGAGTTGAGTTCCAACATGGGACAATTAAGGGTGGAGCATCAAGAACACTCCATCATCCTTCATGAGATTAGAGAGGATCAAAGAATCATGAGGGAGGAGCAACAAAGACAAGGAAGAGACATTGAGGAGCTCAAGCACTCCATAGGATCTTCAAGAGCAAGAAAGAGCCGCCATCACTAAGGTGGACCCGTTCTTTGATTTCCTTGTTCTTTATTCTTCTGTTTTTCGAATTTTATGCTTATGTTTATCCATGTTTGTGTCTTGTGATCATTAGTGTCTTAGTGTCTATGCCTTAAAGTTATGAATGTCCTATGAATCCATCACCTTTCTTGAATAAAAATGTGTTTAATTGAAAAAGATAAAGAAGTGCATGAATTTTGAATTTTATAACAGTTTAATTATTTTGATGTGGTGGCAATATTTTTGTTCTCTGAATGTATGCTTAAACAGTGCATATATATCTTGAATTTGTGGTTTATGAATGTTGGCTCTTGAAAGAATGATGAAAAAGGAGACATGTTACTGAGGATCTGAAAAATCATAAAAATGATTCTTGAAGCTAGAAAAAGCATTTATATTCGAAAAAAAAGGAAAAAAAAAACGAAAAAAAATATATATATATAGAAATAAGAGTTGTGATCCAAGGCAAATAAGAGTGTGCTTAAGAACCCTGGACACCTCTAATTGGGGCCTTTAGCAAAGCTGAGTCACAATCTGAAAAGGTTCACCCAATTATGTGTCTGTGGCATGTATGTATCCGGTGGTAATACTGGAAGACAGAGTGCTTTGGGCCACAGCCAAGACTCAATAAATAGCTATGTTCAAGAATCATCATACTCTACTAGGAGAATCATTAACACTATCTGGATTCTAAGTTCCTAAAGAAGCCAATCATTCTGAATTTCAAAGGATAGAGTGAGATGCCAAAACTATTCAGAGGCAAAAAGCTAAAAGCCCCGCTCATCTAATTAATACTGATCTTCATAGATGTTTTTGGAATTCATTGCATATTCTCTTCTTTTTATCTTATTTGATTTTCAGTTGCTTGGGGACAAGCAACAATTTAAGTTTGGTGTTGTGATGAGCGGATAATTTGTATACTTTTTGGCATTGTTTTTAGTATGTTTTTGGTATGATATAGTTAGTTTTTAGTATATTTTTATTAGTTTTTAGTTAAAATTCTCTTTTCTGGACTTTACTATGAGTTTGTGTGTTTTTCTGTGATTTCAGGTATTTTCTGGCTGAAATTGAGGGACCTGAGCAAAAATCTGATTCAGAGACCAAAAAGGACTGCAGATGCTGTTGGATTCTGACCTCCCTGCACTCGAAGGGGATTATGAGAGTTGTGAAAAAGTATTGTTCACAATTTCGCGCACCAACCACTGATCAGTAAAAATGACAAACCTCTCTTTTTCCTTTATTGTCATAGCTTCCCATGCTATTTGTTGTATTGTCTTCCCTATAATATCTTTCAGAGGCATCAACTTCTTTGCTAGCATCAAAAGCTTTTCAATTACCATCAAAGCCAAACATTGTACAATCTCCATCATTCTAGAAGCCATTTTTGCAAGTACCACAACAGGGTGAAAAATCTACATGACTAGTCTCCCCACCACTTCAACTATTCTTGAAAAGTGAAGGACTCATAGATCGTAGAAAGTAGAAACCCTATATTGCTTGTCTGAAGACAATGGCTTAAACCCTCTGTCAAAGGAGGTAAGCATAAAGGTTTTTCAGGTAGTGCATGAATTGGACTTCATAGCTAGCATAGTTTTTGGTGGAGAATATTGAAAAGCATTTTCATTCAAACCCAACTCACACGTTAAGGCTTCTATTTCCATCTCTTGTAACGTCCATGCCTTTTCTTCGCTCATATGCTGGAGCTAAACTAGATGCCTGCATGCAGATCTTCTGAAAAAGATGACGACTTGATACAATTAGAGAAGTTCAAGGGCTATGATCTAATAGAAGTTTTGTGAGCATCATCTACTTCATTATTACTTCCCTTATCAACATCAAACAATGAGAAGCCCTCAGACCTACTGTCCATCTCAAATTGTATTACAAGGCACTTTATTGGAGATTAGTGCCCACTTTTAGAATAGAGGTACTGCAAAGAAGAAAATATAAAAGAAGAGAAGAGAAAGGGTATATAACACCCTACCACACGTAGCCTTACACCTAGGATGTAAAATAGAGGTGGCGAGGCGCTACGACCTCTAAAAGTAAAATATACATATACATAATATATTTGAAAAAGGTTTATATCTAGGAGTCTTTGAAGGAAAGGTTTAAAACAAAGCGGTAAATAGAAAAGCACATCACTCGCATAAGCAATAATCGTATATACATAGGAAAAGAATTCCAAAGATATAGATAACAAAGCTCCTGACCTGGCTCGCGAAGTTAAGACCGGCCATGAGCCTATAAACATATATACATATATACATGAGAAACCCAAAAATAACCAAATTACTGTTTATATAGACATACACGCACGCGCGCGCGCACACACACACACACACAGTGGAGATATATAATTATGTACATATGGATCTAAACCAAAATGAAAACCCCAAATGGGTAGAGTTCTTCGCTTGCAGAAAGCTTCCAGTATGCCTCAGTGAGGAGCCTCACGTCTTACATCTGAAAACCACAAAATATGTATGGGATGAGAACCGGAGGTTCTTACCATGGTAACAGTGCCCACATCTCTAACATATAATATCTCGGGAAAGACGAAGGCAATCCTAGAACTTCCGACATATAATTAAATCTTATAAAATATAACTAAACTAAAAGTAAATTAGGCAACTAACTAAGGATCTTTATACTATCTAGTATTCCCCTTTTCAACTCCTTCGAACCTCCCAACCACTACTGGAATCATTTGTTTCAAATACAGTTATTACATGCAAGGAATTCACAATTAGGATTCAGATATAGCAGATAAACAGGTAGCAAGTAGTTTACATAATCAGTTAGTCATTCAAAACAAAGCACACCAAACAAACACATAGATGCATATGATGCATGCCTGTCCTATGGCTGATAATATCATCTGCCAGTTATATAGCCAACCTGACACATCCTAGTAGCTAACCATGGACAGAAACACCCATTGCGGAGCAAATGGGTTTGAGCTACAACTCCCTTGCTACTATCCGCTTAACCCAGAGCGAGTGAAATAACCACTACTACCACTACTACCCAGGCAGGTATTTAAAAGCTCAACCTGGAGCAAGTGGAATAATCCACTACTACTGCTACTACCCAGGCGTCACAAACACTGACCTGGAGCAAGCGGGACAAACCACAATCCTTGCTACTGCCCAGGTATCTCAAACATACATTCAATCATTCTTAATCAATTATCAATTATTATCACATCTCAGACATTGACCCGGAGCAAGCGGGACAAACCACAATCCTTGCTACTGCTCAAGTATCACATTCAAAATTCATTGTTATTTTTCGTCATATTTTAATTCTTTCATATTCATTCAAAACTCCATAATTAAACTCGGTTTTCATAATTTTTCTTCATCATCTCATACCCGGGGCAAGTGGACACTACCCTATCACATATATCTCATATAATTACAAATCATTATTACTCCCATCATCCTCATCAAATTAAGCATCCCTTTTCTTCAACTCCCCTGATGCCTACTTTTATCTTCTTCCACTCGCTAACCCTTACTTCGTGACTCAAAATCTTACTAATAAATTTTAATTAGAAAGGTTTGGAAAATCAGAGAAATGATAAATAATTCAAAAATAGTGAATTTTATTTAGAATAGTAGTTTTGGAGGGTAACAGGCTTGTCAGGAAGTCAAATAGTGAAAAAATAGAATTTTTGAAAAAAACAGGGCAGTGTGCGTACATACACCCCCACTCTATCCTTAAAAGTGTGCGTACGCGGACAACAGCAAGCCTTCCCATGAGTGTGCGTACACACCGTAGTGTTCATGCGCACACCTGCCATTGAAACTCAAGCACTACCCGTCGCGGGCGCACACGCACTAGCATGTTCAAAAATTCTGCAACTTAGATAAATCAGTTTTCTGCACCTGTTTCCTGACGTCCATAACTCCCTCTACAAAATTCCGTTTTTCTCAAATTTTATACTGTTTTAAAGCTACTAAAAATATCTTTAATTTAAAATATATTTTTTTCAAATTCAAAGTTCGAGGCTCAAGTTATGGACTGCCAAAGTTCTTTAAAAATCAGTTTTTACCAAAACTTCAAAACTCAACTTTTCCAAACCAAAACCAACCAAATCCTATTCAAAACCATCTTATGCCATATCATAACTCACCAAACATCAACCCATCATTTGTCAATCATTTAATTACCTAAAAATACCAACATTTCTTTATCAACCCATCATCATATTTTCCACATTCATACATACACATGTTAATTCCATCAATTCAAGCTACACCACATCAATTCACCATCCATCCTTAACACATCATCAATCATCATTATTTATACTCATTAACATCATAATTTCACATACAAATCCCTTTTATTAGTTATTTACTAATCTCATACATAATTTTCTACCAAACTCAACATTTATATCAATGATTCACAATCATCATCAACTCATTATATTAGCAATTTAAAATTTACCATACTATCCCAATGTCATACATACATATACAAATACTCATTTACTAACCATATTACTCAATCAAATCATACCGTTCAACTTATCCGATGGTCACTAAGCCTAAGTTTTACCACCACATTATATTTTAGATACGAGAAACCGAAGTCATACCTTGGCCAATTCTCTGATAAACCCGAAACACCTCAAGCGTTCTCCGCACCACCAGCTATCAACCACAGCCCCTCACCAACGAACCTAGCTTCCAAAATTGATCTCAAGATTCTATTTCCTCAAATTGACTCCAACCCACAACCAAATTTCAATCTAACATCATAATTACCACTATAATTAACATAGAGTTCACTAACCCAACATTATACAAAGAGATTGAAGGAGCTTACCTTACCCACAGGTCAAGTGAGCCAAACCCAATAAAACCCACAAGCTAATTCGAACCTAAACACCGAAATTAAACAATTTTTAACATCTTTGTTCATAAATTTTGAAATTTAGGGAGGTGAAAACTAAAATAAAAAGTGGATTATATACCTAATCAATGACTGGTCTTTGTAGATCTTGACGTGCTAGTTACGTGGCCGCAAACGATGCGGCGATCGAAGCTCCGGATCAAAAGTTATTTGAATCTGAAGATCAAGTGAGGTTTTGTGTTTGGAAGGGTGTTCTTCCCTTGCATGTATGGTTTCAGCGTGTTTGCTGAATGAGGAAGAGAGAATTAGCTAAAGCTCATTTAATTAGGTGGGATTATTAGGTCCTTGGGCCTATTTTGGACCCGGTTTGCTTGATTTGGTCCGTTTGGTCCAATCTTGGACCAAATTCTTTAAAATTAGTGTCAAAATTTTATTTTAATTAGTTCTATCTTATTAAACTATAAAATTCTATTTTCTAATATCTTAGATGAATAATTAATTTATTGACTAATTATTTACTAATTTTGCGAGTTTTACAAGGTATTGCAGAGAGTGATCTTTAAATTTGGAGATTTGGGTTTTTAATTTTGATTTAGGGGCTAAATTGCACCAAAAAAATTTACTAATCCACGTCAGTTTTTTGGTGGCACCAGGTGGACAAAATGTGCCTGAAGGATGACTCTGGATCCTGGAGTGCAACTTCAGGGACAAAAATGGGTAATTATTAACTTTAGGGACTAGTTTGAGTCTCGAGTGTAACTTCAAGGACCACTTTGAGGCTTAACTCATCTAAGACTACCTTTAGAAATAGGTACGATCACTATGAGTATACGGTTATGTCCTTCAAATTAACTAATGCTCCTGCGGTATTCATGGACTATATGAATCGCATTTTTCGTCCATATTTAGACTGATTTGTGATTATAGAAGGCATCCTTACCTATTCTAAGATGGAAGTAGAACATGAAGAACATCTGAAAAACATACTGCAAATATTGAAGGCACAAAAGCTGTATGCAAAACTGACGAAGTGCAAGTTTTAGGCAATTGAAGTTCTATTTTAGCGCATGTGATAACACAAGGGGGATATCAGTGGACCTTTCAAAGATTTAAGCTGCAGTACAACGGGAGTAACCTACGACTATTAATGAAGTTCGAAGCTTTCTGGGATTGGCAAAATACTATCGATAATTTATCAAAAGATTTTCACAAATAGCATTTCCTTTGATGCACCTCACACAAAAAGAAGTTCCGTTTGTGTGGACAACTGAATGTGAGAGGAGTTTTGAGACCCAGAAGAAAAAGTTAACAATGTATCAATATTAACACTACTGTATCCACTGGAACCTTTCGAGGTATACTGTGATGCTTTCTACAAGGGGTTAGGATGTATGTTAATACAAGAAAGCAATATGGTGGCTTACGCCTCACAACAGCTAAGACCTCACGAAAGGAACTATTTGATGCACGATTTGTAATTAATTACATTGGTTTTTGCTTTTAAGATATGGAGGCATTACCTATACGATATTCAGTTTGAAGTCTTTTCTGATCATAAGAGTTTGAAATATATCTTTGATCAAAATGATCTTAATATGAGACAATGACGTTTGATGGAGTTTTTGAAAGATTATGATTTCAAGCTGAGTTATCATCCAGGAAAAGTGAACGTAGTTGTAGATGCTCTAAGCCAAAAAAGTTTAAGCATTTCCCAGATTATGATAAAAGAAGAAGAGCTGATAGCACATAGCAGCATTTGAAGGACTAAAATTGGGAATGAATGAGACACCAAATAGAGTTTTCATGGCACAATTGCACTTATCGTCAAACTTCAAGACTGTTATTCAGCAAGCACAGGTCCAAGATTTGGAGATGTCGACTCTTTTGGCATGGATAAAAATAGACAAATTGAAAGACCTAAGCTAGGATAAGAATGGGTTATGGAAATACAAGAATAGAATTTGTGTACCCAACCAGGAAAGTTTGCAATAGGAGATCCTAACGGAAGCCCATCAAAGCAGAGTCTCATGCATCCCAGTGTGACTAAGATGTCTCAAGACTTGACACAGATGTTTCGGTGGCCAGGACTAAAGAAAAAATTGGCTACCTTCATTTCAAATTCCCTTACTTGTCAGAAGATCAAGATGGAACATTAGAATCTGACAGAAACCTTACAACCCGATGGATCTCATTACGGGATTGCCAAGGATGTCCATTGGTCATGATGCTATATAGGTACTAGTAGATAGGTTAGCAAAATCAACACATTTTCTCCTAATTTGAATTGATTATACCTTAGAGAGACTCGCTAGGATACACATTCAGGAGATAATATGGTTATATGGAGTACCTTCATCTATTATATCAAACTGAGATCTGAGGTTTACTTCTAGATTCTAGGGAACTTTTGAGAAGGCTGGTGTGCGAAATTAGAACTCGCACAACTGAACCGGCAAGTGCACTGGGTCGTCTAAGTAATACCTCAGGAGAGTTAGGGTCGATCACACGAAGATTGTCAAATTGAGTAAGTTGTGGTTATCCTGCAGATCTTAGTCAGGCAAATAAAAAAGGTAGATGTTGTTGTGAACGCATAAAATAGAATAATACATAAAGCAGTACTGAATTGGTGTAGAAACAATGATGGGAAATCAGTTAAGGCCTTGGAGATGCTTGTTCTTCCGGATTAATACTTCTTACTGACTACTTTAACAATGAGTGATTCATTCAATGGTAAGGCTGTAAGTGATTAAAGCCGGGAATAGTGGTCATTAATCTCCTCTGATCCAGATCAAATGCTGGTGCTAATGGTCATTGTAATACCCGGCCTAACCAAAATTAATTAAATAATAAGTTAATTAGGAGAAAATATGGTTGGAAGATTTGGCAATTGGAATTTGATGATTTAAATATGATATTTGGATTCAGTGAATTTTTCCGAGTCGGAAAACATAGTTTTCGGCGTAAAAGCGCACAGTAAAATTTTGACCGGCAGTACCGGTTGAGACCTGTCTGGTACTACAATTGAGAAAATTGATTATGAGTAAATAAGATTAAAAAATGAGGAATTATAATTAGGGGAGGTAGAAATATTTAAAGTGTGATTTAGAGCGCAAATCTTAAAGGTTTTGGCCCAAAATTGGGCTAACGGACAAAAATAAGTGAACCGGGCCTAAGTGGGCCCAAGACCCAACATATATAAACATTAGTTATGAGCATTTCAGCTCATTTTGCCCTAAAGAAAGGGTGTTGGGTGCTGAATTGAGAAGAGAGAAGAGAGAGAGAAAACCTAACTCTCTTTGATCTTCAAACCACCATAACTTGAGCTACGAAGTTCCGATTGACGAGTCGTTTACGGCCACGCATCACTCTTCTCATCCTCTACAATTCTATCTACGTTTTGTGGCAATTATTTCATTCATCTCTGCCCAGTTTTCAAAATTCCCCATTGTTATACATTTTTGGGTAGTTAGTGTTAAAATCTTGTGATTTTGGGTGTTTAGGGATACTCTAACATGGATTCTAAGTGGGTTCTACCCCTACTTCATATGGGTTGAGATAAGAAGTGCTCAAACCCTTGTGATTTGTCATTTTTATGAGCCCTAGGTTGATGTATGTATGTGAAATTGGTTATGTTAGTGTATTTGGTGATTTTGATGCATAATTGGGAGGTTGGTGTTGGTTGTGGAGCTTTGGTGAGGCTTGGAGCTAAGGGTTGGTGGAGACTTCCATAGAAGAGGCTCAATTGGTTTGGCTATAAGAGGTACGGTTTAAGTTTCATTTAAGTACCGTGTGGTGTGATGAGAATTCTTAGGCTAGATGCCCCTAGGATTAAGTTTGGATTGTGTAAATGGTTGGTGCTAATATGCATAGTTGGTACGTAATGTGAATTAATGATTGGGTTGAGAATTGTGTGGCCTTGTATGCTTGGTGTATTGAGAATTTGATGTATTGGGTAATGAGTATTGATTTGTGGTTTATGCATTTAAATTGTTAAATTGGGAGGGAGGTCGTGAATCTTGGGTCAGAGGCCGGAAAGAGGTAAGGAAGGTAAGTTGATGTGTGCATTGTATGAATCTCAGATAATGAATATATGAATGATTGGGTTGGTTATTGAATAATAAGGTTTGAGGAGTTGAAGTGTGGAATTTGGTAACTTTGGGTGAAATTATATAGATGAGGTATGTTTGGTTTTGGTTGAGATATATTATGTGGTCATATATGTGATTATGATTATTGATGCCTTGATGGTATGATGATGCATGAGAGGTATGTATGTTGTGATATATGCTTGAGGAATGATTAAGATTGATTTGTGGGTGAAACCATGTGATAGTGAGTATGATATTGATTATGTATAATAATGATTGATTGGAAATAGTATTGTTGGAAATTGGGATGAGGAAGGATGTATGACATGTTAATGTGTTTGTAATTTAGCCATTTGTTTGAAATGGATAAAAATGGTTATATGGCAGTTTTGTGAATTGTGATAAGGTGTTAAATGCATGAGTTGAGGAGGCTTGATGTTGATTTTGGTATATTTTGATTGATTTCAAAAAGGGTCAAAATTGGCATGCTTTGGTTGATTTTGAGAAGGGTTGAAAATGGCTTGTTTTGTAAACGGCACTTTGTGGTTTTGTATGAAAATATGGTTTTTGGGTATACTTTGATGGAATATAACTTGGACTCTGGATCCCCCTTTTGTGCCAAACTCATTTAGAAATAAAATTGGATCCGGGATGTCTATGCCGTTTGAAGAACGGGAGGAAAACGATTTAAAATGAGAAAGTTATGTCTGTCGGAAGATTGAGGTTGAATCTGTGAATTCTGCAGCTTTTAACTTTGAAAATTTTTAGCAGAATGACCCTCCGAGCGTAGGCGCACTTGGTGCGTACGCGTCGTTCTTCGAGAAGGCACCATCCACACGTGCGTGTAGTGTGCGCGGGCGTGTCGATGCGCTGCACCAAAGGCCCAGCTATTCTCTCGATAGTTGTACCAGAATTGTGCCAATTTTGTGCTTGGGGCGCAAAATGCACCCACACATACGTGTGGGCGACGCATACGTGTCGATGAACATTGTGGCCATCCACGCGTGCGCGTGGAGGACGCGTACGCGTGGCCCTATTTTTATGCCAAAGTTGATTTTTGAGTTTTAAAAGTCAAATCTCATACTTCTAAGCCTCCGATCTCACCCCTTATGTATTAAATCATTATGATATGCCTAGCAATGAGAAATGAGCTAGGGGATGTGGTAACTTGAGAATGAAGCAAGGGAAAAAATTATGATCAATGATGATCAAAGATGATTATATGAGATATGGAGGGTGACGGTGGAAGTACCGTGTATGCCATGAGCCAAATGGCTATATTTATTGATAAATGGCTGGTTCTTGATTGAACCATGCGCCAGATGGCTGAGTTATTGCCGGGTTACGGCAAAGCCATTATTGATTATGGCTGAGTATAAATGCATATATGATTAATGAATGAATGTGTTAAATGGATAATAATGGAAAATATTGAAATGTGAAGTGTGACCCCGGGTAGTAGGCAGTGGCGTTGTCCACTTGCTCCAGGTATGAGACGGAAAGGGATGTTTATGATAAATGAGTTTAATTATGGAGTTTTGAATGAATGTATTTGTGATACCTGGATAGTAGTAAGGGTGGTGGTTCATCTCGCTTGCTTCAGGTTAATGTTTGAGATTTCATAACAATGATGATTAATTTTAAACTGAACGAATGCATGTTTTGAGATCCTGGGCAGTAACAAGGGTTGTGGTTCGTCCCACTTGCCCCAGGTTAGAGATTGTGACACTTGGGTAGTAGCGGCAGTAGTGGTGAATCCACTCACTCCAGGTTGAGCTTTTAAACACCCGCCTGGGTAGTAACCGCAGTAGTGGTTATTCCACTGGCTTTGGTTTGAGCGGGTAGTAGCAAGGGGGTTGTAGCTCAAACCTACTTGCTTCGCAAGGGGTGTTTCTGTCCAATGGTTAGCTACTAGGACATGTCGGGTTGGCTATATAACTGACAGATGATATCATCAGTCATAGGGCAGGCATACATCATTTTCATATGTTTGAATTATTTGTGTTTGCCTATATGTTTTGGTTTCTACATCATATATGCTATGTTACCTGATTATGTGCTACTTGTTCTACTTGTACCTTATTTGTGTATTACTTGCCTGTATTGCTTGTGTTTGTACAACTGAGAGGCCCCTCATGCTGGTGTCGGTGGATGTTGAGGGCTGTTCTTGACGAGATAATTTGAGCTCCCTGGATAAACGCAGTGATGTGGTTTCACTAGCTCCAGGTGAGGGTATGATGTATTGATATAGAATTGCTGAGGTAGAACAAATGGTGATGGTTTTTCTTATGATTATGAGTATGATTCGTGGAAGAGTTAGCGAGTTGGGAAACATGTGAAACATGAATTAGATTTAGCACTCCCTTATGACAGTTGTCTATTCATGGATTAACGAGAACCTATGATGGATAATTGGTGAAGAAGTTTAGGATGCTTAGTGAGTTTTTATTGTAGTGCATTGTGTTTATTTGGCACTTTTACTGCACTCGGAACCCATGGGCCCAGGGTTCTCATTCCATATATATCTCTTGTTTTTCAAATATAGGTCTAGATGCTCAGAAGTGAGTTGTGGGTCGTTTGAGAGACGGCGAAGATCCTTATTTTCTCTACTTTGTGTTTTGCTTAGAATCTCTCCACCTTTGTTTTGAAAAGATTATATTATGTATTGAACGCTTTTGAACTTGCCTATAGAGGCTCTCATGTTTCTTTTGGGAGAGATGAGGATATACTGTTGTCAACTACTTTCATATTGTACCCTAGCCGGCCTAAACTTCGCGGGTCGTGACTAGCGGCTATTCACTTAGGTTATATATATCTATCTGTTATCTATCTCTTAATCTCTTTTATGCCTTGTCCGTATATCGCTTTCGGCTTCACGGTTTATCCTTTTATTGTCGAAATGTGAGTGATACGTCTTCGCGATTTTATTTATACTCTTTTTAGGCTTCTCGATTAATACTACTTCTGAAATTACCTATATTTATATATTAAAAATCCACCTGAGAGTCATACCACCGTAGTATCATTGACCTATGACTCGAGCATAAGGATTTGAATATTAGGGTGTTACATTATGGTATCAGAGCAGTTCGTCCTTGTGAGCCTGAGGGATGGAACTGCTTATGCTTCAATGCATACTCTGAGTCTGTGACTGTGCTAGTTAGGGTATCTAATCGATACATCTAGCATGAAGTCCATGAGTGTATCTTTGGTACTTTGAAGCACTATACTTCCGATATTGAGACTAATCAACTTGATATCGATTGTTTGGTGTGGATAGGAACCAGATGGCGCCTCGTGGATCCGGTCGGGGACGGAAGAGAGATCGTACTAGTCCGCAGGAACCGGAATTCAACCTGAATAACCTGGTAAACCTTATAGCGGCGTTGGAGAATATGGCTGCTGCTTTGCAGGCCACTGCGGAGGCTCTTGGGCAACAGACAAACAATAATGGCAATGGCAGAAGGGAAGCTCAGGGCCCGATGACATTGGCAACTTTCTTAAAGGTTAATCCACCTAAGTTCAAGGGAACCACCAATCCGACTGAAGCAGATACCTAGTTTCAGGCTATGGAGCGAGCACTGCAAGTACAGTTGGTACCCGAGGAGTAGTGTGTTGAATTTGCTACCTATCTGCTTACTGGGGAAGCATTGCATTGGTGGCAAGGGGCCCGACACTTCCTATAGCAGGGGGATGATCCTATCACTTGGGATGCCTTCCAGGTGGAATTCTATAAGAAGTACTTTTCGAATTCCGCCAGGACAGCCAAGGAATTGGAGTTACTGCAGCTGAAGCAAGGTGCTATGTCCGTATCTGAGTATACAGACAAATTTGAGAAGTTATTCAGGTTTTCCTGTATGTGTCAGGGAGCTCCGGGAGACTTTGAGGAATGGAAATGCATTAAGTATGGAGGAGGACTCCGGAGCGACATCTTAAGTTCCGTGGGACCAATGGAGATCCGAACTTTTTCAGAGTTGGTGAATAAGAGCAAACTTACTGAAGAGTGTGTGAAAAAGAGGGTTACAGAGAAAGGAAGTCATAGAGAGCATAACCAAGGATTCGCACCAAGGGGCCGAGAGTTTAAGGAGAGAGGATACATACAACACTTTCCCCAAGGACGGAATAACTTTACGACGAGTGAGGAGTCCTAAAGAAACGGTAAGGGAAAATGGGCAGCGGCTGCTTCTGATGTTTCGAGTTGTCAGAGATGTGGAAGTCATCACCCAAATAGGCCGTGCCGATTAGGGTTAGGTGTATGTTACAAGTGCGGGTTACCAGGGCATGGATCAAGAAATTGCCAACAAGGAGAGAGTCAGGATGCGGGCCGATTGAGACAGTAAAATTGAGGTAATTGCAATAATTAGGCTTAAAGGACAGTGCATGATTTTATAATACTGTCTGTATAGTAAAACTGGGAATGTCGAGCTTAATATTAGACTGAGAAGCAAACCGGATGATCCGAGTAAGGATTTGCCTTAATACAAATGGATAAATGCCTGTGATGTAAACGATTTTCTGTTGAGAATGATGTGTTGTGTTTGTTATGTAGTTGGTTGATTTCTAGATTTTTGGTGAAACGGATTGAACCTGTGACTTTTAGTTCCTTTGATTTAAATAGATAAGGAATGGTCCTAAATGATGGATTTGGAAACGTTGATTTGAAATGCCAGTCATGCTAAGTTGTGGTTGAGTACTTGAGGAAGTAAGTGATAGAGCTAGTACTAGACGAGAGATCATAATAAAGCAGCAGAAACTTGCAGAAGAAGTAACACAGGATAGCTACGAATAGGAGCTGTAAAAGTTTACTATAATATCTTAAGTTTGAATACTAGAAGGGTTAAGCGGGTTATTGCAAGTAATGATCCCCAAATAGTTGGAATTGATTGCGACTGCGAGCTTTGATGGTTCTAAAGCAGATGAGGAAATTATCATTGATGCGTAATTGGATTTAGATAATGAGAGAGTGCAGGTTGTCGTGTTTGAGAGATGAGTAGTATGATGTTTGATCATAGTGACCTTGGGTTTAGATTGAGATTTATAATGATTAGTTTTGAAAGACGAACGTGAAAACCATTAAATTGAATTGCTGATATGGTACTGAGATTGGTTTGAGGGAACCCATGACAGGTGGTAAACTCCAGTTTTTAGGAGAGCTGCTGTCAATTTTTTTCCAAGAATTTGAAAGAGTGTTGGTTACAGTTTTGAGAAGGACCTTTGATTTGAATAACTTTAACAAAAGAGGTGTGTTTCAAATGCTTTTATAGATTATCAAAAGAAAGCCGGATTCTTATGATTTTGTTAGCTTGTTATTCCAAACTCATTTGATTTCTAGAAATGATAGGGGTTTTTGATTGATGAGTCAGAGACTTTATAACAGCAAGTCATATAGAAATTCGAGGGATTGAGAATAAGAAAGTAAGTTTGGAGGTTATGCTTGGAGTTGAACTGTGATTAGAGGAATTGGCTTGGCAAAGAGAGAGGATAGTGATGGAGTATGATTAAGGTGTGGTGATGATCTTTGATTGATTATAGTGATGTGGGATGATGGCTATGATTAACGATGATGGCAATATTATTGATGACATGATTTGAGATTTAATAGGGTGAGAGTTGATGAGGCGATAAAAGTAAGGAACGAGGCTGTTGGTCGGCATTGAACGAATGACCGAGACCCTTGGAGATAGAGAAATCAGAGCGCGGCAACGGAAGCACGTAGAGTAAAAGGACGTTGTAACTGTTATGCGTTGGATATAAAGGCAGACTACACTCGCGTACTCGCAGTGATGGATGGAATTTTCGAGGGCGAAAAATTTCTATTAGGGGGGTAGAATGTAATACCCGACCTAACCGAAATTAATTAAATAATAAGTTAAATAGGAGCGAATATGGTTGGAAGATTTGGCAATTGGAATTTGATGATTTAAATATGATATTTGGATTCAGTAAATTTTTCCGAGTCGGAAAACATAGTTTTCGGCGTAAAAGCGCACAGTGAAATTTTGACCGGCAGTACCGGTTGAGACCTGTCTGGTACTACAACTGAGAAAATTGATTATGAGTAAATAAGATTAAGAAATGAGGAATTATAATTAGGGGAGGTAGAAATATTTAAAGTGTGATTTAGAGCACAAATCTTAAAGGTTTTGGCCCAAAATTGGGCCAACGGACAAAAATAAGTGAACCGGGCCTAAGTGGGCCCAAGACCCAACATATATAAATATTAGTTATAAGCATTTCAGCTCATTTTTTCCTAAAGAAGGGGTGTTGGGCGCTGAATTGAGAAGAGAGAATAGAGAAGAGAGAGAGAGAAAACCTAACTCTCTTTGATCTTCAAACCACCATAACTTGAGCTACGGAGCTCCGATTGACGAGTCGTTTGCGGCCACGCGTCACTCTTCTCATCCTTTACAATTCTATCTAAGTTTTGTGGTGAGTATTCCATTCATCTCTGTCCAATTTTTGAAATTCCCCACTGTTACACGTTTTTGGGTAGTTAGTGTTAAAATCTTGTGATTTTGGGTGTTTAGGGATACTCCAACATGGATTCTAAGTGAGTTCTACCCCTACTTCATATGGGCTAAGGTAAGAAGTGCTCAAACCCTTGTGATTTGTCATTTTTATGAGCCCTAGGTTGTTGTATGTATGTGAAATTGGTTATGTTAGTGTATCGGTGATTTTGATGCACAATTGGGAGGTTGGTGTTGCTTGTAGAGCTTTGGTGAAGCTTGGAGCTAAGGGTTGGTGGAGACTTCCATAGAAGAGGCTTAATTGGTTTGGCTACAAGAGGTACGATTTAAGTTTCATTTAAGTACCGTGTGGTGTGATGAGAATTCCTAGGCTAGATGCCCCTAGGATTAAGTTTGGATTGTGTAAATAGTTGGTGCTAATATGCATAGTTGGTACGTAATGTGAATTAATGATTGGGTTGAGAATTGTGTGGCCTTGTATGCTTGGTGTATTGAGAATTTGATGTATTGGGTAATGAGTATTGATTTGTGGTTTATGCATTTAAATTGTGAAATTGGGCCGGAGGCCATGAATCTTGGGCCGGAGGCCGGAAAGAGGTATGGAAGATAAGTTGATATGTGCATTGTATGATGACACAAGTGATTGGATGAATCTCAGATAATGAATATATGAATGATTGGGTTGGTTATTGAATAATAAGGTTTGAGGAGTTGAAGTGCGGAATTTGGTAACTTTAGGTAAAATTATATAGATGTGGTATGTTTGGTTTTGGTTGAGATATATTATGTGGTCATATATGTGATTATGATTATTGATGCCTTGATGGTATGATGATGCATGAGAGATATGTATGTTGTGATATATGCTTGAGGAATGATTAAGGTTGATTTGTGGGTGAAACCATGTGATAGTGAGTATCATATTGATTATGTATAATGATGATTGATTGGAAATAGTATTGTTGGAAATTGGGATGAGGAAGGATGTATGACATGTTAATGTGTTTGTAATTTAGCCATTTGTTTGAAATGGGTAAAAATGGTTATATGGCGGTTTTGTGAATTGTGGTAAGGTGTTAATGCATGAGTTGAGGACGTTTGATGTTGATTTTGGTATATTCTGATTGATTTCAAAAAGGGTCAAAATTGGCATGCTTTAGTTGATTTTGAAAAGGGTTGAAAATGGCATGTTTTGTAAATGGCGCTTTGTAGTTTTGTATAAAAATATAGTTTTTGGGCATACTTTGACGGAACATAACTTGGACTATGGATCCCGTTTTATGCCAAACTCGTTTAGAAATAAAATTGGATCCGGGATGTCCATGCCGTTTAAAGAACGGGCAGAAAACAATTTAAAATGAGAAAGTTATGTCTGTTGGAAGATTGGGGGTTGAATTTGTAAATTCTGCAGCTTTTAACTTAGAAAATTTTTAGCAGAATGACCCTCCGAGCGTAGGCGCACTTGGCGCGTACGCGTTGTTCTTCGAGAAGGCACCATCCACGCGTGCGTGTAGTGTGCGCGGGCGCATCGATGCACTGCACCAAAGGCCTAGCTATTTTCCCGAGAGTTGTTCCAGAATTGTGCCAATTGTGCTTGGGACGCAAAATGCACCCACACGTACGCGTGGCTGACGCGTGCGCGTCGTTTGGCTATTTTTCAATCCACGCGTACGCGTGGGCGATGCATACGCGTCATGAACATTGGGGCCATCCACGCGTACGCGTGGCCCTATTTTCATGCCAAAGTTGATTTTTGAGTTTTAAAGCCAAATCTCATACTTCTAAGCCTCCGATCTCACCCCTTATGTATTAAATCATTATGATATGCCTAGCAATGAGAAAGGAGCTAGGGGATGTGGTAACTTGCGAATGAAGCAAGGGGAAAAAATATGATCAATGATGATCAAAGATAATTATATGAGATATGGAGGGTAACGGTGGAAGTACCGTGTCTGCCATGAGTTGAAGGGCTATATTTATTGATAAATGGCTGGTTTTTTATTGAACCATAAGCCGGATGGCTGAGTTATTGCCGGGTTACGGCAAAGCCATTATTGATTATGGCTGAGTATAAATGCATATATGATTAATGAATGAATGTGTTAAATGGATAATAATGGAAAATGTTGAAATGTGATGTATGTGTGATGAGCGGATAATTTATACGCTTTTTGGCATTGTTTTTAGGTAGTTTTTAGTAAGTTCAAGCTACTTTTTGGGATGTTTTCATTAGTTTTTATGTTAAATTCACATCTCTGGACTTTACTATGAGTTTGTGTGTTTTTCTGTGATTTCAGGTAATTTCTGGCTGAAATTGAGGGACTTGAGCAAAACTCTGAAAAAGGCTGACAAAAGGACTGCTGGTGCTGTTGGAATCTGACCTCCCTTCACTCGAAATGGATTTTCTGGAGCTACAAAACTCCAAATGGAGCGCTCTCCATACTTTATTCGGGATTTGACGACGTAAATTGGCGTTGAACGCCAAGTACATGCTGCTGTCTGGAGTTAAATGCCAGAAACACGTCACAACCCGGAGTTGAACGCCCAAAACATGTCATAACTCGGCGTTCAACTCCAATAAAAGCCTCAGCTCATGGATAGATCAAGCTCAGCCCAAACATACACCAAGTGGGCCCCAGAAGTGGATTTATGCATCAATTACTTACTTATGTAAACCCTAGTAGCTAGTCTAGTATAAATAGGATAAGTTACTATTGTATTAGACATCTTTGGTCTCAGTTTTGTTTTATTCTTCATCTTAAGAGGCTATTGATCACGTTTTAGGGGGCTGGCCATTCGGCCATGCCTGAACCTTTCACTTATGTATTTTCAACAGTGGAGTTTCTGCACACCATAGATTAAGGGTGTGGAGCTCTGCTGTACCTCAAGTTTCAATACAATTACCATTACTTTATATTCAATTCTCTTTTATTCTTATTCCAAGATATACGTTGCACTTCAACTTGATGAATGTGATGATCCGTGACACTCATCATCATTCTCACCTATGAACGCGCGTGACTGACAACCACTTCCGTTTTACTCTAGGCCGGGCGCATATCTCTTAGATTCCCCAACAGAATCTTCGTGGTATAAGCTAGATAGATGGCGGCATTCATGGGGATCCAGAAAGTCTAACCTTGTCTGTGGTATTCCGAGTAGGATCCTGGGAATCCGGAAAGTCTAACCTTGTCTGTGGTATTCCGAGTAGGATTCCGGTATTGAATGACTGTGACGGGCTTCAAACTCGCGATTGCTGGGCGTGATGACAAACGCAAAAGGATCAATGGATCCTATTCCAACATGATCGAGAACCAACAGCTGATTAGTCGTGCTGTGACAGAGCATTTGGACCATTTTCTCTGAGAGGATGGGATGTAGCCATTATCAAGGGTGATGCCTCCAGACGATTAGCCGTGCAGTGACAGCGCATAGGACCATTTTCCCGAGAGGATGAAAAGTAGCCATTGATGATGGTGATGCCCTACATACATCTTGCCATGGAAAGGAGTAAGAAGGATTGGATGAAAGCAACAAGAAAGTAGAGATTCGAAAGGATTCTAGCATCTCCACACGCCTATCTGAAATTCCCACTATTGATTTACATAAGTATTTCTATCCCTTTTTATTTTCTATTTATTATTAATTTTCGAAACCCATAACAATTTAATCTGCCTAACTGAGATTTACAAGGTGACCATAGCTTGCTTCATACCAACAATCTCTGTGGAATCGACCCTTACTCACGTAAGGTTTATTACTTGGACGACCCAGTACACTTGCTGGTTAGTTGAACGAGATTGTGGAAAGAAAGTGCTAAGTTAATGTTTTTATGCACATGCCAAAGAGCCATTATTGTTGATCACAATTTCGTCCACCATGTTTTTGGCGCCGTTGCCGGGGATTGTTCGAGTATGGACAACTGACGGTTCATCTTGTTGCTCAGATTAGGTAATTTTCTTTTCAAAAAGTTTTCAAAAATCTTTCAAAAATATTTTTTATTTATTATTTTCGTTTTTCTAAAGTATATTTTCAAAAAAATTAATAAAAATACAAAAAAAATTAGAAAATCATAAAAAACCAAAAATATTTTGTGTTTCTTGTTTGAGTCTTGAGTCAACTTTTAAATTTGGTGTCAATTGCATGCTTTTAAAAATTTTCCTTGCAATTTTCGAAAAATTCATGCATTCATGGTGTTCTTCATGATCTTCAAGTTGTTCTTGATAAGTCCTCTTGTTTGATCTTGATGTTTTCTTGTTTTGTGTTGTTTGTTGTTTTTCATGTACATTTTCGTTTGTTAGTGTCCATGCATTAAAGATTTCTAAGTTTGATGTCTTGCATATTTTCTTTGCATAAAAAATTTTTCAAAATTGTGTTCTTGATGTTCATCATGATCTTCAAAGTGTTCTTGGTGTTCATCTTGACATTCATAGTGATCTTGCATGCATCTTGTGTTTTGATCCAAAATTTTTATGTTTTGGGTCATATTTGTGTTTTTCTCTCCCATCTTTAAAAATTCAAAAATAAAAAAAAATATCTTTTCCTTTTTTCTCTTCTAATCTTCGAAAATTTGAGTTGACGTAGTCAAAAATTTTAAAAATTAGTTGTTTCTTACAAGTCAAGTCAAATTTTCAATTTTAAAAATCTTATCTTTTCAAAATCTTTTTCAAAAATCACATCTTTTTCTTTTTTTATATAATTTTCGAAATTTTTTTAAAAATATTTTTCAAAATCTTTTTCTTATCTTTTACATCATATTTTCGAAAATTAGCTAACAAGTAATGTGATTGATTCAAAAATTTGAAGTTTGTTACTTTCTTGTTAAGAAAGGTTCAATCTTTAAATTCTAGAATCTTATCTTTTAATTTCTTGTTAGTTAAGTAATTAATTTTAATTTTAAAATTAAATCTTTTTCAACCATATCTTATCTATCTTATCTTTTTATCATATCTTTTTCAAAATTTTATCTTTTTCAAATTTTGACTTCAAAATATCTTATCTAACTTCTTATCTTCTTATCTTTTCAAATTTGATTTTAATATCTTTTTAAACTAACTATTTGACTTTTTGTTTGTTTCTTATCTTTTTCAAAACCAACTAACTACCTATCCATCTCTAATTTTCGAAAATACCTCTCTCTTTTTCAAAAATTCTTTTTAATTGTTTTAAATTTTAATTTTAATTATATCTTATCTTTAATTTTCAAAAATTACTAACTCCTTTTCAAAAATATTTTCGAAAATCCCTCTCTTTTCTTATTCTATTTAATTATTTATTTACTAACACTTCTTTTCATCTCTTATCACCTCCCCTATCCTTACTCTTTATACAGACTATTCATTCCTCTTCACTCTTCTCCCCTTTCTTTTTCTACTAACACAAAGGAATCTCTATACTGTGACATAGAAGATTCCTCTTCTTTTCTTGTTTTCTTCTTTTTCATATGAGCAGGAACAAGGAAAAAGGCACTCTTGTTGATTGATCCTGAACCTGAAAGGACTCTGAAAAGAAAATTAAGAGAAGCTAAATTACAACAATCCAGAAGTAATCTTTCAGAAATTTTCGAACAAGAGAAGGAGATGGCAGCCGAAAACAATAATAATGCAAGGAGAATGCTTGGTGACTTCACAAAGCCAACGTCCAAATTTGATGGAAGAAGCATCTCCATTCCTGCCATTGGAGCCAACAACTTTGAGCTGAAACCTCAGCTAGTTGCTTTAATGCAACAGAACTGCAAGTTCTATGGACTTCCATCTGAAGATCCTTATCAGTTTTTAACTGAATTCTTGCAGATCTGTGAGACTGTAAAGACGAATGGAGTTGATCCTGAAGTCTACAGACTCATGCTTTTCCCTTTTGCTGTAAGAGATAGAACTAGAATATGGTTGGATTCACAACCTAAGGATAGCCTGGACTCCTGGGATAAGCTGGTCACAGCCTTCTTGGATAAATTCTTTCCTCCTCAAAAGTTGAGCAAGCTAAGAGTGGATGTTCAAACCTTCAAACAAAAAGATGGTGAATCCCTCTATGAAGCTTGGGAAAGATACAAGCAGCTGACCAAAAGATGTCTATCTGACATGTTTTTAGAATGGACCATATTAGATATATTCTATTATGGTCTATCTGAATTTTCAAAAATGTCATTAGACCATTCTGCAGGTGGATCTATTCACCTAAAGAAAACGCCTGCAGAAGCTCAAGAACTAATTGATATGGTTGCAAACAACCAATTCATGTATACTTCTGAGAGGAATTCCGTGAATAATGGGATACCTCAAAAGAAAGGAGTTCTTGAAATTGATGCTCTGAATGCCATATTGGCTCAGAACAAAGTGTTAACTCAGCAAGTCAACATGATCTCTCAAAGTCTGAATGGTTGGCAAAATGCATCCAACAGTACTAAAGAGGCAGCTTCTGAAGAAGCTTATGATCCTGAGAACCCTGCAATGGCAGAGGTTAATTACATGGGTGAACTTTATGGAAACACCTATAACTCATCATGGAAAAATTATCCAAATTTCTCATGGAAGGATCAACAAAAGCCTCAACAAGGCTTTAACAATGGTGGACGCAATAGGTTGAGCAATAGCAAGCCTTTTCCATCATCTTTTCAGCAACAGACAGAAAATTCTGAACAAAACACTTCTAATTTAGCCAATCTAGTCTCTGATCTGTCAAAGGCCACTTTCAGTTTCATGAGTGAAACAAGGTCCTCCATTAGAAATCTGGAGGCACAAGTGGGCCAGCTGAATAAGAAAATCATTGAAACTCCTCCCAGTATTCTCCCAAGCAATACAGAAGAGAATCCAAAAGGAGAGTGCAAGGCCATTGATGTAATCAACATGGCCGAATGCACAAGGGGGGAGAAGGACAAAAATTCTAGTGAGGAAGACCTCCTGGGACATCTCTCAAGCAAGAAGGAATTTCCTATTAAGGATCCAAAGGAATCTGAGGCTCATATAGAGACCATAGAGATTCCATTAAATCTCCTTCTGCCGTTCATGAGCTCTGAAGACTATTCTTCCTCTGATGAGGATGAAGATGTGACTGGAGATCAAATTGCTCAATATTTAGGAGCTATCATGAAGCTGAATGCCAAGTTATTTGGTAATGAGACTTGGGAAAGTGAACCTCCCTTGCTCATTAATGAACTAGATACCTGGATTCAGCAAACTCTACCTCAAAAGAGACAAGATCCTGGCAAGTTCTTAATACCTTGTACCATTGGCACCATAACCTTTGCAAAAGCTTTGTGTGACCTGGGGTCAGGGATAAATCTTATGCCACTCTCTGTAATGGAGAAGCTGGGGATCATTGAGGTACAACCTGCCTTGTTCTCATTACAATTGGCAGACAAGTCATTGAGACAAGCTTATGGAATAGTGGAGGACGTGTTAGTAAAGGTTGAAGGCCTTTACATCCCTGCTGATTTCATAATCTTAGATACTAGGAAGGAAGAGGATGAATGCATCATCCTTGGAAGACCTTTCCTAGCTACAGCAGGAGCTGTGATAGATGTCAACAGAGGTGAATTAGTCCTTCAATTGAATGGGGACCACCTTGTGTTTAAGGCACATAGCTATCCCTCTGTGACAAAAGAGAGTAAGCATGAACAGCTTCTCTCAGTTCAGAGTAAAGAAGAGCCCCCACAGTCAAACTCTAAGTTTGGTGTTGGGAGGCCACAACCAAACTCTAAGTTTGGTGTTAAGATCCCATATCCAAACTCTAAGTTTGGTGTTGGGACTATACAACATTGACCTGATCACCTTGTGGCTCCATGAGAGCCCACTGTCAAGCTATTGACATTAAAGAAGCGCTTGTTGGGAGGCAACCCAATTTTATCTAATTTTTATTTTATTGTTATTTTGTGTTTTATTAGGTACATGATCATGAGGAGTCACGAAAAAAAATATAAAAATTAAAAACAGAACAAAAAAACAGCAGAAGAAAAAAATCGCACCCTAGAGGAGGACAGACTTGCGTTCAACGCCAGTAAGGAGCATCTGGCTGGCGTTCAACGCCAGAACAGAGCATGAATCTGGCACTGAACGCCAAAAACAAGCAACATTCTGGCATTTGAACGCCAGGAATGTGCCTAGAGGAAAAGCTGGCACTGAACGCCAGTAACAAGCATGAAACTGGCGTTCAACACCAGAAACATGTTACATGTGGGCGTTGAACGCCCAGAATGTGCATCACTCGGTGTTTAAACGCCAGAATGGTGTGCAATGGCATTCTACATGCCTACTTGGTGTAGGGATGGAATTTGTTGACACCACAGGATCCCCACCTAACATATTCCCACCTTACCTCCTAATCCTATTTTACTCTTCCCCATGTCACACTTCCCAACAACTTCAATCTCTGAATCTCTCTTCCCAATAAACACTCCTTCCCAAAACCCTTCACCAATCACCTCAATCTCTCTTCCCAATTACCCCCTTCACCATTCACATCCATCCACTCTTCCCCATAAACCCCACCTACCTTCAGAATTCAAATTTTCTTTCCCACCCAATCCCACCCTATATGGCCGAAACTTCACCCTCCCCTTTCCCTATATATACCCTTCCATTCTACTTCATTTTCACACAACAAAACCCCTCTTCTATACCTTGGCCGAACCTACACCTCCCCTTCTCCTCCATATTTTCTTCTTCTTCTTCTTCTTCTTCTTCTTCTTCTTCTTCTTCTTCTTCTTCTTCTTCTTCTTCTTCTTCTTCTTCTTCTTCTTCTTCTTCTTCTTCTTCTTCTTCTTCTTCTTCTTCTTCTTCTTCTTCTTCTTCTTCTTCTTCTTCTTCTTCTTCTTCTTCTTCTTCTTCTTCTTCTTCTTCTTCTTCTTATTCTTCTCTTCTTTCTTCTCTTGCTCGAGGACAAGCAATATTTTAAGTTTGGTGTGGTCAAAGCACAATCTTTTTTGTTTCCCACTACCATCAATGGCACCTAAGGCCGGAGAATCCTCTAGAAAAGGAAAAAGGAAGACAAAAGCTTCCACCTCCGAGTCATGGGAGATGGAAAGATTCATCTCCAAGAGCCATTGATGCCAAGGCATCTTAGGCTAGTTTCACTAGCATTTTTCTGTTAGTTTTAGTTGTTTTATGCATTTTCTTGAGCTTAAAGTAACCAAGAATGGTAAAATGAATAACAAAGCAATGAACCATCCAAACAGTATGATTTTGATGCAAATTCCATGAGTTTTTAGTTATATTACTTGAATGCTATGAATGGAAGATTTCTCATGAAATTTTGCAAGACTTTGATGCAGTTGTTTGGATGATTTCAGGGAAGAAGAGGCTAGGCAAGGAAGCAACAAAATCAATAAAGGAAGCTTGAATATCACATGTGGAGTTTAAGTTCCAGTTTAAGCTTAAACTGGAACTTAAACTGCCAAGCCATATAATGCTGGGAAGTGGCGTTTAAGCTCCAGTTTAAGCTTAAACTGGAGCTTAAACGCCAGAATCATGAAAGCTGAGAAAAGCTGAAAGTGGCGTTTAACCTCCAGTTTAACCTTAAACTGGAGCTTAAACGTGTTCGACCCAATTTCTCCTCCAGGGTTGCTTTCTCATTTCCACGTTTAAGCTTCAGTTTAAGCTTAAACTGAAGCTTAAACGTGTTCGACCATTCCACACTCCGTAGTTGCCTTCTTCCATTTCCACGTTTAAGCTTCAGTTTAACCTTAAACTGAAGCTTAAACTGCAACTTAAACGCCACGATTTGAAAAGGTTTCTGGGCCAAAGATATTGCAGTTTAAGTTAGCATTTGAGCACAAACATTAACTTAAACGTACTCTGGTATGAAACCCAATTGAATATCATGGTTTATGGGATTGGGCCTGAAGAATTGATGAGTCTGGAATGTCAATTTGTTGAGTCATGTGTCATTACTTGTTTATCACTAAGTTGGCTCAATGAATGTTACAGAATTGGATCAGAGCCTCATCAGGATTATGGATCATAAACCCAAAGCAAAAGGAAATCAGGAAAAGGCCTCAAAGCCCAAGAAACACATCAGAAGCTCAATTTAGAAAGTGTATAAATAGGATAGAATTTAAGTTAGAAGGGACTTTTGGAACTTTTGGATATTTTTCTAGTTTTCATACTTTTTGTAATTGAATTCAGAGCTATGACTCACTAAACCCCCTTTCATTGGGTTAGGGAGCTCTATTGTAATTCAATGAATCAATAATAGTTTTTATCTTCTTCTTCAATCTTTTCTCTTGAATTTTGTTAGAAAGCTTCTCGATCTAATTCCATTGGTTAGTTGTCTTGGGAAAGAAACTATCCATAATTGGAATCCTTCGGAACCTTGGGAAAGGAATGGAGGATTCATGCTAGAGAAGCTTTCTCACAGTGAATTGGATTGGGGTTTGGATGGATATTGTGACATGTAATCCTACCAAATTGTGGTTCATGAAACTGTGTGGTATAATCAGTGATCGAGCATCATCTCTTCTTATGAACATTTAAACCAAGGGATTGGGAATTTGTTTGTTTTTAGAGAGAATTGGTGAGCCAAGGGATTGGGATCCAATCATATAAGATTGCCAAGCAAAATTCAATGAATGCATTGGTTGAGGAAGGGATAAAAATGTTTTGATTCGGAGATCTCAATATCTCCTGAAACCCAATGAATTCCCCATTTCTGATCTACACTTTCTCTTTACATTCTGCAATTAAATTCATGCAATCACCCCGATCCCTTTTTAATTTCAGCAATTTAGCTTCTCGCTCTTTAATTCATGCAATTTTACATTCCGCTATTCTCATCTAAATCTTGATTCCGCTCAACTAGAACACACTTCTAATCCGAATTGCTCACTCAACCAATCCTTGTGGGATTCGACCTCACTCTATTGTGAGTTTTTACTTGACGATAACCGGTGCACTTGCCGGAAGGAATTTTTGCCGATCGTGCAATTTCCTAAAATCGTAGCATCAAGTTTATGGCGCCGTTGCCGGGGATTGGTTTTTGATTGACAATTCTCAAATTGGAAGTTAACTAGATTGAGCATTTTTCTTGTTTTGTTAATTCAGTTCAAGTTACTTGTTGAATTTTAATTTCTGTACTCTGTTACTTGCGTTCTTTCTTTATGCCTTTAAATTCAAGCAACTAACTCACTGACCCACTAACTATTTGAATTAATTCCTCAACTACTCTAACCATACTCTTCCATTAACCAAGAGTATTTCACTTGTTTGTTGCCTGTGCTGTGTTCTTGTATGACAGGTAGGAGAGGAGAGATATCAACTCCTCCATATACCGAACCAGAGAGGACCCTTCATAGACTTAGAAGGGAAGCAAGAGGGAAGAGAATACTGAGAGAAGAAGAATCTGAAGGAGAATCTGAGGACAATTTTGAGGAAGCTCTAGATCTCAACATGGATAGAGAAGTTCACAACCATGAGAGAGCTGATGGAAACAATGCCATTCCCGAGAGGAGGGTTCTTGGTTCATATATAAACCCAACCTCTGGGAATTGTGGTAGCAGCATTCAGAAACCACCCATTCAGGTCAACAATTTTGAACTCAAACCACAGCTAATCTCACTGGTGGAGGATCATTGTTCATTTGGTGGGAGTGCTAATGAAGATCCAAACCAACATCTCACAAAATTCCTGAGAATTTGCGACACTGTGAAGTCCAATGGAGTCCAGGAAGATGCCTACAAACTGCTCTTGTTCCCATTTTCACTTAGGGACAAGGCAGCTAAGTGGCTGGAATTATTCCCAAGGGGGAGCCTAACAACCTGGGATGAGGTGGAAAGTAAGTTTCTGGCACGTTTCTACCCCCCACAAAAGGTCAATAGGCTTCGATCTGAGGTTCAAACTTTTAGACAACAAGATGGTGAAACTCTCTACGAGGCATGGGAGAGGTTCAAGGATTTGACAAGGAAATGCCCACCAGACATGTTCCATGACTGGGTGCAATTGCATATTTTCTATGATGGACTTTCTTATGAATCAAGGAAGGCTGTAGACCATTCATCAGGAGGTTCATTGAACAGGAAAAAGACTGTGGAAAAAGCCATTGAAGTGATTGAGACGGTGGCTGAGAATGAGTACTACTATGCTTCAGAGAGACACAACACTAAGGGAGTCATGGAGCTGAACCATGTTGATACAATTCTAGCCCAAAACAAGGTGTTTGCCAAGCAACTAGCAGAGCTCACCAGGAACTTAAAAACAAATCAAGTGGCTGCAATACACACACAAGATCAAGAGGAAGTAAGCACTGAAGGAGGTGATTGGGAAGAGGCCAACTATGTGGGAAATCAACAAAGGCAACCATATGATCCACATTCCAACACTTACAACCCAGGCTGGAAAAACCACCCAAACTTTGGGTGGGGAAACCAGCAAACCCAACCACAAAACCACAAACCTTACAACCCCAACCAACATAACAATTCCACATACCAAAACTCCAACCAAAGATCATACCAAGCCACACAAAACACTTACTCCCAACCACCATATCATGGCCAAAATAATCAACCTGCCCAACCTAATCCGAACCAACAATTTCAAGATCAATTAAACAGGATAGAAGGAATACTTGCAACCATGGGTGAAGACATAACCGAATTGAAAGCCTTTAAGGAAGAAGTAAATTCTAACTTGCAAAACCAAGGAGCTGCCATCCAGAAGCTAGAAAATCAAATTGGGTATTTGTCTAAGCAAACCCCTGGGCCAAGCGTTTCTCATGCTGCCAAGGCTATTGCAAGGGAAGAATGTAAGGTCATAACCCTCAGAAGTGGAAAGAAGCTAAAGGAGATCTCAAAGGAAACCACAGAGGATGAAGCAAAGGAAAATGTGAGAGACAAGAAACAGGGACAATCTTTTACACCGTCTGCAACAAAAGAAAAAGAAAAAGAGGTCCTGAAGCCTTATACACCCAAGGCACCATATCCTCAACGCTTGATGAAAAGTGAAAAGGATGGCCAATTCTCCAGATTCTTGGAGATTTTCAAGAAGCTTCAAATCAACATTCCGTTTGCTGAGGCAATAGAGCAAATGCCACTCTATGCAAAATTCTTAAAGGAATTAATGACCAAGAAGAGAAGCTGGAGAAATGATGAAACTGTGTTGTTGACTGAAGAATGCAGTGCCATCATTCAACACAAATTGCCTCGGAAATTGAAGGATCCAGGCAGTTTCCAAATCCCCTGCATCATAGGAGAAGTCATGGTGGAGAAGGCCTTGTGTGACTTAGGGGCCAGTATCAATTTGATGTCTCTAACAATGATGAGAAGAATGAAGATTGAGGAAGCCAAACCAACAAGAATGGCCCTCCAATTGGCAGATTGAACTTTTAAATTCCCTCATGGGATAGTTGAGGATTTGTTGGTGAAAGTGGGAGATTTTATATTTCCTGCCGATTTTGTGGTGTTAGATATGGAGGAAGAAGCCAAAGCTTCGATAATCCTGGGAAGACCCTTCCTGGCTACTGCTGGAGCCATCATAGATGTCCAAAAGGGTGAACTCACTCTTAGACTACATGATGAGCAATTGGTGTTTAACGTATTCAAGGCAATGAGCTATCCATCAGAATCACTAAAGGAATGCATGAGGGTGGATGTAGTGGACATTGCAGTACAAGAAACCTTTGAGGAAACAACAAAGGAAGTGGCAAAGGAGGAGTTCACCAAGGATATTGAAGTTAGTGACATCAAGGCTGCTGAAACAACCATGCCAAAGAGAGTGAAAGAAGAGAAGGAAGCACCAAAACCTGAGCTCAAAGCATTGCCCCCTAATCTCAAGTATGCATACTTGGGTAGTGATGAGAGCCATCCTGTTATCATTAGCTCTGCCCTGAGCCAAGAACAGGAAGAAGAATTGATCAAGGTGCTACAAACTCATCAAGATGCTATTGGATGGACCCTAGCTGATTTGAAGGGGATAAGTTCATCCATATGCATGCATAAAATCTTGTTAGAAGAGGATGCTAGACCCTCCATTCAAGCTCAGAGAAGATTGAATCCCGTCATGAAAGAAGTGGTACAAAAGGAGGTCATGAAGTTATGGCAGGCAGGGGTAATCTACCCCATTTCTGATAGCCCATGGGTTAGTCCCATCCATGTAGTTCCCAAGAAAGGTGGCATAACTGTGGTGCCAAATGAGAGGAACGAACTCATACCCACAAGAACTGTCACTGGGTGGAGGATGTGCATAGACTACAGGAAGCTCAATGAAGCCACCAGAAAAGATCATTTCCCACTCCCATTCATGGATCAGATGCTTGAAAGGCTTGCAGGACATGCTTACTATTGCTTTCTGGATGGATACTCAGGCTATAATCAGATAGTAGTTGATCCAAGAGATCAAGAGAAAACATCATTTGTTTGTCCATATGGAGTTTTTGCTTATAGACGCATGCCCTTTGGATTGTGCAATGCACCTGCCACTTTCCAAAGATGCATGCTGTCCATCTTTTCGGACATGATTGAAAAATTTATTGAGGTTTTCATGGATGATTTTTCTGTGTTTGGAGATTCTTTTCCTAGCTGCCTACACCACCTTGCCTTGGTGCTTAAGAGATGCCAAGAGACCAACCTAGTATTAAACTGGGAAAAGTGTCATTTCATGGTCACAGAAGGAATAGTCCTTGGCCACAAAATCTCTAATAGAGGCATTGAGGTGGACAGAGCTAAGGTGGAACTCATTGAAAAACTACCTCCACCAAGTAATGTCAAGGCAGTTAGGAGTTTTTTGGGACACGCTGGCTTTTACAGAAGGTTTATTAGAGACTTTTCTAAAATAGCCAAACCTTTGAGTAACTTGCTTGTCTCTGATACACCCTTTGTATTTGATAAAAATTGCATGCTAGCCTATGAACTTTTGAAGCAAAAACTTTCCTCTGCACCTATCATTGCCCCACCTGATTGGAACTTACCTTTTGAACTGATGTGTGATGCATCAGACCTTGCTATTGGGGCAGTGTTAGGACAAAGGAAAGACAATTTGGTACATGTGATTTATTATGCCAGTAAAGTCTTGAATGATAACCAAAGGAATTACACAACCACTGAAAAAGAACTCTTGGCAATAGTCTTTGCATTTGACAAATTTAGATCCTATCTCATTGGATCTAAAGTCATTGTCTTCACTGATCATTCAGCTTTAAAATACTTACTTGTTAAACAAGAATCCAAACCAAGACTTATTAGATGGGTTCTTTTGTTGCAGGAATTTGACATTGAAATCAAAGACAAGAAGGGTGTAGAGAACAAGGTGGCAGACCATTTATCAAGGATACCATGTGAAGAAGGAAGCACACAAAGCACACATATAAATGAGTGCTTTCCTGATGAACAACTCATGGTAATTCACAAAGCACCCTGGTTTGCAGACATAGCAAACTTCAAGGCCACTGGGAGTTTGCCGTTGGAATTTAACAAGCATCAAAGGAAGAAATTGGTAAATGATGCCAAATACTTCATCTGGGACGAACCATACTTGTTCAAAAAATGTTCGGATGGCATACTCAGAAGATGCATATCAGAGGAAGAAGGAAGGGAAGTCTTATGGGACTGCCATGGCTCCACTTATGGAGGACATTTTGCAGGAGAAAGAACAGCATCTAAGGTGTTGCAGTGTGGTTTTTATTGGCCCACTATCTTCAAAGATGCAAAGGAACTAGTGAAGCACTGCCATGAATGCCAGAAAACGGGGAACCTGCCAAGAAGAAATGAAATGCCACAACAATTCATTCTGGAACTTGAATTATTTGATGTATGGGGGATAGATTTCATGGGACCCTTTCCCACCTCATACTCAAATAATTACATTCTTGTGGCAGTAGACTATGTCTCCAAATGGGTTGAAGCAATTGCAACTCCAACCAATGATAATAAGGTAGTCATGAACTTCCTTAGAAAACACATTTTTTGCCGTTTTGGGGGTTCCAAGAGCAATCATCAGTGATGGAGGAAGCCACTTCTGCAACAAACCATTAGAGGCATTGCTTCTAAAATATGGAGTCAAACACAAGGTAGCCACACCATACCATCCACAGACAAGTGGGCAAGCCGAAATATCTAATAGGGAACTCAAAAGAATCTTGGAAAAGACTGTGGGAACTTCAAGGAAGGACTGGTCGATTAAGCTAGATGATGCTCTTTGGGCATATAGGACAGCTTTCAAAACACCAATTGGAATGTCTCCTTACCAACTAGTATATGGAAAAGCTTGCCATTTGCCACTGGAGTTGGAGCACAAGGCATTCTGGGCCTTGAAACTCTTGAACTTGGACAGCAAAGCTGCTGGAGAAAGAAGGATGTTGCAAATTCAAGAGTTGGAAGAATTCAGAGCTGAAGCTTATGAGAATGCCAAAATTTACAAAGAAAGAGCAAAAGAAGAAGCATGACAGCAACATAGCCCCAAGGAAATTTGAAGAGGGACAAAAAGTATTGCTCTACAATTCTAGGCTGAAGCTATTTCCAGGAAAGCTAAAATCAAGGTGGTCTGGACCATTCCTTGTCACCAAGGTCTCCCAATATGGACAAGTAGAAATCATGGAAGAAAAGTCACAACGAACCTTCACTGTGAATGGTCAAAGACTCAAACATTACTTGGGAGATGTGGAGGAGAAGGACAAGGTTAAATATCACCTCAACGGAGGAAGCTGACCGTCAAGCTAATGACGTTAAAGAAGCGCTTGTTGGGAGGCAACCCAACCTGAGGTAATACTCCTTTGCTGTTTCTTTTATTTGTTTCAATAAAAAGGTGAAGTAGTTTCTGTGCATTGCAAAGAATTAAGTTTGGTGTTTCACACCAAACAATGAATTCGTGGATCAATAATTCAAAGGGGAATGTGTGACTCTAAGTTTGGTGTTCCACCATACAGATCAACTGAACACAACAACCTTTGAATTATATGAAAGGAACAACCATTCTAAGCAATCACAAAAATGCTTAAAATCCTTAGCAGCAACTTCATTCCAAGGAGAATTCAAGGATTCAAAGAGCAGAGGAGTAAGTAGGAGACTAAGTTTGGTGTTCACACACCAATTTAAGACTCAGACACTTGCCCATAGATAGTTGAGCTAACCACTCAAGTGCTTGAGAAGCAAGCAACTTCATCACTCTTTGCAGGAAAGGAAACAAGGATCTTAGAAAGAACATGAAGCAACAACTAGGAGAAGAAGGAGAAATCAAATTGTTTCCTGGTAACAAAGAGAAAACAAGAAATTTCACAAGGTGGTGTTGTTCCTTGACCATTCTTTAAAAGGCAAACAAAAGCATGCTTGTTCTGGTTTAAACTGTAATTGTTGAATCTTTCTGGAATGTGAAGTTTTTAGTATGAGTGTTGGTTTACTGCTTTGAATAAAGTGAATGCCTAGATGTTTGGATATAACTTCACCTTCTTAAACAAATGCTTGCCATGCTTGTTCTGTTTCCAAAAATAAAAGAAAAGTTTGAACAAAAGTAACTTGGCCCAATTAGTGACAAATCAAGTAGAATTAAGTGGTGGTATGCATGCGTGATTGTTTAGTCAGATCACTGGAAATTGAGTGTAGAATTATCATTTTTGTGTAGAAGTTTGAATACTGTCTATGGATCTTGATGAATAAATGTCTTTGGCCATGAAAAAGAAAGAAAAAGAAGAAGAAAAAGCCACTGAAAAAGGGCAACCAAAAAGAAAAAAATTGAGAAAATAAGCTAGGCACCAATGGTTTGAACTTCTGAGACAAATGCCTGTGGTGTTTATGTATTAAGGATATGCTTGGATGAATAGGTTCTGAGGAGTGTTTCAACACTTGGTAACTTGGGTTAACTAACCCGGGATTATCAACCAAAAGTCCATTATCAAGAGTAACCTAAATACAAAACATTTAGTCACACAAAGAGGTGCTGGGCACCAATGTCTCAAGAAGAAATGTGAACTAAAATGCCTGTAGTGGATATGTGTAGTGCACTGATAAGAAAAAGAAAATGCCAAAGGCTTGTGCAACACATGACACTGAGCAAACAAGGAGCAAAGGAGCTCTAAGAAAAAGAAAAACAAAGAAGGGAAAAGTGCCAAGGACATAAGAATAACAAGAGGCCATAGCAGTGTTTGATGGATGCAATGAAAAAGTGATAATCTTACCTGATAAGAATGAAAAAGTGATGCTGCAACTTTCTGCATAAAACCCTTCTGATGAACTTCAAATGCTTGCTAATATAGCCAATGTAATTGCTTTCTGTTTCATACTTTCTTCTCAAATAACTCAGGACTTGCTTAGGGACAAGCAAGTATTAAGTTTGGTGTTGTGATGCCAAGGCATCTTAGGCTAGTTTCACTAGCATTTTTCTGTTAGTTTTAGTTGTTTTATGCATTTTCTTGAGCTTAAAGTAACCAAGAATGGTTAAATGAATAACAAAGCAATGAACCATCCAAACAGTATGATTTTGATGCAAATTCCATGAGTTTTTAGTTATATTACTTGAATGCTATGAATGGAAGATTTCTCATGAAATTTTGCAAGACTTTGATGCAGTTGTTTGGATGATTTCAGGGAAGAAGAGGCTAGGCAAGGAAGCAACAAAATCAATAAAGGAAGCTTGAAGATCACATGTGGAGTTTAAGTTCCAGTTTAAGCTTAAACTGGAACTTAAACTGCCAAGCCATATAATGCTGGGAAGTGGCGTTTAAGCTCCAGTTTAAGCTTAAACTGGAGCTTAAACGCCAGAATCATGAAAGCTGAGAAAAGCTGAAAGTGGCGTTTAACCTCCAGTTTAACCTTAAACTGGAAGTTAAAGGCCAGAATGAGAATTGCACCAGGGAGCATTTCCACGTTTAAGCTCCAGTTTAACCTTAAACTGGAGCTTAAACGTGTTCGACCCAATTTCTCCTCCAGGGTTGCTTTCTTCATTTCCACGTTTAAGCTTCAGTTTAACCTTAAACTGAAGCTTAAACGTGTTCGACTATTTTTTCTCCTCCAGGGTTGCTTTCTCATTTCCACGTTTAAGCTTCAGTTTAAGCTTAAACTGAAGCTTAAACGTGTTCGACTATTTTTCTCCTCCAGGGTTGCTTTCTTCATTTCCACGTTTAAGCTTCAGTTTAACCTTAAACTGAAGCTTAAACGTGTTCGACATTTCACACTCCTGGGTTGCTTTCTTCATTTCCACGTTTAAGCTTCAGTTTAACCTTAAACTGAAGCTTAAACGTGTTCGACTATTTTTCTCCTCCAGGGTTGCTTTCTCATTTCCACGTTTAAGCTTCAGTTTAACCTTAAACGGAAGCTTAAACGTGTTCGACCATTCCACACTCCGTAGTTGCCTTCTTCCATTTCCACGTTTAAGCTTCAGTTTAACCTTAAACTGAAGCTTAAACTGCAACTTAAACGCCACTATTTGAAAAGGTTTCTAGGCCAAAGATATTGCAGTTTAAGTTAGCATTTGAGCACAAACATTAACTTAAACGTACTCTGGTATGAAACCCAATTGAATATCATGGTTTATGGGATTGGGACTGAAGAATTGATGAGTCTGGAATGTCAATTTGTTGAGTCATGTGTCATTACTTGTTTATCACTAAGTTGGCTCAATGAATGTTACAGAATTGGATCAGAGCCTCATCAGGATTATGGATCATAAACCCAAAGCAAAAGGAAATCAGGGAAAGGCCTCAAAGCCCAAGAAACACAACAGAAGCTCAATTTAGAAAGTGTATAAATAGGATAGAATTTAAGTTAGAAGGGACTTTTGGAACTTTTGGATATTTTTCTAGTTTTCATACTTTTTGTAATTGAATTCAGAGCTATGACTCACTAAACCCCCTTTCATTGGGTTAGGGAGCTCTATTGTAATTCAATGAATCAATAATAGTTTTTATCTTCTTCTTCAATCTTTTCTCTTGAATTTTGTTAGAAAGCTTCTCGATCTAATTCCATTGGTTAGTTGTCTTGGGAAAGAAACTATCCATAATTGGAATCCTTCGGAACCTTGGGAAAGGAATGGAGGATTCATGCTAGAGAAGCTTTCTCACAGTGAATTGGATTGGGGTTTGGATGGATATTGTGACATGTAATCCTACCAAATTGTGGTTCATGAAACTGTGTGGTATAATCAGTGATCGAGCATCATCTCTTCTTATGAACATTTAAACCAAGGGATTGGGAATTTGTTTGTTTTTAGAGAGAATTGGTGAGCCAAGGGATTGGGATCCAATCATATAAGATTGCCAAGCAAAATTCAATGAATGCATTGGTTGAGGAAGGGATAAAAATGTTTTGATTCGGAGATCTCAATATCTCCTGAAACCCAATGAATTCCCCATTTCTGATCTACACTTTCTCTTTACATTCTGCAATTAAATTCATGCAATCACCCCGATCCCTTTTTAATTTCAGCAATTTAGCTTCTCGCTCTTTAATTCATGCAATTTTACATTCCGCAATTCTCATCTAAATCTTGATTCTGCTCAACTAGAACACACTTCTAATCCGAATTGCTCACTCAACCAATCCTTGTGGGATTCGACCTCACTCTATTGTGAGTTTTTACTTGACGATAACCGGTGCACTTGCCGGAAGGAATTTTTGCCGATCGTGCAATTTCCTAAAATCGTAGCATCAGCCATCAAGACCACTTCTATGATGTTGTGGCAAAGAAGAAGGTGATCCCTGAGGTCCCTTTCAAGCTCAAGAAAAATGAATATCCGGAGATCCGACATGAGATCCGAAGAAGAGGTTGGGAAGTCCTAACCAACCCCATACAACAAGTCAGAATCTTAATGGTTCAAGAGTTCTATGCCAATGCATGGATCACTAGGAACCATGATCAAAGTATGAACCCGAGCCCAAAGAATTATCTCACAATGGTTCAGGGGAAATACTTAGATTTTAGTCCAGAAAATGTGAGGTTGGCGTTCCACTTGCCCATGATGCAAGGAGATGCACGCCCCTACACTAGAAGGGTCAACTTTAATCAAAGGTTAGACCAAGTCCTTATGGACATATGTGTGGAAGGAGCTCAATGGAAGAGAGACTCCAAAGGCAAGCCAGTTCAACTGAGAAGACTGGACCTCAAGCCTGTAGCTAGAGGATGGTTGGAGTTCATTCAACGCTCCATCATTCTCACTAGCAACCGATCTGAAGTTACTGTGGATCGGGCCATCATGATTCATAGCATCATGATTGGAGAGGAAGTAGAAGTTCATGAAGTCATTTCCAATGAATTCTACAAAATAGCCGAGAAGCCCTCCACTACGGCAAGGCTAGCTTTTCCTCACCTTATTTGCCATCTATGTTACTCAGCTGGAGTTATCATAGAAGGAGACATCTCCATTGAAGAGGATAAGCCCATCACCAAGAAGAGGATGGAGCAAGCAAGAGAGACCCTCCACGGTTCTCAAGAGATGCACGAGGAAGCTCATCATCAAGAAATCCCTGAGATGCCTCAAGGGATGCACTTTCCTCCCAACAACTATTGGGAACAACTCAACACTTTCTTAGAAGATTTAAGCCACAATGTGGAACAATTAAGGGTGGAACATCATGAGCACTCCATCATTCTCCATGAAATAAGAAAAGATCAAAGAGCAATGAGGGAGGAGCAACAAAGGCAAGGAAGGGACATAGAAGAGCTTAAGAACATTGTTGGTCCTTCAAGGTGGATTCATTCCTTGTTCTTATTTCTTTCTGCTTTTTGGTTTCTATGTTGTGTTTATCTATGTTTTGTGTCTCTACTTCATGATCATTAGTATGTAGTAACCATGTCTTAAAACAATGAATAAAATCCATTAATTCTTCACCTTTCTTAAATGAAATATGTTTTAATTCAAAAGGACAAGAAATGCATGAATTTCGAATTTATCCTTGAAATTAATTTAATTATATTGATGTGGTGACAATACTTTTTGTTTTTTGAATGAATGCTTGAACAGTGCATATTTTTGATTTTGTTGTTTATGAATGTTAAAACTGTTGGCTCTTGAAAGAATGATGAACAAAGAGAAATGTTATTAATAATCTGAAAAATCATGAAATTGATTCTTGAAGCAAGAAAAAGCAGTGAAAAATCAAAAGCTTGCGAAAAAAAAAAGAAAAAGAAAAAGAGAAATTGGCGAAAAAAATAGAAAGAAAAAGAAAAAGCAAGCAGAAAAGCCAATAGCCCTTAAAACCAAAAGGCAAGGGTAAAAAGGATCCAAGGCTTTGAGCATCAATGGATAGGAGGGCCCAAGGAAATAAATCCAGGCCTAAGCGGCTAAATCAAGCTATCCCTAACCATGTGCTTGTGGCATGCAGGTCCAAGTGAAAAGCTTGAGACTGAGTGGTTAAAGTCATGATCCAAAGCAAAAGGAGTGTGCTTAAGAGCTCTGGACACCTCTAACTGGGGACTCTAGCAAAGCTGAGTCACAATCTGAAAAGGTTCACCCATTCATGTGTCTGTGGCATTTATGTATCCAGTGGTAATACTGGAAAACAAAATGCTTAGGGCCACGGCCAAGACTCATAAGTAGCTGTGTTCAAGAATCAACATGCTTAACTAGGAAAGTCAATAACATTATCCGAAATTCTAAGTTCCTAGAGAAGCCAATCATTCAAAACTTCAAAGGAAAAAGTGAGATGCCAAAACTGTTCAGAAGCAAAAAGCTACAAGTCCCGCTCATCTAATTAGAATTAATATTCATTGATATTTTGGAATTCACAGTATATTCTCTTCTTTTTATCCTAATTGTTTTCAAGTTGCTTGGGGACAAGCAACAATTTAAGTTTGGTGTTGTGATGAGCGGATAATTTATACGCTTTTTGGCATTATTTTTAGGTAGTTTTTAGTAAGTTCAAGCTACTTTTAGGGATGTTTTCATTAGTTTTTATGTTAAATTCACATCTCTGGACTTTACTATGAGTTTGTGTGTTTTTCTGTGATTTCAGGTAATTTCTGGCTGAAATTGAGGGACTTGAGCAAAACTCTGAAAAAGGCTGACAAAAGGACTGCTGATGCTGTTGGAATCTGACCTCCCTGCACTCGAAATGGATTTTCTGGAACTACAGAACTTCAAATGGCGCGCTCTCAACGGCGCTGGAAAGTAGACATCCAGAGCTTTCCAGCAATATATAATAGTCCATACTTTATTCGGGATTTGATGACGTAAATTGGCGTTGAACGCCAAGTACATGCTGCTGTCTGGAGTTAAACGCCAGAAACACGTCACAACCCGGAGTTGAACGCCCAAAACACGTCATAACTCGGCGTTCAACTCCAATAAAAGCGTCAGCTCGTGGATAGATCAAGCTCAGCCCAAACATACACCAAGTGGGCCCCAGAAGTGGATTTATGCATCAATTACTTACTCATGTAAACCCTAGTAGCTAGTCTAGTATAAATAGGATAAGTTACTACTGTATTAGACATCTTTGGTCTCAGTTTTGTTTTATTCTTCATCTTAAGAGGCTATTGATCACGTTTTAGGGGGCTGGCCATTCGGCCATGCCTGAACCTTTCACTTATGTATTTTCAACAGTGGAGTTTCTACACACCATAGATTAAGGGTGTGGAGCTCTGCTGTACCTCAAGTTTCAATACAATTACCATTACTTTATATTCAATTCTCTTTTATTCTTATTCCAAGATATACGTTGCACTTCAACTTGATGAATGTGATGATCCGTGACACTCATCATCATTCTCACCTATGAACGCGCGTGACTGACAACCACTTCCGTTCTACTCTAGGCCGGGCGCGTATCTCTTAGATTCCCCAACAGAATCTTCGTGGTATAAGCTAGATATATGGCAGCATTCATGGGGATCCGGAAAGTCTAACCTTGTCTGTGGTATTCCGAGTAGGATCCCGGGAATCCGAAAAGTCTAACCTTGTCTATGGTATTCCGAGTAGGATTCCGGTATTGAATGACTGTGACGGGCTTCAAACTCGCGATTGCTGGGCGTGATGACAAACGCAAAAGGATCAATGGATCCTATTCCAACATGATCGAGAACCAACAGCTGATTAGTCGTGCTGTGACAGAGCATTTGGACCATTTTCACTGAGAGGATGGGATGTAGCCATTATCAAGGGTGATGCCTCCAGACGATTAGCCATGCAGTGTCAGCGCATAGGACCATTTTCCCGAGAGGATGAAAAGTAGCCATTGATGATGGTGATGCCCTACATACAGCTTGCCATGGAAAGGAGTAAGAAGGATTGGATGAAAGCAACAAGAAAGTAGTGATTCGAAAGGATTCTAGCATCTCCACACGCCTATCTGAAATTCCCACTATTGATTTACATAAGTATTTCTATCCCTTTTTATTTTCTATTTATTATTAATTTTCGAAACCCATAACAATTTAATCTGCCTAACTGAGATTTATAAGGTGACCATAGCTTGCTTCATACCAACAATCTCTGTGGGATCGACCCTTACTCACGTAAGGTTTATTACTTGGACGACCCAGTACACTTGCTGGTTAGTTGAACGAGATTGTGGAAAGAAAGTGCTAAGTTAATATTTTTATGCACATGCCAAAGAGCCATTATTGTTGATCACAATTTCGTCCACCAATGTGTGACCCCGGGTAGTAGGCAGTTGCGTTGTCCACTTGCTCCGGGTATGAGACGGGAAGGGATATTTATGATAAATGAGTTTAATTATAGAGTTTTGAATGAATGTATTTGTGATACCTGGGTAGTAGTAAGGGTGGTGGTTCATCCCGCTTGCTCCAGGTTAATGTTTGAGATTTCATAACAATGATGATTGCTTTTAAACTGAACAAATGTATGTTTTGAGATCCTGGGCAGTAGCAAGGATTGTGGATTGTCCCACTTGCTCCAGGTTAGAGATTGTGACGCCTGGGTAGTAGCGGCAGTAATGGTGAATCCACTCGCTCCAGGTTGAGCTTTTAAACACCCGCATGGGTAGTAGCCGTAGTAGTGGTTATTCCATTGGCTCTGGGTTGAGCGGGTAGTAGTAAGGGGGTTGTAGCTCAAACCTACTTGCTCCGTAAGGGGTGTTTCTATCTAATGGTTAGCTACCAGGACATGTCGGGTTGGCTATATAACCGACAGATCATATCATCAACCATAGGGTAGGCATACATCATTTGCATATGTTTGAATTGTGTGTGTTTGCCTATTTATTTTGGATTTCTACATCATATATGCTATGTTACCTGATTATGTGCTACTTGTTCTACTTGTGCCTTATTTGTATATTACTTGCCTGTATTGCTTGTGTTTGTACAACTGTGAGGCCCCTCATGCTGGTGTCGGTGGATGTTGAGGGCTGTTCTTGACGAGATAATTTGAGCTCCCTGGGTAAACGCAATGATGTGGTTTCACTTGCTCCAGGTGAGGGTATGATGTATTGATACAGAATTGCTGAGGTAGAACAACTGGTGATGGTTTTGCTTATGATTATGAGTCTGATTCGTGGAAGAGTCAGCGAGTTGGGAAATATGTGAAACATGAATTAGATTTAGCACTTCCTTATGACAGTTGCCTATTCATGGATTAGCGAGAACCTAAGATGGATAATTGGTGAAGAAGTTTAGGATGCTTAGTGAGTTTTTATTGCAGTGTATTGTATTTATTTGGCACTTTTACCGTAATAGGAACCCATGGGCCCGGGGTTCTCATTCTGTATATATCTCTTGTTTTTCGGATACAGGTCCAGATGCTCAGAAGTGAGTTGTGGGTCGTCTGAGAGACGGATGATATCCTTATTTTCTCTACTTTGTGTTTTGCTTAGAATCTCTCCACCTTTGTTTTGAAAAGATTATATTATGTATTGAACTCTTTTGAACTTGCCTATAGAGGCTCTCATGTTTCCTTTGGGAGAGATTAGGATATACTGTTGTCAACTACTTTCATACTGTACCCTAGCCGGCCTAAACTACGCGGGTCGTGACTAGCGACTATTTACTTAGGTTATATATATATCTATCTGTTATCTATCTCTTAATCTCCTTTATGCCTTGTCCGTATATCGCTTTTGGCTTCACGGTTTATCTTTTTGTTGTTGAAACGTGAGTGATACGTCTTCGCGATTTTATTTATACTCTTTTTAGGCTTCTCGATTAATACTACTTCCAAAATTACCTATATTTATATATTAAAAATCCACCTGAGAGTCGTACCACCGTAGTATCATTGACTTATGACTCGAGCATAAGGATTTGAATATTAGGGTGTTACAGTCATCCAATCTGAACGAGGGTGAAGCTCACACAATTCAATCTCTGGTGATCCTACTCAAAATGCCACAGACAAGGTCAGATCTTCCAGATCAGAGAATGAAGCCCTATGATTCTAGCCTTAGCGCCACAAAAACCTCAATTACCCATGACTAACGAGATTTCATGTCACATATCCCAATTAGCCAAGATACTCTCTTGGAACTTGAGATATATTCTCAAGCTGTAGCTCAATACTATCCAGCTAAGGCTTCACAAGAATTCATGTAGAATAAGGGGTCAAACGTTTGTTCCACCCCAGATTCATAAAGATGAAGAACGAAAATACATTATAAAATGGAATCAAACATGTAGTAAAGTAGAAAAGTAATTATATTAATCCATAGGAATGAGCAGAGCTCCTATCCTTAACTCAGGAGGTTTAGTTGCTCATAATTTACAAAGAAAATGTATAATAGGTTCAAAGATGAGGAGGAAGATCCCTTAAACATGAGTGAAATTCTCCTATATATACTAATCTTAATAATTAAAATTACAAAAATGAAATAAACTAAGCAAAAGGTGCGAAAATCCACTTATGGGCCCACTTGGTGAGTGTTGGGGTGAGCTTGGCGTCCAACTTGGAAGAGTGGGTGTTGAAGGCCCACTACGGGGTGTATTCACGCCCTTGTACTCCTTGGCTGGCGTTGAATGCCAGTTTTAGGCGTTCAATGTTGGCCTTGGTCCTTCTGGGCGTTGAACATCAGAAAAGAGGTAGGTTGGGCGTTCAACGCCCGTTTTGGGCAGTCCTCTCCAAATAAAAGTATAGACTATTATATATTTATGAAAAGCCTTGGAAGGTAGCTTTCCAACGTCAATGAGAGCACATTAATTGGACTTCTGTAGCACAAAATATGCTCGTTGGAATGCATAGAGGTCAGGATTTAACAACATCTGCTATCCTTTCTTTGCCTCTGAATTAGACTTTGCCAAAACTTGCTAGTTTCATCCAAAATCACCTAAAATCATAATAAAAATAAAAAAACTCAAAGTATCATGCAAAAGGTGAATTTTTCACTAAAACATTAAAACTAAATAAAATACTACTAAAAAACACTTTAAAAATGCAATGAAAAGGGTATAAGATGCTCCATCATTATAACACCAAATTTAAACTGTTACTTGTCTTCAAGCAACCAAAAACTAGTTAGAACTAAAGAAGAGAAAATGACAATAGGTCTCAGAGTTGTCAATGAAGCTCGATTCCAAATATTGAATGGGACTATTAGCTCTTTACTTCTGAACAGTTTTGTTTTCCTGTATTACCATCAGATACACAAACGCCACAGGAATTTAATTGGGGGAACCCTTTTGGATTCGAATTTAGCTTTGCTTAAATTTCCAGACAGTGGTGCCCAGAGTTCTTAAGCGTACTCTTAGCTTTGGAATCATGACTTTTATTGCTCAGTCTCAAGCTTTTTACTTGACACATTCATACCACAAGCATTTAGTTAGGGATAGCAACTCATTTGAGCTTTTTAGGCCAATTTTGATCCTCCTAGCCATTGATGTTCAAAGCCTTGGATCCTTGCTCTTTTTTTTTCTTTTGAGGTTTTTATTTTTCTTTTTTTTCTTTTATTTTATATATATATATATATATATATATATATATATATATTAGTTTTTTAGCTACTTTTTCTTGCTTCAAGAATCAATATTTTTTATTTTTCAGAGAATTAATAATACTTCTCTAAATTCATTGTTCTTTTAGAGCTAATATGCTCAACTTCAATATCAATTATGCACTGTTAATTCATACATTCAGAAGATAAATGCAAGGCCACCAAGTCAAAATAATTGGAATAGCTCATGATGATAACTTGAAACTTATGTATCTCACATTTTCTTTTTCAAATAAATTTTAAGCTTGGTGAGGGATAAGTAGGATATTTTATAACCAGAACAAAAGAACATAGACTACTAAAGCAAGGAAGTTCTAAGAGTGATCATGCAAAAGTTAGAGTAAAAAGCAGGAAAAAAGATAAGGGATGGGATAACGAAACTTAACCACCTCAATTATAGTGGCTGCTGATGAAGATGATCCACCTTCTATAAACCCGGAGCTTGCTCTGCAACACCAAACTTGAAAAGTTTGTTTGTCCCCGCAAGCAAAGTAAATGTGGGTGTTGAACGCCCAGCTTCCTCCCTTGTTGTAGTTCAACGCCAGTGAATGCTCCTTAATGGGCGTTGAACGCCCAAAAGGGACCAAGGAATGGTCCTTCTCAGCTCCTGAAGGGGCGTTGAACACCCAGCTTCCTCCTTGTCTGGCATTCAACGATAGCAAAGGATTCTCCCCAGGGTGTTCTATTTTCCATCTCAAGCGTCTCTGTCTCTATTCTAAGTGCTGCACATGATCACAAACATCAAAAAGCAAGGAAAAAACTATGGAAATTAACTAAAATGAAAGCAAATGGAGATAAACAAAAGAAATAAAAACAATAGTACTCTACTCATGGTTGGGTTGCCTCCCAACAAGCGCTTCTTTACCGTCAATAGCTTGACCTCATTGTTGTCATGTTAGCAGTAGTGTAGAGTTGTCTTGCTCAATATTATCCCCTAGGTAGTGCTTGACCCTCTGTCCATTAACTGTGAATCTTTCATTAGTATGTCTGCTTTGAAGTTCTACCTGTCCATATGGTGATACTCCTGTGACCATAAAGGGTCCTATCCATCGGGACCTGAGTTTACCAGGGAAAAGCTTTATCCTAGAATTGAAAACGAGAACTATCTAGCTAAGCTCAAAGACTTTTGATGCTATCTTTTTTTCATGCCGGTGCTTAGTCCTTTCCTTGTATAGTTTGGCACTCCCATAGGCATTACAGCAGAACTCGTCCAATGCAATTAGTTGAAGCAGCCTCTTTTCCCCGGCTACTCTAGCATCAAAATTAAGGAACCGTGTAGCCTAGTACGCCTTATGTTCCAGTTCCACTAGTAAATAACATGCCTTGCCATATACCAGCTGGTAACGTGGCATTCCAATAGGGGTCTTGAAAGATGCTCAATACGCCCAAAGAGTATCATCAATCTTCTTGGCCCAATCCTTCTTGGAGGTTCTCACTGTTCTCTCTAGGATTCTTTTGAGTTCCCTATTAGATACCTCAGCTTGTCCACTTGTTTGTGGAAGATAGGGTGTGGCCACTCTATAACGAACACCATATCTGTGCAGAATGGAGTTGAGTTGTCTATTACAGAAATGACTTCCTTCGTCACTAATCAATGTTCTTGGGACACCAAATCTACTGAAGATGCATTTCTAGAGGAATTTCATCATCACTCGGGTGTCATTAGTGGGTGATGCAATTGCCTCAACCTATTTAGACATGTAGTCCACTGCCACCAGGATGTATACATTTGAGTATGAGGGTAGAAAAGGTCTCATGAAGTCTATCCCCCATACATCAAACAACTCAACTTTCAGGATCCCTTGTTGGGGAATTTCGTGGTTATGGGGGATGTTCCCAGCCCGTTGACACTTGTCACAGTTGCAGACAAACTCCCGGGAGTCTTTGAAGAGCGTTGGCCAGTAGAAGCCGCTCTGAAGAACCTTGGTGGCTGTCCGCTCACCTTCAAAATGACCTCCATACTCTGATCTATGACAGTGCCAGAGAATCTGTTGTGTTTCTTCTTCAGACACACAACGGCGGATTATACCGTCTGAGCATCTTTTGAAAAGATATGGTTCATTCCACAAGTAGTACTTGGCATCATGTATGAGTTTTCAGACTTGCTGTTTACTGTATTCCTTGGGGATGAACCTTATAGCCTTGTAATTTGCAATGTCGTCAAATCAAGGTGCTTTGCGTATTACAAAAAGTTGCTCATCAGGAAAGGTCTCGGATATCTCAGTGGTGGGGCAAAATGTCTCTACTGCAGGTTCAATCCGTGACAAATGATCAGCTGCCTGATTTTCTAACCCTTTTCTGTCCTTGATTTCTATGTCAAATTTTTGCAGGAGTAATACCCATCTTATCAATCTTGGTTTAAAATCTTGCTTGGATAGAAGGTACTTGAGAGCAGCATGGTTAGTGTAGATAATGACTTTAGAGCCTATTAAATAGGATTTAAACTTATCATTGGCATAGACAACTGCAAGTAATTCCTTCTCTGTGGTAGTGTAGTTCCTTTGTGCGTCATTTAAAACACGACTGGCATAATAAATGATATGTAGGAGCTTATCATGTCTCTGTCCTAGGACTGCACCAATGGCATAGTCACTGGCTTTACACATCAGTTCGAATGGCAAGTCCCAGTTGGGTGTAGAAATGACAGGTGCAGAGATAAACTTTGCTTTCAGAGTTTCGAAAGCATGCAGACAATCTTTGTCAAAGACAAAGAGAGTGTCAATGGCGAGAAAATTGCACAGGGATTTTGCAATTTTAGAGAAGTCTTTTATGAACCTCCTGTAGAATCTTGCATGTCCCAAGAAACTTCTGATTGCCTTAACATTAGTAGGTGGTGGTAATCGTTCAGTTACTTTCACCTTAGCTTGATCAACCTCTATTCTCTTGTTTAAAATCTGATGTCCAAGAACAATTCCTTCAGTCACCATGAAATGATATTTTTCCCAGTTTAAAATGAGATTTGTTTCTTGGAATCGTTTCAGAACTAAGGCGAGATGGTTAAGGCAGGAATCAAAGGAATCACCAAAGACAGAGAAGTCATCCATAAATACCTCAAGGAATTTCTCAATCATGTCTGAGAAAATGGAGAGCAAACACCTTTGAAAGGTTGCAGGTGTATTACTGAAGCCAAATGGCATTCTTCTATAAGTAAACACATTGTATGGGCATGTGAATGTTGTCTTCTCTTGATCCTGAGCATCTACTACACTTTGATTGTAGCCTGAATAGCCATCCAAGAATAAGTAGAGTGCATGCTCAGCCAGTCTCTCCAGCATCTGGTCTATGAATGGCAAGGGAAATGATCCTTTTTTGTGGCGTTATTGAGTCTTCTGTAGTCAATACACATACGCCATCCTGTAACTATTCTCATAAGAATCAGTTCATTCTTCTCATTGTGGATCGCTGTCATCCCTCCTTTCTTGGGTACAACTTGTACAGGGCTTACCTAGGGACTCTCTGAAATGGGGTAGATGATCCCAGCTTCCCACAGTTTTGTGACTTCTTTTTGAACTACTTCCTTCAAAGCCGGATTCAGTCGCCTTTGTGGTTGCACCACTGGTTTAACATATTCTTCGAGCCTGATCTTGTGCATACACCAAGTGGAACTGATTCCCTTTAAGTCACTTATGGTCCATCCAAGAGCTATTTTGTGGGTCTTCAGCACTTGAATCAATGCTTGTTCTTCCTGCGGTTCTAGAGTAGAGCTTATGATCACTGGATAAGTGTCACCATCTTCTAGAAACACATATTTCAAGGATGATGGCAGTGACTTGAGCTCGAGCTTGGGAGGTTCATCTTCTACTTTAGGAGCTTTTAATGACTCCTCATGTTCTTCTGGTGCCTCTATGTCAGGCGTGGCATCCTCAAGGATGTCATCCAGCTCCTCTTCGAGTCTCTCAACTACGTGTACCTCTTCCACCCGAGGATTGATAAACCACTATTTTATGGTTTATCTTGTGCTCAATTGAGTAGTTTTTATCAACTCTTTACCCATTTATTCATATGATTTGCATGGTTTTACAATTCCTTCCTGATTTTGTGCTATAATTGAAAACATGCTTCTTTGGACTTTAAATTTGCTATGTTTAAATATCTCTTATTACCATTCGATGCCGTGATATGTATGTTAAGTGATTTCAGAGATTACAGGGCAGGAATGGCTTAGAGAATGGAGATGAAGCTTGCAAAAAGGGAAGGAGCACAGACAACCAGCGGACAGCGACGCGCACGCATGTCTGACGCATGCGCGCAATTTGGACAAAAACACAGCAACGCGTACGCGTGCTTGACGCGTATGCGTGAATTGGAGTTCGCGCAAACGACGCGAGCACGTGCCTGACGCGCACGCGTGGAGTGGAAAATCGTCAAACGACACGTACGCGTACGCGTGACATGCGCGATCTGCAGAAATTGCAGAATACGCTGAAGATGATTTTGGGCCACATTTTGACCCAGATTTTGGTCCAGAAACACAGATTAAAATCAGGAAACATGCAAAGACTCAAGATATCAGATTCAGAATTCACTTTTCATAATTTAGATGTAGTTTTTAGAGAGAGAGTTCTCTCCTCTCTCTTAGGATTTAGGATTAGGATTCCTCTTAAAGGAATTAGGATTTTATCTTCTTCTCAATTTTCAGGTTCAATGTTCTTTTTATTTATTTTATCTTTTGTTTGTCTATGAACTTTCCATGTTAGGATTGGTTTTCTTAATTAATGCACATTGAGGTATTTTAGAATTATGATTGCTTTCCTTTATTTATATAAATAATTTAGATTTTTCCCTTTTGGCTTTGGTTGATTAATTGGTGACTCTTGAGTTGCCAAACTCATCGTGATTGATAATTGTTATCTTTGCTGATCAATTTAGATTCCTATAACTCTAGTCTTTCCTTAGGAATTGACTAGGACTTTAGGTGTTAAATTGATTTGTCCACTTAACTTATCTTCATGGTTAGAGGTTGACTTAGTGGGAGCAAAATATAATTCTCATCACCATTGATAAGGATAACTAGGATAGGACTTCTAATTTTCATACCTTGCCAAGAATTTTATTAGTCATTAATTTATTAATTCCTGCAATTTATTTCTCCTGTTTAAACCTTTTTTTCAAAAATCCAAAAATAACGTTTTCCATAACCAATAATAAAACACACTTCCCTGCAATTCCTTGAGAAGATGACCCGAGGTTTGAATACTTCGGTTTATAAATTTTATTGGGTTTGTTACTTGTGACAACCAAACGTTTGTACGAAAGGATTTTCTGTTGGTTTAGAAGCTATACTTGCAACGCGATCATATTTTTATATTTCTTTACTGATAGGAAATCCGATCGTTAAAATGGCGCCGTTGTCGGGAATTGCAAACGTGTGCCTTATTATTGGTTATTGTAAATATTTTTTCTTTTACTTGTTTATTTGTTTTTGTTTTCTCTTTTTATTTCTATTAGCTACTATGAGTTCTCACCCCTCTCGCTTTGAGTTTGGTTCTAATTTTGTTGGAAGGAATGGAAGCTATAACAGGAATGTGCATCAAGGTCAAGGCAATCAAAGATGGATGGAGCCAAGAGGATCCGATCAACCCTTTAGGCAACAACACCCTCCAAAATACCATGGACCACGACCCTTCCGGAATGCATGTCAAGGCAATAGATATAGTGGACCCCCCTGTGGCTACCAACAAGCCCCATCATATGCCTACGAATCACCTTCTCAATATAACCTTGGACCACCATACTCACAAGCCCCTTACCACCACTCACCACTATATGACCCTAATCCTTATCCACCACACCAACCACCATATGAAACATACCCAGACCCACCACCTCAATATTCACCATCTCCATCTCCTTATCAAAAAGAACCACCTCCGTATTATGAACATGTTTTCCAAAAAAATGAACCCTCCTACCCACCCCAAACCTCCATGGAGAGCACACTTACCTCTCTCATTGGTCTCACCTCTGAACTCCAAAATCTTATATCCCGCATGGACCAACCCTCCACCTCCAATGCTCAACCCTTAAGCTCTAGTGCACTTCCATCTCAACCACAGAATGATCTCTCCATCCCATCACCATCATCCATGGAAGAGCACCCACATCCATCAATCCAAGAGCAACATGATCCCAATACTGCTATTGACATGGAACAAGAAAGAAGGGATCATCTTCGCGAATCCATACTTCATAACGAGCTAGAGGAGGCACTAAAGGTGAAGGTAGAAGAGACCTTTGCAGATGAAGGAGTAGTTGAAGGGAGTTGTCATAGAAAAGAAACCATCAAGGAGGAGTACGATTTTATACTTAAACAACTGGATCAAGCGATAAATCGATTACCTCCCCGACGTTCGGACATTCAAGGAACCCCCATGGCTTCATGTGGAGAATCTACTGAAGAACGTGGCATGAAGGAGAAGTTAGAAACTCCGGTGGATAGTAAGCAGCACGATTTTATATTGGAACAATTGGAAGAAGCTACGCCTGCCATTGAAGAGGAAGAAGTGGTTGAAGACTTAGGAGATGCTGAACCTCTATAGAAAATTCGAGTTATAGAACCTCCTTCAAAGACGTTTGAAACTGATGTCGAGGAGGGTGTATGGTGGGCGAAATTGTGAACTATACTTTTTCACAACTCTCATAATCCCCGGTAATGGCTCCAAAAACGTGGTAGCTCAATACCATGGCATTACACAACTTCGCACAACTAACCAGCAAGTGCACTGGGTCGTCCAAGTAATAAACCTTACGTGAGTAAGGGTCGATCCCACGGAGATTGTTAGTATTGAAGCAAGCTATGGTCATCTTGTAAATCTTAGTCAGGCAAACTCAAATGATAATGATGATGAACGAAAATAACACAAAGGTAAAGATAGAGATACTTATGTAATTCATTGGTGAGAACTTCAGATAAGCGCATGAAGATGCCTTCCCTTCCGTCTCTCTGCTTTCCTACTGCCTTCATCCAATCCTTCCTACTCCTTTCCATGGCAAGCTCGTGTAGGGTTTCACTGTTGTCAGCAGCTACCTCCCATCCTCGCAGTGAAAGCTAATGCACACACTCTGTCACAGTGCTGCCAATCACCGGTGTGGTTCCCTCCCCTACCGGAATAGAATCCAATGATTCTTTTGCGTCTGTCACTAACGCCCAGTAGGTTACAGGTTTGAAGCACGTCACAATCATTCAGTCATTGAATCCTACTCAGAATACCACAGACAAGGTTAGACCTTCCGGATTCTCTTGAATGCTGCCATCAGTTCTTGCCTATACCACGAAGACTCTGACCTCACGGAATGGCTGGCTCGTTTGTCAGGCGAGCACTCGGTTGTCAGGCGATCAACCATGCATCGTGCAATCAGGAATCCAAGAGATATTCACTAAGCCTCAAATGCTTGTAGAACAAGAGTGGTTGTCAGTCACTTTGTTCATGGGTGAGAATGGTGATGGGCGTCAATCATCACCTTCATCAAGTTGAAGAACAAGTGATATCTTGGAACAAGAACAAGCGGAATTGAATGGAAGAACAATAGTAATTGCATTAATACTCGAGGTACAACAGAGCTCCACACCTTAATCTATGGTGTGTAGAAGCTCCACCGTTGAAAATACATAAGCATAAGGTCTAGGCATGGCCGAATGGCCAGCCTCCCAATGATCTAAGAACACAATGTCCAAAGATGATCTAGAGATCTAAAGTGATCAAAAGATATAAAGATCCCAAGATTTCTAATACAATAGCAAAAGGTCCTACTTATAAGAAACTAGTAGCCTAAGGTGTACAGAAATGAGTAAATGACATAAAAATCCTCTTCCGGGCCCACTTGGTGTGTGCTTGGGCTGAGCAATGAAGCAAATTTCGTGTAGAGACTCTTCTTGGAGTTAAACGCCAGCTTTGGTGCCAGTTTGGGCGTTTAACTCCCATTTGGGTGTCAGTTCCAGCGTTTAACGCTGGGATTTCTTGAGGTGACTTTGAACGCCGGTTTGGGCCATCAAATCTTGGGCAAGGTATGGACTATCATATATTGCTGGAAAGCCCAGGATGTCTACTTTCCAACGCCGTTGAGAGCGCGCCAATTGGGCTTCTGTAGCTCCAGAAAATCCACTTCGAGTGCAGGGAGGTCAGAATCCAACAGCATCTGCAGTCCTTTTTGGTCTCTGAATCAGATTTTTGCTCAGGTCCCTCAATTTCAGCCAGAAAATACCTGAAATCACAGAAAAACACACAAACTCATAGTAAAGTCCAGAAAAGTGAATTTTAACTAAAAACTAATAAAAATATATTAAAAACTAACTATATCATACTAAAAACATACTAAAAACAATGCCAAAAAGTATACAAATTATCCGCTCATCACAACACCAAACTTAAATTGTTGCTTGTCCTCAAGCAACTGGAAATCAAATAAGATAAAAAGAAGAGAATATGCAATGAATTCCAAAAACATCTGTGAAGATCAGTATTAATTAGATGAGCGGGGTTTTTGACTTTTTGCCTCTGAACAGTTTTGGCATCTCAATCTATCCCTTGAAATTCAGAATGGTTGGCTTCTTTAGGAACTCAGAGTCCAGATAGTGTTAATGATTCTCTTAGTAAGGTATGATGATTCTTGAACATAGCTATTTATTGAGTCTTGGCTGTGGCCCAAAGCACTCTGTCTTCCAGTATTACCACCGGATACATACATGCCACAGACACATAATTGGGTGAACCTTTTCAGATTGTGACTCAGCTTTGCTAAAGTCCCCAATTAGAGGTGTCCAGGGTTCTTAAGCACACTCTTATTTGCCCTGGATCACAACTCTTATTTCTATATATATTTTTTTTCGTTTTTTCTCTTTTTTTTTTCGATTTTTTTTTTCGAATAGCTTTTTCTTGCTTCAAGAATCATTTTTATGATTTTTCAGATCCTCAGTAACATGTCTCCTTTTTCATCATTCTTTCAAGAGCCAACATTCATGAACCACAAATTCAAGATACATATGCACTATTTAAGCATACATTCAGAGAACAAAAATATTACCACCACATCAAAATAATTAAACTATTATAAAATTCAAAATTCATGCAATTCTTTCTTTTATCAATTAGGCACGTTTATTGAAGAAAGGTGATGGATTCATAGGACATTCATAACTTTAAGGCATAGACACTAAGACACTAATGATCACAAGACACAAACATGGATAAACATAAGCATAAAATTCGAAAAACAGAAGAACAAATAACAAGGAAATCAAAGAACGGGTCCACCTTAGTGATGGCGGCTCTTTCTTGCTCTTGAAGATCCTATGGAGTGCTTGAGCTCCTCAATATCTCTTCCTTGTCTTTGTTGCTCCTCCCTCATGATTCTTTGATCTTCTCTAATCTCATGAAGGATGATGGAGTGTTCTTGGTGCTCCACCCTTAGTTGTCCCATGTTGGAACTCAACTCTCCTAGGGAGGTGTGTAGTTGCTCCCAATAGTTTTGTGGAGGGAAATTCATCCCTTGAGGAATTTCAGGGATCTCATGATGAGTGGGATCTCTTGTGTACTCCATCCTTTTCTTGGTGATGGGTTTGTCCTCATCAATGGGGGTGTCACCCTCTATGTCAACTCCAACTGAATAACAGAGGTGACAAATGAGATGAGGGAAGGCTAACCTTGCCAAGGTGGAGGTCTTGTCCGCCACCTTATAGAGTTCTTGGGCTATAACCTCATGAACCTCTATTTCTTCTCCAATCATGATGCTATGGATCATGATAGCCCGGTCTATGGTAACTTCGGACCGGTTGCTAGTGGGGATGATTGAGCGTTGTATGAACTCTAACCATTCTCTAGCCACGGGCTTGAGGTCATGCCTTCTCAATTGGACCGGCTTTCCTCTTGAATCTTGCTTCCATTGTGCGCCCTCTTCACATATGACTGTGAGGACTTGGTCCAACCTTTGATCAAAGTTGACCCTTCTAGTGTAAGGATGTTCATCTCCTTGCATCATAGGCAAGTTGAACGCCACCCTCACACTCTCCGGACTAAAATCCAAGTATTTCCCCCGAACCATAGTAAGATAATTCTTTGGATTCGGGTTCACACTTTGGTCATGGTTCTTGGTGATCCATGCATTGGCATAGAACTCTTGAACCATCAAGATTCCGACTTGTTGAATGGGGTTGGTAAGAACTTCCCAACCTCTTCTTCGGATCTCATGTCGGATCTCCGGATATTCACCCTTTTTGAGTGAAAAGGGGACCTCGGGGATCACCTTCTTCAAGGCCACAACTTCATAGAAGTGGACTTGATGCACCCTTGAGAGGAATCTATCCATCTCCCATGACTCGGAGGTGGAAGCCTTTGCCTTCCCTTTCCTCTTTCTAGAGGTTTCTCCGGCCTTGGATGCCATAATGGTTATGGAAAACCGAAAAAGCAACGCTTTTACCACACCAAACTTAAAATGTTTGCTCGTCCTCGAGCAAAAGAAGAAAGAAGAGAGTAGAAGAAGAAGAAATGAGGAAGAGGGAGATGGTGGTGAATTCGGCCAAAGAGGGGGAGAAGTGGTGTTTAGGTTGTGTGAAAATGAAGGGTTGAAGAAGGGTATATATAGGAGAGAGGGGGGTAAAGGTTCGGCCATTATGGGTGGGTTTGGGAGGGAAAGTGGTTTGAATTTGAAGGGTGAGGTTGGTGGGGATTTATGAAGGATGGATGTGAGTGGTGAAGAGAAGGGTAGGATTTGATAGGTGAGGGGTTTTTGGGAAAGAGGTGTTGAGGTGATTGGTGAATGGGGGAAGAAGAGAGAGAGTGATGGTAGGGTCCTGTGGGGTCCACAGATCCTGTAGTGTCAAGGAAAAGGCATCCTTGCACCAAATGGCATCAAAATCCACGTTTTGAGCCATTTCTGGCGTTAAACGCCGGGCTGGTGCCCATTCCTGGCGTTTAACGCCAGGTTCTTGCCCTTTACTGGCGTTTAACGCCAGTCTGGTGCCCCTTTCTGGCGTTAAACGCCCAGATGGGTGCCAGACTGGGCGTTAAACGCCCAACTGCTAGGCTGACTGGCGTTTAAACGCCAGCAGCATCGTCCTCCAGGGTGTGCTATTTTTCTTCCTGTTTTTCATTTTGTTTTTGCTTTTTTCATTGTTTTTGTGACTTCTTATGATCATCAACCTACAAAAAAGATAAAATAACAAAAGAAAATAATTAATTATAAAACATTGGGTTGCCTCCCAACAAGCGCTTCTTTAATGTCATTAGCTTGACAGAGGACTCTCATGGAGCCTCAGAAGTGTTCAGAACCGTGTTGGACCCTCCCAACACCAAACTTAGAGTTTGAATGTGGGGGTTCAACACCAAACTTAGAGTTTGGTTGTGGCCTCCCAACACCAAACTTAAAGTTTGACTGTGGGGGCTCAGTTTGGCTCTGTTTTGAGAGAAGCTCTTCATGCTTCCTCTCCATGATGACAGAGGGATATCCTTGAGCTTTAAACACCAAGGATTCTTCATTCACTTGAATGATCAACTCTCCTCTATCAACATCAATCACAGCTTTGCTGTGGCTAGGAAGGGTCTGCCAAGGATGATGGATTCATCCATGCATTTCCCAGTCTCTAGGACTATGAAATCAGTAGGAATGTAATGGTCTTCAACCTTAACCAGAACATCCTCTACAAGTCCATAGGCTTGTTTTCTTGAGTTGTCTGCCATCTCTAGTGAGATTTTTGCAGCTTGCACCTCAAAGATCCCTAATTTCTCCATTACAGAGAGGGGCATGAGGTTCACACTTGACCCTAAGTCACACAAGGCCTTCTTGAAGGTCACGGTGCCTATGGTACAAGGTATAGAAAACTTCCCAGGATCCTGCCTCTTTTGAGGCAATTGCTGCCTAGACAAGTTATCCAGTTCTTTGGTGAGCAGAGGGGGTTCATCCTCCCAAGTCTCATTTCCAAATAGCTTGTCATTTAGCTTCATGATTGCTCCAAGATATTTAGCAACTTGCTCCTCAGTGACATACTCATCCTCTTCAGAGGAGGAATACTCATCAGAGCTCATGAATGGCAGTAGTAAGTCTAAAGGAATCTCTATGGTCTCAGTTTGAGCCTCAGATTCCCAAGGTTCCTCATTGGGGAACTCAGTGGAGGTCAGTGGACGTCCATTGAGGTCTTCCTCAGTGGCGTTCACTGCCTCTTCTTCCTCCCAGAATTCGGCCATATTGATGGCCTTGCACTCTCCTTTTGGATTTTCTTCAGTATTGCTTGGGAGAGTGCTTGGAGGAAGTTCAGTAATTTTCTTGCTCAGCTGACCCACTTGTCCTTCCAAATTCCTAATGGAAGATCTAGTTTCAGTCATGAAACTTTGAGTGGTCTTAATTAGATCAGA